>NC_057729.1:54871756-54877566 GCF_004010195.1 Chiloscyllium plagiosum
TTAAAAGGCATTTGGATGGGTATATGAATAGGAAGGGTTTGGAGGGATACGGGCCAGGTGCTGGCAAGTGGGACTAGATTGGGTTGGGATATCTGGTTGGCATGGACGAGTTGGACCGAAGGGTCCGTTTCCATCTATATGACTCTATGACTTTATAACATATGAAGAAATGGCAAGAAAGAAAGAAGGCTGTAGTAGAGTGAGGAGGATATGTCAGAGACGGGCAGGATTAATGCTTGGAAGAGTGAAAATGGACAATTCGCCCAGAAATTGATAAGAAGCAAAGTCCAGCTGGTTTTAATTGATGGGCTTCATTTTAGTATTTGAAATCATTTTCCCTGTTGAAGCTGGCAGAGAAATGGCTAGACCAGAAATGTTAGCTTTTGTATGGCATCAGGAAAATAGCTCGACATTGTGATTCAAATGTTTCTGGGCCAGTGGAGACTCAAGAATTGTTTCTGGGCCTGGAGCACCATTCTGCTCCCCATTTTGGCCAATAATCCTCTTGAAAAATGAAGTATATTACATAATTGGCATTTTGTAGCCATTTTGATGGATTCCTTTCGACATGTAATTGTCCATTTTACCTAGAATGTCACGCACAATGTTTTCTCACTTCCATAGAATCCCTACAGTGTGGAAACAGGTCATTCGGCCCTGCTAGTCCACACCGACCCTCCAAAGAGTACCCTATCCAAACCCATTCCCCTACTCTATTACTCTATATCTACCCCTGACTAATGCACCTAACCTACACATCCCTGGATACTATGGGCAATTTCGCACGATTAATTCACCTAACCTGCACATCTTTGGATTGTGGGAGGAAACCAGAGAACATGGAGGAAACCCATGCAGGCATGGGGAGAATGTGTAAACTCCACACAGTCACCTGAGACTGGAATCGAACCCGGGCCCCTGGCACTGTGAGGCAGCAGTGCTAACCACTGAGCTATCGTGTCTCCTGGTGTTCTTCATGGATCTATTATTTGCCCCTTCCTTTTTCATAGCTACCATCTACCCCTGAGCAACAACATCCAAAATTGTGGTATTAGATTCTGCATGTATTTTGACTTGTCAGCTTGTACTGGTTGACTGCTTGTTCAATAACCAGAAGTGAAAGACAAGATATGTCCTGCTATTAAGTGTAAGACCAGCCATTGTATTCAGCCCCTGTTGCAAAATTCATTCCCTTGCCACTAACTCCTGGCAATTTTTAGAGTCTGTTACTATTTGTAATCCTGATGTTAAATTTGACTTCAAGATCAGCTTCCTCCAAAGCTTCTCACCATCATTAAGGCTCCCCATGGCCCAACTTCAACGTTTTCTGAAGTTAGCTGCTGCTGGAACCCTTACCCACACCTTTGTTACCTCTAAATTTCATTCATTAACATACTCTGGCCAGTTTCCTATGCTCTGCTTTCTGCAAACTTGAAGCAGTTCAAAATTCTGCTGCCCATGTCTTAAAACACACCAAATCCCAATCAACCAACTCTGCGGAGCTCACTAATCTACACTCTGAGAAAGCGAGGACTACACCTGCTGGAGATCAGAGTCGAGAGTGTGATGCTGGAGAAGCACAGCTGCTCAGGCAGCATCCGAGGAGTATGCCAAATTTCCTTAGCCTCCTGAGGAAGTAGAGCCATTGAGTACTTTCTTGACTGTAGAGTCAGCATGGGTGCACTAGGAAAGATTGTTGGTGATCATCATTCCTGGGAACAGGACCCTCTGGAGCATATTCACCTCAGCTCCATTAATGTAGGCAGGGGTGTGTCCTCCACCTTGCTTCCTGAAGTCAATGACCAACTCTTCTACCTCACTAGCATTGAGGAAGAAATTGTTATCATTACACCATTCCAACAAACATTCTATCCCTTTCCTGTATTCTGTTTCATCATTGTTTGATATCTAGCCTACTACGATGGTGTCATCAACGAACTTGTAGTTGGAGTTAGGATGGAATTTGGCCTCACAGGGATGAGTGTACAGGGAGTATGAGAATCGACATTTTGGGCATAAGCTTTTCATCCTGCTCCTCAGATGCTGCCTGACTGGCTGTGCTCTCACTAATCCTAGTCAAGGGATGTCTCAAATTTAAAATTCTTATCCTTATTTTCAAATCATGGCCTTGGACTTGCCTTGGCCTTGGCTTTGTGCTCTGCAAATTCTGCCCATTTGAGTATTTCTAATTTTAATTGGTCCATCATTGGTGACTCTATCATCAGTTGCTATCACCTTCGCACAGGAATTCCTTTCCTATGTATTTTATAAATTGCTCCTTGAAACTTTTTTCTTTGGCCAAACTTTGAGTCATCTGGTCTGTTATTTTTAATATGGCTCAATCTTAAACTTTGTTCCATTGAATTGGCTTGGAATGTTTAATAAAGCTAATGGTAAATGAAAATGGCTAAGAACATTTTTAAACCTCATACGTTTAACATTACTGTTCTTCCTCAGTAGAGAATAGGAGTTTATACTATAAACTGAAGTATCTTTGACATGGTAGTTGAACCTACATCCTTGTTACTCAAAAGCATGAATGGCTGACATCTACATATAGTGAGTTTGCAGATCAACCAGTCTATCAAAAAGGAAGTACATTTTTTATAGGGCCAAATCAATACATGCATAACTCTAACTCTAACCCTAAACCTAATCCTGATTACAGTGATGTACGGGGTTATGGGTATGGGATAGGTAAAAGGCTTTGAAATATTCAATCATATTTGATCATACTGATGAGACAGGTATGATGGGCTGACTAGAGTACTCTTGTTCCAAGCTATCTTCTAGCAATATCTCATAGTCAGTTATTGTAGTATTGGGAAAAATTATAGGGTTTGATGTATATTTGTCAACTTATCTAGGCAAGAGACAAAGCAATCTAAACAGTAGCGTGGCATTTAAGCCTCCGATTCCTTCCAGAAATTCCTTGAGTAGTGTTACAACATGGCGGTGTCTATTAATTAAACTAGATACCCTGAAAAGCTCACCTTGCCTCGTAATCTGTTAAAATATGAGTGACAGAGATCTCCTAAATTCCACTATTTAAAGAAAATTAACAATTTTTTTTAATCTCTAAAAGGGAACATTAAACAGCAACTATTCACAACTCTAAGACCGCCCTTTCTCTTAACTGCTTATTATCAGCCTCCAACTCTATAACAATATGCTGTTCCTATAAGACACTTATTAAAATTACACCAACTTAATTTCAAAACCAAACAGCCGCTGTCACCTTTGGTGTCTGTCTTCTGGCTGAAGATCTCCCTGGGTCACTTTTTTTCTTTTTACTGCGAATATGTTTCATATGAGAAGGTATCTTCGATAGAGAGTATTTCCTAATTTCTTGGGTCTCTCTTGATGGCAATTGCTGTGTCTCTGCAATTTTCAAAATGTCCACAATTTTATATCCCCATCATTGGATCGTCTCACCGGTTCGATGTTAACAAAATAATAAATTCAAACTCAATTGGGTTTTAGTTTCCTGGGGCATAATTTAAACTGGTTAATCAAATTGTTGCCAAAACGGCAACCAACTCAGACATCCATTTCACAGCCAAATATTACATATTTTCAATTTTCCAGTACGCTCTGCCATCTAGTCATATACGCAGTTGCTTGTAATCTCAGTTCAGAACAGCATTCACTCTCTCTTAAATGTACAGTACATGCCTTCAACTTCATAACAGTAGTAGGACTTCTGGGTTTATCTGGTTTGTCAGAGTGACTATCAGCAGAACAGAGTTGAGGCCTTCTCTACCAGGGAGAAGGCAAATTGAAGTGCTAGTCTGCCCTAATCACTGCAGTCTAGATCTGAACATAGCAACACCAAAGAAGTTCAAGATGCTGAATGTTTGCAATAATCAAATTTATGCTATTTCTGATCTAGGAATATACATTTTCAAGAAATCTCAATATCCTTGTCATAGCAAGCTCATAATTCAGTCCCACACCAAAAACAAAAAAGAATAAGTTTAATCATCTTGCAGTCAAAATCAGTTCAAATAAACTTTAAAAATTGTAACTAGCTTTAATTTGTACCAAAATCTGAACATTGCTTGATTGAAACAATGAGATGTTATGGATTTAGTTTTTATTCAAGCTTGGAGATTGTGTAGCGGAAAAGGATGAGTTTGAATCCAGGAAATGAAAATTTCACAACTGTTGGAAGAGGGGTGGGGGTAGAATGGGGAAGAAAACCATGCTTGTGGCTAGATACTATGGAATGGAAGTTTAAATAAGAACATAATAAATAGGAGTAGCAGTAGGCTATTCAGCTCCTTCTAAAGGGCTGAGAGATTCATGTGGACAATGTTCAGTAATTAGCAGATTCCAGAAGACCTTCACTTCAGTTTGAATCGTTTAAGGTGAAGATGCCATCTCTGCCAGTCGTCACAGATTTCAGCCCATATGCAGAAACAATGAATATGAGAAAATGCAATTGGAACTGTACTGTCACAGTATATTGAAGGAAATAAGTGACAAAATATGAAATGCCATGTCGACTATGTAAAACTGATGCAGTTAAAAATATTACATGGTTAAAAATGCTGCACTGGAGAGCAGGATGCATTGACCCTCTGTGCTTAATTTGTACATGTTTCTCTCTGGCAGAACATTCCCTTTCCACATCATCCACAAATGTTAACTGTATTGTTAGTTACATCGGGATCTGGCCATCAATCTATACATCTGCAGATGGCTTCAGTCTGGCCTCAGCAGTAAGCCTTTCAGATTGTGTGTCTTGAAGGTTTGCATAACTAAGTAGCCGACATGCTGATCCAGATTACTATCACAGATAGCATTAGCTATTCGCAAATTTAGTTGAAATGTGGAAGACTATGAATCTGGTGATTACATATATAACCTTGATTCTTGTTGTGCAAGAAGTGTTGAAGGCAGAATAGGCAAAAGATAGACAGAGTAAGCCAGTACATATAAATGTAATAATTTAAGAACTAGGAGCAGGAGTAGGTCATCTGGCCCATGGCTGATCTTTTCGTGGTCTCAGCTCCACTTAGCCATCCTCTCACTATAACCCTTAATTCTTTTACTGTTCAAAAACATTATCTATCTTAGCTTTAAAAGCATTTACTGTGGAGGCCTCAACTACTTCACTGGGCAGGGAATTCCATAGATTCACAATCCTCTGGGTGAAGAAGTTCCTTCTCAATTCAGTCCCAAATCTGCTCCCCCTAATTTTGAGACTATGCCCTCTTGTCTTAGTTTCACCCGGCTGTGAAAACATCCTATATAGATCTATCTTATGTATTCCCTTCATAATTTTATATGTTTCTATAAATCGCCCCCCTCATTCTTCTAAATTCCAATGAATATAATCCCAGTCTACTCAGTCTATCATCATAACCTAACCTCCTCAACTCCGGAATCAACCTAGTGAACCTCCTCTGCACCCCCTCTAGTGCAGGTCCATCCTTTCTCATGTAAGGAGACCAAATCTACATGCAGTACTCTAGGTATGGCCTCATGAGCACCCCCTGCAGCGGCAACATAGCCTCCCTGCTTTTAAACTCAATCACTTTAACAATGAAGGACAAAAATTCATTTGCCTTCTTAATTGCCTGTTGTACCTGGAGAATTTAGATCAGAGTGGTTCTGGAAAAGCACAGTAGGTCAGGCAGCATCCAAGGAGCAGGAAAATAGACATTTCGGGCAAAACCCATTCATCAGGAATAGAGGCAGGAAGCCTCCAGGGTGGAGAGATAAATGGAGGGGGGATGCTGGGAATGAGGTAGCAAAGAGTACAGTAGGTGAATGGGGGTGGGGATGGAGGTGATAGGTCAGAG
>NC_057729.1:54877591-54923910 GCF_004010195.1 Chiloscyllium plagiosum
TTCTTCCTCCAGGCGTCGGGTGGTGAGTGAGCGGCGGTGGAGGAGGCCCAGGACCTGCGTGTCCTCGGCAGAGTGGGAGGGGAAGTTTAAATGTTGGGCCACGGGGCGGTGGGGTTGATTGGTGCGGGTGTCCCAGAGATGTTCCCTGAAGCGCTCTGCGAGGAGGCGTCCAGTCTCCCCAGTGTAGAGGAGACCGCATCGGGAGCAACAGATACAATAAATGATATTGGCGGATGTACAGGTGAAACTTTGGATGTGGAAGGCTCCCTTGAGGCCTTGGATGGTAGTGAGGGAGGAGGTGTGGGTGCAGGTTTTGCAATTCCTGCAGTGGCAGGGGAGGGTGCCAGGATGAGAGGTTGAGTTGTTGGGAAGTGTGGACCTGACCAGGTAGTCACGGAGGGAACGGTCTTTGCAGAAAGGGGTGGGGAGGGAAATATATCTCTGGTGATGGTGTCCGTTTGGAGGTGGCGGAAATATCGGCGGATGATATGGTTATTGTGAAGGTTGGTAGGGTGGATTAGATTTGGGTTGAAACTTTATTGCTGGAACAGCACAGCAGGTCAGGCAGCATCCAGGGAACAGGAGATTCGACGTTTCGGGCACAGGCCCTTCTTCAGGAATCCTGAAGAAGGGCCTGTGCCCGAAACGTCGAATCTCCTGTTCCCTGGATGCTGCCTGACCTGCTGTGCTGTTCCAGCAATAAAGTTTCAACTTTGATCTCCAGCATCTGCAGACCTCACTTTCTCCAGGGTGGATTAGATTACTTACAGTGTGGAAACAGGCTCTTCGGCCCAACAAGTCCACACCAACCCTCCGAAGAGCAACCCACCCAGCCCCATTCCACTACATTTATTCCTTCACTTAACACTATGGGCAATTTAGCATGGCCAATTCACCTAACCTGCACATCTTTGGATTGTGGGAGGAAACCGGAGCACCCGGAGGAAACCCACGCAGACACTGGGAGAATGTGCAACCTCCACACAGACAGTTGCCTGAGGCAGGAATTGAACCCGGATCTTTGGCGCTGTGAGGCAGCAGTGCTCACCACTCTGCCACCGAGCTGACCAAAAAGTGGAAAGTGAGGATCGGTGGGGGGGTTCTGTCCTTGTTATGGTTGGAGGAGTCTGGTTTGAGGGCGGAGGTGCCGGATGTGGATGAGATGCGTTGGAGGGCATCTTCAACCATGTGAGAAGGCAAATTGCGATCTCTAAAGAAGGAGGCCATCTGGTGTGTTCTGTGGTGGAACTGGAACTCCTGGGAGCAGATACGGCGGAGGCGGAGGAGTTGGGAATACAGGATGGCATTTTTGCAGGAGGTAGGGTGGGAAGAGGTGTAATCCAGGTAGGTGTGGGAGTCGGTAGGTTTGTAAAAAATGTCAGTGTCAAGTCGGTTGTCATTAATGGAGATGGAACGGTCCAGGAAGGGGAGGGAGGTGTCAGAGATGGTCCAGGTAAATTTAAGGTTGGGTTGGAATGTGTTGATGCAGTTGATGAACTGCTCAACCTCCTCGTGGGAGCATGAAGTGGCACCGATGCAGTCATCAATGTAGCGGAGGAAGAGGTGGGGAGTGGTGCCGGTATTACTACGGAAGATGGACTGATCTACGTAGCCGACAAAGAGACAGGCATAGCTGGGGCCCATACATGTGCCCATGGCTACCCCTTTGGTCTGGAGGGAGTGGGAGGATTCGAAGGAGAAATTGTTAAGGGTGAGGACCAGTTCAGCCAAACGAATGAGAGTGTCGGTGGAAGGGTACTATTGGGGACGTCGGGAGAGGAACAAACGGAGGGCTTGGAGGCCCTGGTCATGGCGGATAGAGGTGTAGAGGGATTGGATGACCATGGTGAAGATGAAGCGTTGGGGGCCGGGGAAACGGAAGTCTTGGAGGAGGTGGAGGGCGTGAGTGGTGTCTCGAACGTATGTGGGGAGTTCATGGACTGGGGGGAATAGGACAGTATTGAGGTAGGTGGCGATGAATTCGATGAGGCAGGAGAAGGCTGAGACAATGGGTCGGCCGGGGTGGTCAGGCTTGTGGATCTTGGGAAGGAGGTAGAATCGGGCGGAGCGGGGTTCCTGAATTACGAGGTTGGAAGTTGTGGGTGGGAGATATCCTGAGGTGATGAGGTTCTGTATGGTCTGGGAGATGATGGTTTGGTGATGGGGGGTGGGGTCATGGTCGAGGGGGCGGTAGGAGGAGGTGTCTTCGAGTTGGCGTCTGGCTTCAGCGGTGTAGAAGTCAGTACCTGCAGACCAACCTTCTGTGACTAATGCACAAGGCCACAGAGGTCCCTCTGCATAGCAAGGTGCAACTGCCAACAAGAAAAGCACTCAATTATCCCCACTCTTTGCTTCCTGTTAGTCAACCAATCCTCTATCCATGCTAATACATTGCCCTTAATGCCTTGCATCTTTAACTTATGCAGCAGCCTGTTGTGCGGCACCTTGTCAAAGGCCTTTTGGAAATCTAGACACACCACATCTACTGAGTCCCCATTATCCACTGTGCTCATATTGTCTTCATAGAATTCCAGTAGATTAGTTAAGCATGACCTGCCTTTCATGAATCCATGCTGCGTCTCCCCAATGGGACAATTTGTATCTAGATGGCCTTGCTATTTTTTCCTTGATAATAGACTCCAGCATTTTCCTCACAACTAAATTAAGCTAACCGGTCTATAATTCCTCATCTTTTGTCTACCTCCTTTTTTAAACAGTGGCATCACATTTGCTGTTTTCCACTCGACTGGAACTTCCCCAGAGTCCAGTGAATTTTGGAAAATTACCACAAGTACATTTGCTATTTCTCCGGTCACCTCTTAGTATTCTAGGGTGTATTCCATCAGGGCCAGGAGACTTGTCTACCCTTAACTCCATTAGCTTGCATAACACTACCTCTTTCATGATAATGATTATTTTCAGGTCCTCACCTACCTTTGTCTCTTTGTCAATTACTGGCATATTATTAATGTCGCTGAAAATGTGTTGCTGGAAAAGTGCAGCAGGTCAGGCAGCATCCAAGGAGCAGGAGAATCGACGTTTCGGGCATGAGCCCTTCTTCAGAAATGAGGAAAGTGTGCCAAGCAGGCTAAGATAAAAGGTAGGGAGGAAAGGTAGGAACCAGGACAGAACCCCACTGGTCCTCACCTACCACCCCACCAACCTACATATACATCGTATCATCCGTTGTCATTTCCGCCACCTTCAAACGGACCCCACCACCTATCAGTGTTCCGAAAAGACCCCTCCCTCCTCGTCAGGTCCACACACCCCACCAATCCAACCTCCACTCCCGGCACCTTCCCCTGCAACCGCAAGAATTAGTGCTTCCCCTTTCTCCTCTGAATCCACGTACAACTTCTTACTACTGTCCTTGACTGGCCCTAATCTTATTCTAGTCATTGTTTTATCCCTTATATACCAATAGAAAGCTTTAGGGTTTTCCCTGATCCTATCCATCAACAACTTCTTATGTCCCCTCCTTGCTCATCTTAGCTCTGTCTTTAGGTCTTTCCTGGGTACCGTGTAAGTGGACGTAGGTTTGCTCACTGAGCTGGAAGGTTCATTTTCTGCTTTCTATTTATATTCTTGGGCTTCTTTGGGTTGGTGATGTCATTTTCAGCAATGCTTCGCCTGAGGCCCACTGAAGATGTTACCTAATAGGGTGACTCACCCAGGCCTTATCACCCTCACCTTAACCTCCTTCCACCTATCGCATTTCCAACGCCCCTCCCCCAAGTCCCTCCTCCCTACCTTTTATCTTAGCCTGCTTGGCACACTTTCCTCATTCCTGAAGAAGGGCTCATGTCCGAAACGTTGATTCTCCTCCTTGGATGCTGCCTGACCTGCTGTGCTTTTCCACCAATACATTTTCAGCTCTGATCTCCAGCATCTGCAGTCCTCACGTTCTCCAATGTTATTAATGTCCTCCACTGTGAAGACCAACACAAAATACATATTCAATGCCTCAGCAATTTCCTCATATCCCATTGCTAAATCTCCCTTCTCACCCTGGAAAAGGACCAATATTTACTTTAGCCACATTTTTTTATTTTATATATTATACGAACTTTTGCTATCTGTCTTTATGTTCTGAGCTAGTTTATTCTCGTAATCTACCTAACTTTCCTTTATAGCTTTTCTTGTGGTTTTCTGTTGACCTTTAAAGCTTTCCCAATCTTCTAGTTTTCCGCTGATCTTGGCCACTTTGTGTATCTTCTCTTTCATTTGATCACCTCCCTTATTTCCTTAAACACCCACAGCAAATTACCCCTTTTCCTAGAGTCTTTCCTTTTCACTGGTGTATACTTTTGTTGAGCACTTTAAAAAATTGCTTTGAAAGTCCTCCACTGTTCGTTAACTGTCCCACCAGCTGATGCAGAGAATATTATGGTATCACCCAAGGGCTTGAAGTGGCATCTTTACATGGTCCAAGTAGTAAACTGGAAGAGTCTTTGCTTCAAGGCTACTTTCACCAACTCCATCTACATCCTATTGTAGTCTCCTTTGTTTAAGCCCAGGATCCTGGCATTGGATTTTAGTTTTGCACTTTCCATCTGTATTCTGAATTTTGACAGATTACATTAAGAGGTCACTCTGCTTGTTGACAACTATAGAACGTACAGGATTCGAGCACCTATTCTGAAAGTGGTAAAAGTAATATGAACTATTTATTGCCCATGAAGGATATTGTTAAGATGAAACAATGGTTTTGTGAAGTCTGGTGACCAGACATTTTCATCAGCAATCACTCACTGACAAATATGATTGCCTACCTCGGAAAGTCTATGTCACTGGTCATGGGTTCTGTGGATCCATGTGTGGCTGATGAGCCTGATCCTAGAGCCACGCCTCCGACCATAAATTTGGCAGGTATGTCCGGGAGGTGGAATTGGTAATTGGCCTTGAGATTAGATTAGATTAGATTACATTACATTACAGTGTGGAAACAGGCCCTTCGGCCCAACAAGTCCACACCGACCCGCCGAAGTGAAACCCACCCATACCCCTTCATTTAGCCCTTACCTAACACTACGGGCAATTTAGTATGGCCAATTCACCTGACCCTGCACATCTTTGGACTGTGGGAGGAAACCGGAGCACCTGGAGGAAACCCACGCAGACACGGGGAGAATGTGCAAACTCCACACAGTCAGTCGCCTGAGGCGGGAATTGAACCCAAGTCTCAGGCGCTGTGAGGCAGCAGTGCTAACCACTGTGCCACCGTGACGCCCACTTTATGGTGCTAAACTACCTTGCCAGACAGCAGTAATATAAGCCAGTATCTAAAAATGAGAGGGCAAAGTGGGAAAAAAAGCAATGCAAGTCAGGCACGCTATGAGTATCCAGGTAGGGTAAAACTGAATAAGCACTGTGTCAATGGACGATGAGTCGAGAAATACAGCCTGGTCCCTAATAAATATGAACTAGGACCCTATGATTCCTGCAGGGCATACCTTTCTCTGGTTCCCTTTCCATTTTGCCTCTTACAACCGGATGTTCTCAAAATATTGCATCCCTTCATAGAGGAGTTTCCTCTGAGTCAGTTTCTGAATGAGGGTCTCCCACACATTGACATCCATATTGTTTTTCTTGAGGGAAATCAGGGAGTCTTTGAAATGCTTCCTCTCTCCTCTCATTTGAGTGCCTTCCTTGAACCAGCCAAAAAAGATTTGCTTTGGTAGTCAGAATGCATGGTCCCCCAGCAGATTTGGTTTTGGATGAAGATATTATTAGCTGCTTCAGTGATGCTGATGTTAGTATGCATGTTGCCCAAGCTGATGCAGAGAATCCATCTCAAACAACGTTATGGTATTACCCAAGGGTCTAGAAGTGGCATCTTTACGTAATCCAAGTTTCAGAACCATATAGAAAAATTGCAAGGATGACTGCCTTATATACAAGGATCTTGTATATAAGAGTAACAAAAAGATGGGGTACTGAGCTAATGGTCGGATACTTGGTAGTGTGGATGAGCAGAGGGATCTTGGTGTCCATGTACACAGATCTTTGAAAGTTGCCACCCAGGTAAATAGTGCGGTGAAGAAGGCATATGGCGTACTGGCTTTTATTGGTAGAGGAATTGAGTTCCGGAGTACTGAGGTCATGTTGCAGTTGTATAAGACTCTGGTGCGGCCACATCTGGAGTATTGTGTGCAGTTTTGGTCGCCATACTATAGGAAGGATGTGAAGGGGGCATAGCTTTAAATTAAGGGGTGGTAGGTATAGGGCAGATGTTAGGGGTAGGTTCTTTACTCAGCGAGTCGTGAGTTCATGGAATGCCCTGCCAGTAGCAGTGGTGGACTCTCCCTCATTATGGGCATTTAAGCGGGCCTTGGATAGGCATATGGAGGATAGTGGGCTAGTGTAGGTTAGGTGGGCTTGGATCGGCGCAACATCGAGGGCCGAAGGGCCTGTACTGCGCTGTGTTCTTCTATGTTCTATATCTTAGTATCTGTGCAGATATCATGGTTGTCAAAGTCTTTCATCCTTAGGTGTCTGGAGGCAATGCTTGCAATGTTGAATCTCTGCACCAATGTCAGCCATATGTGGCGCAGATTAGGGGTCCTGACAGCTCAATCTTAGCGATGGCATTGGCAGCAGCAAATGAGCCCAGCGTTGCTTATAATGGCGAGGATGTCAATTGAGGCAAGATGGCACTGAAGATTAATGACTCTTCTTCCAGCAATGGTGACACTGCACGGGGACTCAAGGCTGGCCCCAGGGCTGTGGCAGAGCACTTGACAAGAAGGACTGTAAATTTGAACACTGTTTCTTTATTTCTTTATTTTCTGCCTTTGTGTTCTATGTCTTGATTTTTTTCTGTGTTTTAAGATGACATGGAGAGTGGCAGCACTGTACAACACTTTTCACTGTATTTTGTTACAAAATGCATGTGACAAAAAAAAACAAATAAACGAAAGGTAATTTCCCAGGTATGGGAAATGTTACACATTTGGGAGGATTTCTTCATTGATTTTAATCAAGGGATAGACCAATTAAGACAGAACGTGACCTAAGACAAGTTGGTCAACAATTTGAGTCATCTTGAGGTAGAGACTGAGACCAGTTCTTCGGTTCGCTCCTACAAAGACATTAACAGAAGCTTGAAGATTCTCTTCCGAGAGAACAGAAATGACATTGTCAGCCATATACTGAAGTTTCACAAGTGAGGTCGGTGATGTTTTCTTCTTGGATTTCAAACAGTTGAGATTGAAACATTTTCTATCCATCCTGGAGGCAGTGTCCACACCACTGGGAAGCTTGTTCTTAATAAAATGAAGAATGGTTGGTGATGAAGATAGGGATAAGAGTAGAGGTGATGACACATCCCTGCTTGACCTCAAAGACTTCTGTCATATTACCATTGGAGAGGTCTGTCGCTGACATTTTATTCTGGAGAAGTACGATGTTGATGAATTTCACTGGATAGCCAATCTTTGACAGGATCTTCCATAGAACATCCTGATTGAATCAAAAACTTTGATCATGTTAATAAAGGTCATGTAGAGTGGTTGGTGGTGGTCCAGGCATTTCTCTTAGAGTTAATGAGCAATGAAAATCATGCACATAATTCCACAGTTTGGTCAGAAGCCACACTGACTTTCCGGAATGATTTCCACCGAGGTTGGGAGAAGGTGCCCAGCAGGAATGCAAGTGATAATTTCTAGACGATGGAGAGTAGGAAGATTCTTCAGTCTTTGTTTCTTTTCATGAAGACATTAGCACTGGCAGCATCTCTGAGATTGGTAGAGATTTCTTCTTTGTCTCAGGTTTTCAGGAACAGATGGTGGAGATGATAGGTAAGCTGTGTTCATCCAACTTTGAAAATCTCTGCTAGAATCCCATCTGGTAGAGGCTGGGACAATTACAACTTTTAAAAGGTACAGGAAAGGTTTAGATGGAGAAGGGCCAAGTGCTGGCAAATGGTTCTAGATTAGTTTAGGATATTTGTTTGGTACGGATGAATTGGACCGAAGGGTCTGTTTCTGTGCTGTACACCTCTACAACTCAATGATTCTATAAACCACACAAATTCTATGCCTTCTGACTCAATATCACTACTTGCTATTGATTTATTTTCTTCTTTCTAACATAGCAAACCAGCCCCATTGCCCATCTGCCTGTCATTTCGATAGGACACGTATCCTCCGATAGTTAGTCACCCCTTACAAACACCTCTGTGTTATACCCACAACACTGTACCACCAATTTCAACCTGCGCTACAAACTCAGTTACCTTGTTTGTATATACTACGTACATTTTAGTATAACATGCTCAATCCTGCTCTCTGTCTCATAATTGTCCCTTTATCTATTGTATCTGAAGTGAGATTCCTGAGCCATTCCATAATCTCTGCCCTATACTTGTTCTGGTGAGCTATTTTTTAACTTTTTTCATAATTTTCCAAGCAACTGACCCAGACAACTGATTTTCCAGCCCATCCAAAGGAATCATATAGCTGTTTGGACCTAGGAACTGTTTCCAGGGTTGATATACCCAACTGCATCCATAAAGTGAAAACTATGCAATTTCAAGTACTCTAAATTTAAACAATTCTGCCAAGTCAGCACATTTCCCAATTTAAGCAACTGACCTCTGCCTGTTGGAACTGTTTTTGTATTCTAAGAAATGATAGTTATTCTGTACATTGATTCCAATTAGCCAGATGTATTCTGTGTTTATTCATTCCAATCTTGAAAATTTTAATTAAAAATATAGGATTGAAACTTACCTTTGTCCACTAATTCTGACTTGCATTGAGTTTTTAGGCCTAGCGAACTGTCTCACTCTGTGTTACCAAATCTGTCTTATTATTTATCTACCTGACTCCTATATTGTCTTTTATGCCTGATGTTTTGATTTATTATTGTCACATGTACTTAGGTACAGTGAAAAGTTTTAGTTTGCATGTGGTACAGACAGATCATACCATACAAAGTGCATTAGGATAATAAAACAGAGTCATGGTTGCAGAGAAGGTTCATAATGAATGAGGTGATCAGTGTTAAATTCAAAATTCGAGAAGTTCATTCAGATATCTAATAATAGCGGGGAAGAAGCTGCTCTTGAATCAGTTGGTACGTGTGTTTCAGCTTTCTGTAATTTCTTACGGTCCTAGGTAGAGCAGTTGCCATACCAAGCTGTAATGCATCCAGATAGAATATTTTATATGGTTCATCAAAAAAAACTGCTAATGTTTATGGATATGCCAAATTTCCTTAGCCTCCTGAGGAAGTAGAGCCATTGAGTACTTTCTTGACTGTAGCATCAGCATGGGTGCACCAGGAAAGATTGTTGGTGATCATCATTCCTGGGAACTGGACCCTCTGGAGCATATTCACCTCAGCTCCATTAATGTAGGCAGGGGTGTGTCCTCCACCTTGCTTCCTGAAGTCAATGACCAACTCTTCTGCCTCACTAGCATTGAGGAAGAAATTGTTATCTTTACACCATCCCAACAAACATTCTATCACTTTCCTATATTCTGTTTCATCATTGTTTGATATCTAGCCTACTACGATGGTGTCATCAACGAACTTGTAGTTGGAGTTAGGATGGAATTTGGCCTCACAGGGATGAGTGTACAGGGAGTATAGTAAGAAGCTGAGTACGCTTCATTGCAGGGCACCAGGGTTGAGGATTATTATGGAGGAGGTGTTGTTGCCTATTCTCACTGGCTGTGGTCAGAAAGTCAAGGATCCAGTTGCACAGGGCAGAGAAAACCTTAGAGTTTGGAGATTGATTGGAATTATGGTGTTGAAGGCAGAGCTGAATTCCATGCTCCAATCACTTGCCATTTGTAGAACAACTTGCCTCTCAATAGATATCCCAGAATTCACTGGCATCCCTTCCATGTTCAAAAGCTCCGTGTGCACCAGGACAAGTACTCTCATTCCACAGGAGACTTGCATAGTTGCTGACATTTATCTCAGATATGGCAGAGAGGGGAAATTGTCACCCAGCTTTATGGGTAAGGTCCTGGAGGTCCGGATGGATGTGGTGGTTCACAGGCAGGACTTCCTGTATCTCTCCAGGGCCGGCAGAGGAGGCCATAACATGAGACCATGCTAAACTGGTGTGAAGTTACCACTCATGTTGAAGCAGTCTCAGCAAATTGGTGGAACTTACAGCATATAGGAAGAAGGTCAATGTCCTTCTCTGCTCAGCCAGTTTAAGTGCCAATATCTTCTCTCCAATACCTCACGCATATCTGTCTTTGCTATTGTATCCACTCCCAACAACCACTCTCATTGTTTTATAAAATAAAGATCAGTACAGCAAAGGAATGGGCCCTTTGGCCCATGATGTTATGCCGAACAAGACACCAAATTAAACTAATACCTTCTGCCTGCCCTTGGTCCAAATCCCTCCATTCCTTACATCTTCATGTGCTTAGCTAAAAGTCCCTTAAACTCCCTAACATATTTGCCTCTACTACCACCCCTGGCAGCACGTTCCAGACTCCTACCACTCTGTGCGAAAAACCTGTCCCTCATATCTCATTTGCATTTTCTGCCCCTCACCTCAAAGGCATGACCCCCACCCTTGTACATAACATTGCAACTCTGGGGAAAAGATTCTGACCGTCAATCCTACCTATGCATCTCATAATATTACAGACTTCTATCAAGTCTCCCCTCAGCTTCCACCACTCCAGAGAAAACAACCTGAGTTTTTTGAGCCTCTCCTTATAGGTCATACCCTCTAATGCAGGCAGCATACCAGTAAATCTCTTCTGCACCCTCTCCAAACCCTTCACATCCTTCCTGTAATCTGACAGCTAGAATTGAATGCAATACCCTAAGTGTGGCCTAACCAAAGACTTATAAAGCTGCAACATGACAACCTGGCTGTTGTTCTGAACTCCCTGACCAATACAAGCAAGCTTGCCATAAGCCTTTTTTATCATCCTATCTACTTGCATGGCAACTTCCTGTGAACTATGGACTTGAATCCCAAGATCCTTCTGTACATCAATGCTGTTCAGGATCCTGCCATTAACAATATACTTTTCCTTAACATTTGATCTCCCGAAGTGCAGTACCTCACACTTGCCTGGATTAAACTCCATCTACCAGTTTTCTACCTGTGTCTGCAACTGATCTATATCCCGCTATATCCTTTGACAATCTTCGACACTATCCACAACTCCACCAATCATTATATTGTCTGCAAGCTTACTAACCCCCACCCATCTACATTTTCACCCAAGTCATCTAAAAATATCACAAACACTAGAGGTCCCAGTATACATGCTTGTGGATCACCACTAGTCATGAGCCTCCAACCAGAGAAACACCCTTCAACAATTACTGTCTGCCTTGGCAAGCAAATTCTGAATCCATGTGGCCAAGTCACCAATGATCCCATGCATCTTAAGCTTCTGGATGAGCTTACCGTGAGAGACTTTGTCAAAAGCCTTATTAAAATCCATGCAGACAACATCCACTGCTCTACCCTCGTTACCCTCGTCACCTCCTCAAAAACATTCAATCAAGTTTCTAAGACATGATCTGCCCTGCACAAAGCCATGCTGACTGTCTATAATTTGGACATTCTTTTCCAAATGCGCATAAATTCGATCCCTAAAAATTCTTTCCAATAGCTTGCCTACCACCAAGGTGAGACTCACCAGTCTGTAGATTCCTGAATTATCCCTATTTCCCTTCATGAACAGAGAAACAACATTAGCTACTTGCTAGTCTTTCAGGACCAGTGGCTCGTGAGGATACAAAGTTCTTGGTCAAGGTCCCAAATGGAAAGAGTTCAGAAGAAATTTTCAAGGATGTTACCAAGTCTGAATTATAGGAAGAGGTTGGACAAGCTAGGACATTTTTCTTTCAAGTATAGGAGACCGAAGTGGGGCCTCATAGAGATGTGTAAGATCATGAGAGGCATGGATAGAGTGAATACACTCAGTCTTTTCCCCAAGGTTGGGGCATCAAGGACTAGAGGGTATCAATTAGGGTTAGAGAGGAAAGAATAAAAGGGAACCTGAGGGGCAACCTTTCTACATAGAGGGTGGTACGCATATGGAACAAGCTGCCAGCGGAAGTGGTTGATGTGGGTACATTAACAACATTTAAATGGCATTTGGACAAATATATGGATATGAAAGGTTTAGAAGGATATGGACCCATTGCAAGGTAATGGGGTTAGCATTGATGGACATTTTGTTGTCGGCATGGATCAGTTTGGGCCAAAGGGCCTGTCTCCATGCTGTAGGACTCTATGCCCATCTCAAATTTAATGCAAACTCTTCCCCACTTGCCCTCACCCAACCCAAGCCCTGACACCACTAACTCTACAAGGCTTGTACACGGTCTGCTAATTTGTTCTGGACATCTCACTCATGGACATCCATTTTCGTCTTCCACAGTATCTGCCTCTTTTTCATTCCAAGGGGAAAACATCGCACAATTGGGCAGAAAGAGCCAAATTGGATCTGTAGGAGACAGTAAGGACTACAGATGCTGAAAGCCAGAGTCAGTAGATGTGAGGCTGGAAAAGCACAGCGAGTCAGACATCTGAGGAACAGGGAAGTCGATGTTTCAGGCTGAAACCCTTCATCAGGGCTGAGTAGTGGGAGGGAGCCTCGAAGTACATAGAGTAAAGGGGGACGGGGCTGGGGTAAGGGTACGTGAGAAGGTGATAGGTAGATGTAGATGGTGGGTTATTATGATTGGTCAGTGGGAAGGGTGGAGCGGATAGGTGAGTAGGAAGTTGGACAGGTTAGTACAGGTCAGGAAGGCAAGGAGGAGGATGGAGCTAGACATGGAATAAGGCTGGGGGAGGAGGGAATTTGAAGGTGGTGAAGTCAATGTCAAAGCCATTGAGCTGTAAGTTTTCCAGGCAAAATATGAAGTGTTGATCCTCCAATTCCTGTTTGGCTTCATGCTGACATTGATAAAGGTGTTGCTGGGGAAGTGAAAGAGGGAATTAAAGTGGATGGCAACCCGAATGTCAGTTTGGCTGTGTGATGTGCTGCCCATCAATTTGCTCCTAAGCTTTTATGAGGAGATGATCCTGTCTGCTTGGAGAAGGGCTTCATTCTGGTATTAGAGGTTCTTGACTTACTCTGTTTCACAACTGACCAAAGCCTGACCCCTTGACTGAGGCCTGCTGACAATATGGCAAACTTCCTGACTTTAGATTAGATTAGATTACTTACAGTGTGGAAACAGGCCCTTCAGCCTAACAAGTCCACACCACCCCGCCGAAGCGCAACCCACCCATACCCCTACATTTACCCCTTACCTAACACTACGGGCAATTTAGCATGGCCAATTCACCTGACCTGCACATCTTTGGACTGTGGGAGGAAACCGGAGCACCCGGAGGAAACCCACGCAGACACGGGGAGAACGTGCAAACTCCACACAGTCAGTCGCCTGAGGCGGGAATTGAACCCGGGTCTCTGGCGCTGTGAGGCAGCAGTGCTAACCACTGTGCCACCGTGCCGTCCACTTTATGACTGTGCTAAACTACCTTGCCAGACAGCAGTAATATAAGCCAGTATCTAAAAATGAGAGGGCAAAGTGGGAAAAAAAGCAATGCAAGTCAGGCACGCTATGAGTATCCAGGTAGGGTAAAACTGAATAAGCACTGTGTCAATGGACGATGAGTCGAGAAATACAGCCTGGTCCCTAATAAATATGAACTAGGACCCTATGATTCCTGCAGGGAGAAGGATAAATCAAGGAGCAGCACATCCTGACAGGCCAAAAGGATCATCTCCGTGAACCCTGTGAATAGGGATCATTGACTGCCTTGCCAATCTTTCCCTCCTTCCATAACACCCATTTTTTTTCCTGTCTGTATTTATAGGGGTAGTTTATAATGCGGTCATAGTTTTAGCTAGTACAGTTGTATGTCGCCAGTGAATTAGTAAATTTCACATGTATTTCCAGAACCTTTAGTTTTTGTGACAACTAGGAGAAAGTGAGGACTGCAGGTGCTCGAGATCAGAGTTGAAGAGTGTGGTGCTGGAAAAGCATAGCCGGTCAGGCAGCATATGAGGAACAGGATCGAGCATAAGCTCTTCATCAGGAATACATGCTACTTGTGCTTCTCCTTATCTTGCCAAACTTGTAGCCCAATTCTTCAAGCATCCAGTCATAACCCGTATCACTTGGACTCCGATGAGATTCCACCCATAGATTTTATTTTAAATTATATGGAGCAGAAGAAGAGAGTGGGCTGTTTTTCCTTTCATTACCATTTTAAATTCCTCATCTACTGTACTCAGGTTATATTTTGTTATCTTCTGCTGCCTACTCAGAGCTATGATTCTTTTGTAAGCTTTGGCAGGCCATTTGACTGCAAGAGGAATGACTAAACCAAATTCCATCCTATCGCCCTATCCAAGTGACTAAGTTTTTAGTTTAATCCATTGAGTATTGCTGAGAAACATGAACCCTGCGAGATTCTCCCTTCCAGAACTCTTCAACTACCCAAATTAGAGCAAATTGGGATTGAAGCTGGACTCTTTTTATCGATGCAACCACTACTTAATAAGATCTCTGGATCATCGGTGGATAACATTAATTCCATTCAAAGTACATAACTTTACATTTGTCTTTTACATTTGCCCATTTTGTTTATTTGTTCTACAGTATCAATGCTTTCTCTGTATTGATTGTATTTTCTTCACTTTTAGATGCAGAGTGTGAATCACATTGTCTTTTTCCTGAACTCACTGCTGAAAGGAGAACTAAAAGGAATTAAGGGGGTGAGGCAATATTGACTATGTTTTTACAAAATAAATTTTAAGTGGGAAAGCTGTGACAGAACAATTAATATTGAGTTAATATCTTGGTTTACAGTTCTTTTGATGGTAGTTGTTAGTCATTACTTATACAAAAAACCCACTTCTTTAAAAGCTGTATTGCAATACTAAAGCATGCAAGTTGAAAGCAAATTTCCAGTGTAGACTGAATTTGCCAAATTCAGGACAGCAATTGAGACACTAAATCAGCTTTAGCACCTTGATTGAAACGTAAAAAACAACTTTGACAGTAATTTCCACACTTGCAACTATTACTGAGTCACAGAATAGTAATGCCAAAAGAAAGAATACAGCTTAAATAGTGCATCCAACATATTAAGGATAGGCTCAGTAGATTCTTAGCTCCAGAATTTGCAACATGATATGGATCAGCACATGCATTTCAACTAATATAATCCAAATCACATCATTGATGTGGGGGTGGTACAATGGCTCAGTGGTTGGCACTGCTACTTCACAGCACTAGGGACTCAGGTCTGATTCCACTCATGGGTGACTGTGTAAAGTTTGCACATTCTCTCTGTGTCCACATGGGTTTTCTCCAAGTGCTCTGGTTTCCTCCCGCAGTCCAAAGATGTGCAGGTTAGTTGGATTGGTCATGCTAAATTGTCCATAGTGTCCAGGGATTACAGGCTGGATGGATTAGCCATGGGAAATACGGGGTTACGGGGGGCCATCTGGGTGGAATGCTCTTCAGAGGGTTAGTGTGGCCTTGATGGGCTAAATGGCCTGCTTCCACACTATCGGGATTTTGATTGTTATGTGAAATAATTCAATTTCCTCCTTTTTACTCTTTTTCCACTTTTTTACAGGATTTAAAGAAGCCCTTTGAAAAAGCTTGGAAAGATTATGAAAACAAATTGTGAGTTTCAAATCTCAAATGCACAAAAAGAGTGGAAATACAGTTTATATTCTCCTCTTCACTCTCTTTTGTTCCATATCACAGAATTACATAAAGCAGGAGACCATTCAGCCCAATCGTGCCCATGCCAGAGCTATGAAAGAGCTATCTAATTAGTCCATTCCTCAATAGCCTTCATATTTTTGAGTTTCAATGCCTGTACACAGTTCCTTTTTAAAGGTTACTTTCTAACCCCACTTTCACTAATCTTTTAGACAGTGCTTTTGACATAACAAATCATTTCATAAAACAGAATTGTCAATCATAATCAAATGCTAATGCTAGTTATGTAAAGGTTATGTTAAATTCAGATCTTGAAGAATTCCCCAGAAGAAATTTGCAAACTAACGTACAATGCATAGTAGCTGAAGGTCCTCTAGAAATTGTTTTCCTTTTTTGCCAACAATCAAAGAGGATCAGCTTATATCTATGTCCACATTTTCTTGTATGATGCTTTAATTATCCTACAAGAGCAAATCTGACCAGTGTTTCCATTTGCAGCATTTCGATACCATATTAGCTACAGTGTAATTTATGTCTTTTATTGACCAAAGACATTAAGAATTGCTAACCAGATATTACTTTGCTTGGTTGCATCTGTTATAACAGTCCAACTTTATACTGTTATGAGGTTTAGATCAGCAGTTACAGGAAAAAAAGTTCTTTAAAGTTAGTTACTCTTACCGTAGATTCAAAAAGTCCAATTTACCATTAACAAAACAACTTAAATTTAAGGATTGGAACAGGGCAATCACAGTAATGGAACTAAATGACATTTGGGGTGTAAGATTGTAGAGGGCATTCTTCAAAATTAAGCTTTTAATCTATTGTGCAAGATAACACGTTATGCTTTAAAGGGTGGCTTGCCTCCACCAAGTGGACTTTAGCTATTCAGCCAGCAGAATATACTGACCAGCTGACGGACCTGGAGGAAACCTGGTCCGTTTTGAGCATCAGACCTCATAGTTTGAGTCAGCAGACCGCAGCAAAATTGAGATTTGGCCAGCCCCTGTGCCCAAAGAAGGCACATAGAGTGTAGAAGTAGGATTTGGGGAGATCCCCTCATGCAAACAGGGTGGCAGACATGGAGCAGCCACACAGTAGCCTGACTTCGTGCAGTCAAGACAAGTACTCTTACCTTGGTTTCACACTGGTAATGAGCAACTATTGTTCGCAATCTTCCATCAGATCAGTCCCACATTCCTTACAAAACCATTGATTTGTAATCTTAAATATATTCAGCACCATTCGTGGTAATTTGGCCAATCGTAGGAAGAAAATATATTGTTTGTCCTTCAAAGTGAATGTGACCATGTTTAACATCTGGTGTTCTGAAGAAAGGTCACCAAACTCAAAACATTTTTCTGCTTACTCTTCATTAATGTGGCCAGAGCTGCTGAGTTTTTTCAACAATTTCTGAGTTTGTTTAACTTCTGGGGTGTTTAGTAGGGTTCCAGTGGGTGCATAAGTGACTGCTAAAACTGATCTGTGCCCAAAAGATTTTGCTGTAAATAGGACAGGATAGTTTTGAACAAGATGCTGACTTGGTTTTCTTTGCCTTGTATTTTCAGTTTCACTCTGATGTGCAATTGCTTTCAAAGGAAGTCATGTAATTTTAGTTGATTGCATCGGATGCAGAGATTCAGGGTGTATTTCTCCCAGTATTATAAACAGTGATAGTATTGCGAAACCAAATCAGCTTCACTATCACTGGATTTGTAACACGGTGAAATTAAAACATTGAATGACCATCAAAATTTCCCAATTGTTCCTAACCAAACTTTACAAATAACAGATCTTTAATACCAATTTTTTTATTATTAGATTCCCTACAGTGTGGAAACAGGCCCTTCGGCCCAACCAGTCCACACCAACCCTCCGAAGGGTAACCCATCCAGACCCATTCCCTCTGAATGATGCACCTAACACTATGGGTAATTTACCATAGCCAATTCACCTGGCCTGCACATCTTTTGGACTGTGGGAGGAAACCGGAACACCCGGAGGAAACCCATGCAGACACGGGGAGAATGTGCAAACTCCACACAGTCACCCGAGGCTGGAATCAACCTGGGACCCTGGTGCTGTGAGGCAGCAATACTAACCACCGTGCCACCGTTAACTTAAACAAAAATTCACAATTTATTATTAATAATGTAACTTTGGCAGAATACAGAAAAACAAGAATGTCGTGATTGCAACAATGTCAGCCAGGTGTATCTCATAAAATATGAACTCCCTGATTAGGGCAGTTAATCTAGTCCAATCAGGGACCCCTGGCTGACAGATAAAAACAAGAATGTCAGACATCCTGTCACTCTGAGAACTGGCTTTGAGGGGATCTACTTTGTGTTACACACCACCCATAGCCAAGGAATCTTACTTGGTGCTAAAATGCTGCAGGAGGAGCTTAAAAAAAAATCAGCCAATGTCCTTGGATTCAAGAGGCAAAGGGATGTAGTGACTGCAATGAGGTCAGCCAGGTGGGCCTCATAGAATATGGTTTGCCTGATTGGAGCTATTAATCTGGTCCAATCAGAGAGCCCTGGCTGACAGGTATAAACAGGAGTGTTCTGAAGGAAAATAAAAATAAACAGGAGTGTCAGACATCCTGTCACTCTGAGAGGACCTCCCACAGGTAAATAAAAGGTGACTTGGTGATGGCATACCAGCCTCTGTGGAGTAACTGCAAAGGTAATTAAATTATTTCTATGATCTAAAGCCTGATCATAGCCCTCACTCATACAGACAGGTAGAGACAGTTAAGGAACAATTTAGAAAAAAAAAGTGATTATCATTTGTTAGTTTAGTAAACTATTTCAAGTGATAGATACTTCACCTTCATGAAATCATTTAACAATTGTTTGTTCACAGGCAAGCAGAATTGTATACCTTGCTTGAATTCTGAAGTTACCAGCTAGTATGGACAGTTTCAGCAAACTTCTATAAATGTAGTTACTTATTTCTTATAGACTGGGATATTTTTCTCAGATCATTCAACAATTCAGTAACTAGATAGAAAACTAGAGAGAGCAACACATAACCACAGTCTCTGGAAGTTTTCAAAACTCACTCTCCCTTCTGCTAAAACCCAGTCAGAAACAGTTCACTTTTTAAAATGTTCAATCAGCATTCTCTGTGATTGGCAAGTCCTCCATTGATTGACCAGCATCCAACCAATTGCCAGCCTTGAGTGGAGCAACCACTCAGTGCAATTTGTCCAGTGTCCTTCGTATAGTAACTAACTTCCATGCCAGTTCCAACAGCAAACATTTTTCTTTGTTCTCTTGTTCTTTGAAACGAGCTGCTGTTCTTAATCTCAACTCTCAGTTCTAAACCAAACTAAATAAAAAGAATAAAATATAATGGTGAGGACCACTACACCAGAATTCAGAGCAGATGTCTGAAGAAAATATATTTGCATAAATTAAAATGTCATTTAGATGTACCACCCTCATAGAATCATAGAGTTTTAGAAATGTACAGCACAGAAACAGACCCTTCGGTCCAACTCGTCTATGTCGGCCAGATATCCCAACCTAATCTAGTCCCACTTGCCAGCACCTGGCCCATGTCCCTCCAAAGCCTTTCGATTCATATACCCATTCAGATGCCATTTAAATGTTGTAATTGTGCCAGCCTCCACCACTTCCTTTGGCAGCTGATCCCATACACGTACCACCCTCTGCATGAAAACGTTGCCCTTTAGGTCCCTTTTATATCTTTCCCCTCTCACCCTAAACCTATGCCCTCTAGTTCTGGACTCCCCCACCCCAGGGAAAAGACTTTGTCTATTTATCCTTTCCATGCCGATCATGATTTTATAAACCTCAATAAGGTCACTCCTCAGCATCCCACACTCCAGGGAAATCAACCCCAGCCTATTCAACCTCTCCCTGTAGCTCAAATCCTCCAACCCTGGCAATATCCTTGTAAATCTTTTCTGAATCCTTTCAAGTTTCACAATATCCTTTCAGATAGGAAGGAGACCAGAATTGCATGCAATATTCCAAAAATGGCCTAACCAATATCCTGTACAGCCACAACATGACCTCCCAACTTCTGTACTCAATGCTCTGACCAATAAAGGAGAGCACACAAAATGCCTCCTTCACTATCCTATCTACCTTTGACCTGTCTTTCAAGGAGCTATGAACCTGCACACCAAGGTCTCTTTGTTCAGCAACACTCCCTAGGACCTTATCATTTAAGTGTATAAGTCCTATTAAGATTTGCTTTCCCAAAATGCAGCACCTCGCATTTATCTAAATTAAACTCCACCTGCCACTCCTTAGTCCATTGGCCCATCTGATCATGATCCCGTTGTAATCTGAGGTAACTTTCTTCACTGTCCACTACACATCCAATTTTGGTACCATCTGCAAACTTACTAACTATACCTCTTCTGCTCAAATCCAAATCACTTATATAAATGAGGAAAAGTAGTGGACCCAGCACCAATCCTTGTGGCACTCCACTGGTCACAAGCCTCCAGTCTGAAAAACAACCCTCCACCACCACCCTCTGTCTTCTATTTTTGAGTCAGTTCTGTATCCAGATGGCTAGTTCTCCCTGTATTTCATGAGATATAACCTTACTAACCAGTCTCCCATGGGGAACCTCGTTGAACGCCTTACTGAAGTCCGCGTAGATCACGTCTACCGTTCTGCCCTCATCAATCCTCTTTGTCACTTCTTCAAAAAAAACTCAATCAAGTTTGTGAGACATGGTTTCCCAAGCACAAAACCATGTTGACTATCCCTATTCAGTCCTTGCCTTTCCAAATACATGTACATCCTGTCGCTCAGGACTCCCTCCAACAACTTGTCCACCACTTATGTCAGGCTCACCGGTCTGTAGTTCCTTGGCTTGTCCTTACCACCTTTCTTAAATAGTGGTACCACGTTAGCCAACCTCCAGTCTTCCGGCACCTCACCTGTGACTATCGATGATAAAAATATCTCCTGAAGAAGGGCTTATGCCCGAAATGTCGATTCTCCTGTTCCCTGGATGCTGCCTGATCTGCTGAGCTTTTCCAGCAACACATTTTCAGCTAAAAATATCTCAGCAAGGCGTCCAGCAATCACTTCCCTAGCTTCCCACAGAGTCCTAGGGTACATCTGATCAGGTCTATGTTCTATGTTCTATTTGATCAGGTCCTGGGGATTTATGCATTTCAAGACATCCAGCACTTCCTCCTCTCTTATATGGACACTTTTCAAGATGTCACCATCTATTTCCCTACATTCTATATTTTCCATGTCGTTCTCTACAGTAAACACTGATGCAAAATACTCGTTTAGTATCTCCCCCATCTGCTGCAGCTCCACAAAGGCTGCCTTGTTGATCTTTGAGGGGCCCTATTCTCTCCCTAGTTACCCTTTTGTCCTTAATGTATTTTTAAAAACCCTTTGGATTCTCCTTAACCCGATTTGCCAAAGTTATCTCATGTCCTCTTTTTGCCCTCCTGATTTCTCTCTTAAGTATATTCCTACTGCCTTTATACTCTTCTTAGGATTCACTCGATCTATCCTGTCTATACCTGACATATGTTTATTTCTTTTTCTTAAACAAAATGTCAATTACTTTAGTCATCCCAGCATTCCCTACACCTACCAGCCTTTCCTTTCACCCTAACAGGAATATACTGTCTCTGGACTCTTATGTCATTTCTGAAGGCTTCCCATTTTCCAGCCATCACTTTACCTGCGAACATCTGCCCCCCAATCAGCTTTTGAAAGTTCTTGCCTAATACTGTCAAAATTAGCCTTCCTCCAATTTAGATCTTCAACTTTTAGATCCGGTCTGTCTTTTCCCATCATTATTTTAAAACTAATAATTATTGTCGCTAGCCCCAAAGTGCTCCCCACTGACATCTCAGTCAGGATTAGAGTGGTGTTGGAAAAGCATAGCAGGTCAGGCAGCATCCAAGAAGCAGGAAAATCAACTTTTCGGACAAAAGCCCTTCATCAGGACTGACATCTCAGTCACCTGCCCTGCCTTATTTCCCAGGAGTAGGTCAAGTTTTGTACCTTCTGTAATAGGTACATCCACATACTGAATCAGAAAGTTTTCTTGTACACACTTAACAAATTCCTCTCCATCTAAACCCTTAACACTATGGCAGTCCCTTTCAATGTTTGGAAAGTTAAAATCCCCTACCATAACCATCCTATTATTCTTACAGATAACTGGAATCTCCTTACAAATTTGTTTCTCAATTTCCCACTGAGTATGAGGGGGTCTATAATATAATCCCAATAAGGTGATCATCTCTTTCTTATTTTTCAGTTCCACCCAAATAACTTGCCTGGATGTATTTCCAGGAATATCCTCCCTCAGTACAGCTGTAATGCTATCCCTTATCAAAAGTGCTACTCCCTCTTCTCTCTTGCCTCCCTTGTTTTCCTTCCTGTAGCATTTGTATCCTGGAACATTAAGCTGCCAGTCCTGTCCATCCCTGAGCCATGTTTCTGTAATTGCAATGATATCCCAAACTCATGTTTCTAACCATGCCCTGAGTTAATCTGCCTTCCATATTAGGCCTCTTGCATTGAAATAAATGCAGTTTAATTTATCAGTCCTATTTTGTTCTCTGCTTTGTCCCTGCCTGCCCTGACTGTTTGAATCACTTCCTTTCTCAATTGTACCAGTCTCAGATTGATCTCTTTCCTCTCCCTGCATCCCAACGACCCCCCCCCGCTTGCTAGTTTAAATCCTCCCGAGCAGCTGTAGCAAATCTCCCTCCCAGTATATTCATCCCTTTCCAATTCAGGTGCAATCCGTTTTTCTTGTACAGGTCACTTGTACCCCAAAAGAGATTCCAATGATCTAAAAATGTGAATCCTTCTCCCATACACCAGCTCCTCAGCCAAGCTTTCATCTGTTCTATCCTCCTATTCATACCCTCACTAGCTCATAGCACTGGGAGTAATCCAGATATTACTACTCTCGAGGACTTCCTTTTTAAATTCCTACCTCACTCTCTATATTCTCCCTTCAGAATCTCATCCTTTTCCCTGCCTATGTCTTTGGCTTCAATGTGTACAATGACCTCCTGCTAGTCCCTCTCCCCCTTGACAACATTCTGCACCCTCTCTGAGACATCCTTGATCCTGGCACCAGGGAGGCAGCACATCATCTGATTTTTCACTGCTACCCACAGAAATGTCTGTCTGTGCCTTGGACTAGAGAGTCCCCTTACACAATTGATCTCTTGGAACCCGACATACCCCTCATTGCATTACAGTCATCTCAATACCAGAAACTTGGCTGTTCATGCTACATTCCCCGAGAATCCATCACTCCCTACACTTTCTAAAACAGCATACTTGTTTGAAATGGGGATAGCCACAGAAGACTCCCGCACTACCTGCCTACTTCTCTTACCTTTCCTGGAGTTAACATATGTTTGTGACTGTATCTGAGACTTTTCTCCTTTCCTATAGCTGTCATCCATCACACCCCCTTGCTTTTGTAAATTCCTCATTGTCTCTAATTGTCGCTCCAACCAATCCATTCAATCTGATAGGATTCACAACCAACGGCATTTATTGTGGATATAATGCTCAGTTTCACATAAACTCTCTCTGAACTCCCACATCCAATAAGAAGAGCATATCACTCTACTAAGGGCTATTTTTGCTTCTTCCAATGTACAGACCCAGAAAATAGTACTGTCTTATTCCTCTACAAAACACTGCTCCAGGCTAACTTAATACCTGTGCCTTATATTTTTAAGTTTATACAAGAGACATATCTCAAATAAAAGATTGTCTTGGAATTTTAAAATATTTGAGGAAATCTGTGATTGAGAAAAATTATTTCTTAGTATCACTGGACAGACTCTTCTGATCCTGTACCTTATTGGCTTCCTCAGTTTAATTTCCCAAATAAAAATGCTACATTTGCATTTTCAACAGGTAGGAATGTTGATAGCATTTTATATATTACTGAGGCCAATATAATATGTGCTGTTGACAGCAAGAGTAATTTTATATTTATGACCATTCTTTCATGTTTCAGTAAATTGTAGTATTAAGTACTCTGAGGGATTAATTGGTGGCCACAACTAATATTGATATGTAATTCTCTCATAATTTGTTTTAATAGCCCATACACCAAGCTGGCAAATGGGTTAGCTGGTTGAATGCTTTTTCACATTTTATTTTTGCCAGCACTAAGATTGAAAAAGAGAAAAGAGAACTTGCAAAGCAATATGGAATGGTACGAATTGAAGTGACTGGAGGTGAAATAGCAGAGGAGATGGAAAAGGAACGGAAGATGTTTCAGTTGCAGATGTGTGAGGTATGTGACAGTTTCTGATTTATTTTCTTCCACATCAAGCTTTATTTGTGTATATGTGTTCATATCAATTTTAATAAATTGCTGTTGATTTATTATGCCAGTAAGTCTTTTTTATTAGTCTATTGCATACTCATCAAGTTGAAGGATTTACTTTTGGAAAATGGAACAGTTCCCCATTTTTCACCTACTATTATGCTACTCCAAGGTCAGGTCTAACTTGGTAGGCTACAGAAGTGAAACTCCTTTGACCCTGCTCCAACATTTTTAATCCTGAATATCAATTCAACACCTTCTACTATATCAGCATGATAGCTTTAATGGGTACCCTAGTCATCTTGAATTGTGTGGTTCAGGCTGACATTTTACTTGGATCTGTATTTATTTATCCTTTCATGTCTTGTGAGCTTCACTGCCTAGGCCAACATTTGTTGACCATCATTAAGTGCTCTTGAACTAAGTCGTTCTCTAGACAATAGACAATAGGTACAGGAGTAGGCCATTCTGCCCTTCGAGCCTGCACCAGCATTCATTATGATCATGGCTGATCATCCTCAATCAGTATCCTGTTCCTGCCTTATCCCCATAACCCTTGATTCCACTATCCTTGAGAGCTCTATCCAACTCTTTCTTAAACGAATCCAGAGACTGGGCCTCCACTGCCTTCTGGGGCAGAGCATTCCACACACCCACCATTCTCTGGATGAAGAAGTTTCTCCTCATCTCTGTCCGAAATGGTCTACCCCTCTAGGGAAATGTTTGTTCCATATTTTTGCTTGTAAATGTAGCATTGTTTTCTATTTAATATTCGTTAGTAAGGAATTTCAGGGGACAGTTAAGTCATGCATATTATGTGGGTCTGAAGTCACGTTCAAGCCATATTAGAACGGAATGGTCGACATTCTTTCCTGAAGGACAGCAGTCAGCAAAATGATAGTTTTGGAGTCACCATTACTTATATTCCAAATTGATTAAATGGTGAATATTGAATCCTTGTCCCCAGAACTTTACCCTGAGCTTCTGGATTGCTAGTTCAATGACATTACAGCCATGCCTCCATCTTCCCAAACTGGTTGATGCTGCCCAAGTTCCGCAACTAGACAAAGTCATGGATTTGTTTGCCAAGCTGGTGTGTTTTTCTGCAAATATTTGTCAGCTCACTAGGTTACATCATCAGTTCGTCTTTGATAAGGTGTTCGTGGTCTGTCACCCTGGTATTTACATGTCTCTGTTTGCCTGTGCTAGGATGGTTGCATCGTCACAGTTGAATTTGTGTCATTCATTGTTTGTGTGGTTTAAAATGAAAAACCTAAACCCATCACAGTCAGAGACTTTCATCTCATGGTCTGGATTGAATACATACTCAGATTCAAGAAGCAAAAGTATATTATTTCACAAAGTCCCTTTCCCTCCCTCCATCTTGTAACATCATTGTCAAGGAGCAGATAACTTCAGAAAGGAGGTGCCTCAGCTGACAGATTACAGTGGTTTCCACATAGTCATTATAAAATAGAAACAAATTAATATACACACTTGTATAGCTTGAGATTAGGTCCATCATAAAAAAGATTAAGGCATCTTTATACATAAATATGAAAAGTTTGCACTTAATGTTTGTTCCATATTTTTGCTTGTAATGCTAGCATTGTTTTCTACTTATTGTTTGTTAGTAGAGAATTCCAGCTGTGATGAGTCTTTATTATGTTACTATCAGTTGATAATGCCACTTTGTGTAAGATACATGAATGATGTACAAATAGCATTATTTCAATACATATTTTGAAGAAAATTACATTGAAGTATTGGTATAGGAGGTCCACTGCCTACCTGATGTTTCTTTCTATATGTGGTAGTTAAGTTAGCCAATGCCAAAATACGTTCTGACACAAGTTGGGTTTGATTTACAGCAGAAACAACTATTACTCATGGTGGTGTTCAACAGTCTGAAATACTACCGATCTGAGAGACATTTTTTATAATGAATCCCTTTTTGAGATCTGTCAGCTCTTCACACAAAACAGCTGTCATATTAATCATTTTATCAGTTATGAAAGATTTCACAAGTGACAATGGCATGAAAATCATCCAGTGTGTTATATTGCATTTTTGAGCTCCTCCTTCAGATTAAAAAGGATTTCATGAATAATTCACATTCTTTGCTTCATGGTTTTATGGAATTGCTGTCTACCCTTTTGAATATTCTGGGAAAATAATAAGTTCACAACCTTGGCTTATTGTAATCAATAAGCAAAAGCATTAATTATGGGGAGAGGGACATATGCTGCAAGTTGCAAAATATCACAAATTGCTAGATGATTTCCACTACTGTTGTTTGCTTCACAAAAATGGAATCTGTCCATCTATCTTCCCTTAGGCTTCAATAAATGGCTGTGTTTGAGTCATAATTTGCTGAATAAATGTAAGCCCGGCACATAATGGCATAGGGAAACTTTTAAATGATGATATTTATGTTCCTGCAATGCCATTTAACTTTGGAAGCCCCAAAAGAGAAGACTGAAATTGATGAGTCTCACGCCCACTAACTGGCTCATTAAAATTTATTGTATTTTAAATTTTACAATTCTACAAGTTTTCATACTGAAATAACTACAGAGGATGGTATCCCATCATCAAGTGTCCCTTTACATGAGCACAGTAACTGGCTATGGCTAGCCTGCTCAGAGTCCGTCCCTGAAATAAGGAGACTCGGAATTCCCTGTTTATATCTGTCAGCCTGATTGGCCCAGGTTAACAACCCTAATCAAGGATCTCATAGACAATAAGATCCACATTGTTCCAATCACTACTTCTATTTATTCTATCTTCTGCTCTAACCAATATTTTCCTCTCTTTATCAATATTGACTTATTCACTCTATTTTCTTTTCTGTTGTTGATCTTCCTTTCTCTGTCCTAAAATTCCAATGATGCCATTGTTCACCAAGATTCAAAATGAAGCTGGATTATTACCAATTCACATTTCTAGAGATTTCTAAACTGAAGGATGAGGGAAGCTTACAACTCCTAAAGAAAACTGGAAGGTTTCCTGTTCTTGCCAATTTTGGCCCATTGTATTACAGCAATATTAGACCCTGGCCCATATCCCTCTAAACCCTTCCTATTCATACACCCATCCAGGTGCCTTTTAAAATGTTGGGCGGCATGGTGGCACAGTGGTTAGCACTGCTGCCTCACAACGCCAGAGACCCGGGTTCATTTCCTGCCTCAGGCAACTGTCTGTGTGGAGTTTGCACATTCTCCCCGTGTGGATTTCCTCTGGGTGCTCCAGTTTCCTCCCACAGTCCAAAAATGTGCAAGTTAGATGAATTGGCCATGCTAAATTGTCCGTAGTGTTAGATGAAGGGGTAAATGTAGGGGAATGGTCTGGGTGGGTTGCTCTTCGGAGGGTCGGTGTGGACTAGTTGGGCCGAAGGGCCTGTTTCCACACTGTAAGTAATCTAATCTAATATATTACAGTAGAGTGTCTCAAATCCAGATATCCAAAAACCAAGCATTTCTTTTTAAGCTACCATCACCTGACTTTTCTTCTTCACTGTCATCTTTGGTCTAACTGTTACAGTTTACAGCTTACAGCTGCTCCCTGTCCACCCCTAACACGTTGTTGAAATATACAGAAACCCCGTTTACTTAATTAAACAGACTTCTGGCACATTTCTGAAAAAGTAAAGGTTATGGATCTGAAGCATCTCCAAAGAATTGTCAGGCTTATCTTGTAGCATTGCCTCAATTTCTTTTAACATTTCCCTTTGCAATCCTTACTTGACCTATGTCCTCAACACTTTAAATGCAAGACAATACTGACTTGGTTCAAACTGGGAGAAAGTGAGGACTGCAGATGCTGGAGATCAGAGTTGAAAAATGTGTAGCTGGAAAAACGCAGCAGGTCAGGTAGCATCAAAGGAGCAGGAGAATCGACGTTTCGGGCATAAGCCCTTCTTCATTACGCCCGAAACGTCGATTCTCCTGCTCGTTTGATGCTGCCTGACCTGCTGCGCTTTTCCAGCAACACATTTTTCAGCTTTGGTTCAAACTGGTCAATTCAAAATCCAACAAGATCTAAAATCCAGCATGGGTTTGGTTCCAAGGCTGTCAGTTTTTGAGACATTCTACCGATGTTATTGTCTTTAAATCTTGCCACCAGCAACTGGATCTATATTCGCCTGCACAACCTGCTGTTTGCAATATCTGCAACTTCTAATTTGCCTTGCTCAGCCAGTAACGCTAATTCCTCTATGCCACTAATGTGCTTGTATGCAGGAAACCTATTCGGTATTTCTGATGAAGGTGAAATAGTAGCTGTCTGGTGAGTGCAATTTGAGTGTGCATAGTGCAGATATTGTTGCAGCTGCTGGTAAGTTCTGACTTGCAGCTATGCCAGAAGATCAGGCATGTCCATAAACAGATGAAATTAATGATGCTGAAAGAATGTCATCCTATCTAGAATCTAGCATAATCACAGATATTTTACACTCTCCTCATATCTTCCAGGTGCCACAATTTCACCAGTGTCTGGCAAGATAATTTTCATCTCAGTATGTTCAGTACTATTTCAGGCTTGGAAGCTGAACTTCTCTTCTTTATCCTTGATAATTGTTTAGTTTTCTACCAGTTCAAAATCTTCTGTCCAAAGTTAATTTTTCTTTTCTAATCCCCTTTTATGAAAATGTTACCAGGCATCTCTCTAAGAACCATTTTTGTGCGGCAGATACAACATTTTACTGCAAATAATTATTACATTTTTCCTTTCCTACCGAAAGATTTGATGATTCATCGTAGACATTTACTGTTGCTAACTTTGCTGTCCTTTCTTTTACTGAACCTGCCATTTCTTTTTTCTATTTTTGACATTCTGCTCCAATTTCTAAATGTATTACTGGCTGAAAATATTTGTTATTTTAATTAGGATGAAATATCAAACGTTTCTGTGTTATTCAGCTTATGATTTGTGGCTTCTTCAATGTGATTTGGGCTTCTTAGTTATTGTAATATAGTGAGACATCCTGAACAGATGATACTTTCTTAAGTGCATTTTTCAAATTTCAAAACAGTTTTCTACCTGCAGTATTAATGGTTTGCCAGTTGAATCTTTGAAGAAATCATTTATGTTTATGAGTCCCTTTGAAATATTTGACTTATAAGAATCCTAAATCATAGCCACTGAGAAATTGTACTTTTTTTAGTGTGAGGGATGTATAATTTACCATACAACTTTGCTTTTGTTTTTTCTTTTAGTATCTGATCAAAGTAAATGAGATAAAGACAAAGAAAGGAGTGGACTTGCTACAAAATCTCACCAAGTATTATCATGCACAGTTCATGTAAGAGTTCTCATCTGCTTTTATTTTCTTGATTTTAACCTGTTCCTGGCCTGATCAAATTTTCAGCTATGAGATTTATTGGTTGTACTGTGTCGTGAATTGGATATCATCATTATTGTACACTTAACTGGGCATCTGGGAATATCCAATCTAGGCTGATGATGCAAAACTTCCTTGGCTGTTGTTTACAAGAATTCCACATCAAGCATATTTCAATCTGGTCCATCGTGACCTGGGCCAATATTAGTCATATAATCTTAGAGTCATATAGCTGTACAGCATGGAAACAGACTCTTTGGTGTAACCCGTCCATGTTGACCAGATATCCTAAATTTATCTCGTACCATTTGCCAGCATTTAGCCCATATCTCTCTAAACCCTTCCTATGCATATACCCATCCAGGTGCCTTTTAAATTTTGTCATTGTACCAGCATCCATCACTTCCTCTGGCAGCTCATTCCATACATAATCCACCCTTTGCAGGAAAAAGTTGCCCCTTTTAAATCTCTCCTTTCCCACCTTAAACCTATGTCCTTTAGTTTTGGACTCCCCCACGAAGGGGAAAAGACCTTGTCTATTCATCCTATCCATGCCCCTCATGATCTTATAAAGCTCTATAAGGTCACCCCTCAGCCTTTGACGCTAAAGCAAAATTAGTCCCAGCCTTTTCAGCCTCTCTCTACAGCTCAAATCCTCTAAACCTGGCAAAATCCTTGTAAATCTTTTCTGTATCCTTTCAAGTTTAACAACATTCCCCTATAGCAGGGAGAACAGAATTGCATACAGCATTCCAAAATTGGCTGAACCAATTTCCTATGAGAAAGAGAGGACTGCAGATGCTTGAGATCAGAGTCGAGAGTGTCGCGCAGGAAAAGCACAGCAAGTCAGGCAGCATCTGAGGAGCAGGAGAATTGATGTTTCATGCATAAGCCCTTCATTAGGAATGTGGCTTGTGGGCCGGGGAGCTGAAAGATAAATGGGAGGGGGGGTGGGTGGGCTAAGGTAGCTGAGAACACGATAGGTAGATTAAGGTGAGGGAGAAGTTGATAGATCAGAGAGGAGGGTGGAGCTGATAGATGGGAAAGGTGATGGGACAGGTCAGGAGGGCAGTGCCAAGTTGGAGGCTTCGGATTGGGATAATGTGGGGATAGGGGAAATGAGGAAACTGTTGAAATCCTCATTGATCCCGTGTGGTTGCAGGGTCCCAAGGCAGAATATGAGGCGTTCTTCCCCCAGGCATCAGGTGGTAACGGTTTGACGGTGGAGGAGGCCCAGGACCTACATGTCCTTGACGTAGTGGGGGGAAAGTTGAAGTGTTCGGCCACAGAGCGGTGGGATTGGTTGGTGCAGGTGTCCCAGAGATGTTCTCTAAAACGATCTGCAAGTAGATGTCCTGACTCCCCGATGTAGAGGAGACCACATCGGGTGCAATGGATACAGTAGATGACATTGGTGGAGGTACAGGTAGATTTCTGTCGGATGTGGAAGGATCCTTTGCGGCCTTAGATGAAGGTGAGGGGAGTGGTTTGGGTACAGGTTTTCCTGTACAGTTGCAACATGACCTCTCAACTCCTGTACTCAATGCACTGACCAGTAAAGGCAAGTATACCAAATGCCCTCTTCACTATCCTGTCCACCGGGGACTCCACTTTCGAGGAACAATGAACCTGCACTCTTTTTGTTCAGCAACACTCCCCAGGACCTTACCATTATGTGTATAAGTCCTGCCCTGATTTGCCTTTCCAAAATGCAGCACGTCACGTTTGACACATCGATCAAGGTCCACATTATACTCTGAGGTAACTGTCTTTGTTGTCCACTACACCTCCAATTTTGGTGTCATCTGCAAACTTATTAACCGATCCTCCTATGTTCACATCCAAATCATTTATGTAAATCCACCGCTGATCTCAGGCCACCAATCTGAAAAGCAACCCTCCAATACCACCCTCTGTCTTCTACCTTCGAGCCAGTCTGTATCCAAATGGCTAGTTCTCCCTGTATTCCATGTGATTTAACCTTGCTAACCAGTCTACCATGAGGAACCTTGTCGAACGTCTTACTGAAGTTCATTAATCACGTCCACTCTGCCATCTTCAATACTCTCCGTTACTTCTTCAAAAAACTCAATCAAGTTTGTGAGACATGATTTCCCACGGACAAAGCCGTAACCAGTTGACTATCCCTAACCAGTCCTTGCCTTCCCAAATACATGTAAATTCTATCCCTCAGGACTCCCTCCAACAACTTTCCCATCACTGATGTCAGGCTCACTGATCTTTGGTTCCTTGGCTTTTCCTTACCACCTTTCTTAAATACTGGCACCACCTTAGCCAACCTCCCGTCTTCCTCACGTGAATCTTTCGATGATACAAATATCTCAGCACGGGGCCCAACAATCACTTCCCAAGATTCCCAAAGAGTTCTAGGATTCACCTGGTCAGTTTCCAGGGATTTATCCATATTTATATGTTTTAAGACTTCCAACACCTCCTTCTATAATATGGATATTTTTCACTATTTATTTCCTCACGTTCTCTACCTTCCATATCCTTCTCCACTGTTAATTAGTTAACATAATTAATTAATCTCCAATTGCCAGTGATGCAATTGCCCGGCAGGCTTAGAAAATGGCAAATTAATGCTCCACTGTGTATTTGGAAAGCAGCTGCTGAGTAAGGTGATCAGTTTGAAATGCAAATAGAAGCATGAGAAAGTGCTAGCTGCTCACTTAAATGATCAAAATTAGGACTGAGACCCAATACCATGTCAATCTGAGATAAACCAGAATATGTTGGAGAATCTCAGCAAGTCTGGCTGTATCTGTGGAAAGAGAAACAGTGTTACCATTTCAAACCTGATATGACTTCTTCAGAACAGAATGGGGCTGGAAAATTGTAATTTTTAAACTTTTGTTGACACAAGGAATGAGCTATCAGCAGAATAGAGGATGCCAAGAGCAAAATACAATGACCATAAGATATAATTAGGCTATTTGGCCCAGTGAGTCTACTGCACCATTCAATCACATATGTTATGTTTCTCAATCCCATTCTCCAGCCTTCTCCCATTCTCCAGCCTTCTAACTTTTGATCCCCATGCTAATCAAGAATCTATCTTTGTTTTGGCCTCCACAGACTTCTGTCGCAATGAGATTCATGGATTTAACCACACTCTGTCTGAAGAAATTCCTTTACTGTGTGCTTAGGTTCTAGTCTGTCCTACTAATGGTAACAACTTCTCCATATCTATTCTATTCAGAATTCTCAGTTTTCCGTACATTTCAATGAGATCACACTCTTATCTTTCTAAACTCAACTGAGTACTGATCCAAAGTCCTCAACCACTCTACAGTGGTGGTAAAGGAGCATTAGAGATATGAAATGGACATAAGTGAAGGTATGAAAAGGAGAAAATGTGTCTACTTTGCTGAGAGCAAAGGCAACAAGGCATAACTGGGGAGGCTGGGTCACCTTTGTCTAACAGCATTAAAAGCCCAATTTTCTAGCCCCTGTTAATTCTGAAGAAGTCATTATCAGACTCAAAACTGGATGGAATGGATGGAATATTACCAGACTGTGAGAGATGAGTGGTCAAATCAGGTGTGATGGTCATCTCAATGTCAAGATCATGTTGCCACCACTTCCCCACTTTGCTAAAGTGGCATGGCAAGATTCTCACCAGAGAGCAGACATGATTGAATGGTGCAGCAGACTCACCACGAACTTTGTAGTGAATGAAATCTTTGAAGAGCAGGTGTGCATGCTGGAATGGATAGAGATAGAGGAAGCTGATGTGCTGAAAATTTTGTCAAACATTAAGATTGACAAGTCGCCAGGCCGGGACCAGATTTATCCTCGGCTGCTTTTGGAAACAAGAAATGCAATTGCTTCGCCGCTTGCGAAGATCTTTGCATCCTCGCTCTCCACTGGAGTTGTAACTGAGGACTAGAGAGAGGCAAATGTAATTCCTTTCTTCAAGAAAGGAGATAGGGAAATCCCCGGCAATTACAGATCAGTAAGTCTCACATCTGTCGTCTGCAAGGTGTTAGAAAGGATTCTGAGGGATAGGATTTATGACCATCTAGAAGAGCATGGCTTGATTAAATGCAGTCAACACGGCTTTGTGAGGGGCAGGTCATGCCTCACAAACCTTATCGAGTTCTTTGAGAATGTGACTAGAAAAGTTGATGAGGGTCGAGCTGTGGATGTGGTGTATATGGACTTCAGCAAGGCATTTGATAAGGTTCCCCATGGTAGGCTCATTCAGAAGGTCAGGAGGAATGGGATACAGGAGAACTTAGCTGTCTGGATACAGAATTGGCTGGCCAACAGAAGACAGTGAGTGGTAGTAGAAGGAAAATATTCTGCCTGGAAGTCAGTGGTGAGTGGTGTTCCACAGGACTCTGTCCTTGGGCCTCTACTGTTCGCAATTTTTATTAATGACTTGGATGAGAGGATTGAAAGATGGGTCAGCAAGTTTGCAGACGACACAAAGGTTGGAGGTGTTGTTGACAGTATAGAGGGCTGTTGTAGGCTGCAGGGGACATTGACAGGATGCAGAGATGGGCTGAGAGGTGGCAGATGGAGCTCAACCTGGATAAATGCGAGGTGATGCATTTTGGAAGGTCGAATTTGAAAGCTGAGTACAGGATTAAGGATAGGATTCTTGGCAATGTGGAGGAACAGAGGGATCTTGGTGTGCAGGTACATAGATCCCTTAAAATGGCCACCCAAGTGGACAGGGTTGTTAAGAAAGCATATGGTGTTTTGGCTTTCATTAACAGGGGATTGAGTTTAAGAGTCTTGAGATTTTGTTGCAGCTCCATAAAACTTTGGTTAGACCGCACTTGGAATACTGCGTCCAGTTCTGGTCGCCCTATTATAAGAAAGATGTGGATGCTTTGGAGAGGGTTCAGAGGAGGTTTACCAGGATGCTGCCTGGACTGGAGGGCTTATCTTATGAAGAGAGATTGACTGAGCTCTGGCTTTTTTCATTGGAGAAAAGGAGGAGGAGAGGGGGGCCTAATTGAAGTATACAAGATAATGAGAGGCATAGATAAGTCGATAGCCAGAGACTATTTCCCAGGGCAGAAATGGCTAACATAAGGGGTTATAGTTTTAAGCTGGTTGGAGGAAAGTATAGAGGGGATGTCAGAGGCGGGTTCTTTACACAGAGTTGTGAGAGCATGGAATGCGTTGCCAGCAGCAGTTGTGGAAGCAAGGTCATTTGGGACATTTAAGAGACTGCTGGACATGCATATGGTCACAGGAATTTGAGGGTGCGTACATGAGGATCAATGGTCGGCACAACATCGTGGGCTGAAGGGCCTGTTCTGTGCTGTACAGTTCTATGTTCTATGTTCCACATTGATGCTCTTTATTGCTTGTTTAACAACTTATCAAAGGTCCAATTTGCCCAGGTTGTGATATTATAAAACCTACCATATAAATTAACCGTTGTAAAACTCAATCTAAAACCAGAGCAATTTCTTGACAGGTTCAACTTCCCACTTGTTCCAAACAATCTCCATGTGGACACCTGGCATCAATGTCTCAGGCATGCTGTAGGGGCATCTATGGATGTTGGCATACAACATTTTCCACTTCTATGAATGCTCGTGGCACAACTTTAATCCACTTACAGGACCTTTGTGCACTTTACTGTTCTACCCTAGGCTGCACTGACAATGATCATTGTAATGCTGCAGCACAGAGACTCTGCTCACACACCCAGCTCATAAACTGGACCTAACTGCATCTCTGGGCTTTTCATTTCCTCGCATAGTGCTCACTCACTCTGAGTTTGTGAATGCTTACAGTTACTCTGCCAGAATAGTGAAGGACATTGATCTTCTTCCTACTGTGTTGGGCATTTCTTAATATGGTTGAGACTGCTTCAATGTGGATGGCAACTTCAGATCTCACTGGAATGGTCTCCACTGATGTTCCTAGGGGAAGAGGAAGACTTACCTGTGCACCACCTTGTCCAGCAGGATCTCTAGGTCCCTGCCCACAAAACAGGCAAGGATTTTTCCCTATCTGCCACATCTGAGGAAAATGTCAGGACCAGTGCAGGGCAGTTCCAGACTGACATGCTTGTCTGGGTGCACACCAGCCTTTTAAATATGACACTAGTGCCAGGGATGTTGGTTAATTTCAGGATCCCTGATGAAGGGCTTATGCCCGAAACATCGATTCTCCTGCACCTTGAATCCTGCCTGACCTGCTATGTTTTTCCACCACCACACTCTCGACTCTAATTTCAGGATCTCCAGTGAATGGTGAATTGTTCAGTGATTAAGTGTAGTAAGATCGGGAGGAAACAGGACATGATTCTCAAATGGCAATTAGAGCAACCAAGAAAGTCTGTTTGGTCTCACAGCAAGAATCATTCACCAGACTTGACTTGACTCCCAGGAGGACCAATTCCAATACCGAACAACCCAGATGGCCTCCTTCTTCAAAGACCGCAATTTCCCCTCAGACGTGGTTGACGATGCTCTCCACCGCATCTCCTCCACTTCCCGCTCCTCTGCCCCTGAATCCCGCCCCTCCAATCGCCACCGGGACAGAACCCCACTGGTCCTCACCTACCACCCCACCAACCTCCAGATACGTCGTATCATCTTTCGTCCTTTCTGCCACCTCCAAACAGACCCCACCACCAAGGATATATTTCCCTCCCCTCCCCTATCAGCGTTCTGGAAAGACCACTCCCTCCGCGACTCTCTCATCAGGTCCACACACCCCACCACCCAACCTCCACTCCCGGCACCTTTCCCTGCAACCGCAAGAAATGCAAAACTTGCACCCACGCCTCCCCCCTCACTTCCCTCCAAGGCCCCAAGGGATCCTTCCATATCCATCACAAATTCACCTGCACCTCCACACACATCATTTAGTGCATCCGCTGCACCCGATGTGGCCCCCTCTACATTGGGGAGACAGGCCGCCTACTTGCGGAATGTTTCAGAGAACACCTCTGGGACACCCGCACCAACCAACCCAACCGCCCCGTGGCTGAACACTTTAACTCCCCCTCCCACTCCGCCAAGGACATGCAGGTCCTTGGCCTCCTCCATCGTCAGGCAATGGCAACATGACGCCTGGAGGAAGAGCGCCTCATCTTCCGCCTAGGAACCCTCCAACCACAAGGGATGAATGCAGATTTCTCCAGCTTCCTCATTTCCCCTCCCCCCACCTTATCTCAGTTCCAACCCTCGGACTCAGCACCGCCTTCTTGACCTGCAGTCTTCTTCCCGACCTCTCCGCCTCCACCCCCTCTCCGGCCTATCACCCTCACCTTAACCTCCTTTCGCCTATCGCATTCCAACGTCCCTCCCCCAAGTCCCTCCTCCCTACCTTTTATCTTAGCCTACTTGGCACACCTTCCTCATTTCTGAAGAAGGGCTTATGCCCGAAACGTCGATTCTCCTGCTCCTTGGCTACTGCCTGACCTGCTGTGCTTTTCCAGCAACACATTTTTCAGCTCTTGACTCTCACTTAGCAAATGGTAAAATTCCAACCATAAACTCTGTTTCTCTCTCTCTGGGGATGCTACCAGACCTACTGAGTTTCTACATTACTTTCTGTTTTTTTATCTCATGTCTCCAGCATTCACAATATTTTGTTTTTATTTCATGTTAGCTTGGGCCTCATGGTTAGGTATGTATTGTTTGAAATCAAATTATAGCCAAGTTTTAATGCTGATCCCTTATTACTATTGCAAGATGTTACATGCCATCTCTTTGTACTCCTTTGCTCTGACGTACCTAGAATGATATTAGCTGGCTGTGTTGGCAGTTCAACTATCATAATGTTATTAGCCTAGGAATCTATGCACACCACTATTAGTCTGGGGGGTGGGAGGTCATGGATTCAAATCCACAGGTAGCTGGTGGAATTTTAATTAATTTAATAAACTCTAGATATATAAAATTAGTCAAGATGATGACCATGAAACTACCATTGATTGTTGTAAAAACACATCTGTTTCATTAATGTCCTTTAGAGCAGGTAATCCATCCTTCCCTGGTCTGGGTGACGTGTGACTTCAGATCTACAGTTTAGTTGTCTTCTGAAATGGCCTAGCAAGTCACTTGGTTCATGGACAAGCATCCCATTAAAGAAAGAATTCCAGAATTTTGACCCAGTCAGGCTGGTTGATAGGGAGATTGGAGGTGATGGTTATCTTGTCCATTTTCTTTTGATTCCACCTGGACAAATCAGATCCCAGACTGAAACCTGCTTTGACATCTCATACTTGTGTTTCTTTTTTGTTTTAATAATGTGGTTAATTGAAACACAACACAATGCAGCAGTCTAACAATGAAACATATGTTTATTACACAGAGGAAATGAAGATAGAATGGAACAAACCAAACTATTTGCATGTAACAGAATTTTAAAGACTTTCACACAGAAGGAGGTCATTTGGTCCTTCATGTCAACATTAGCTCTTCAAACAAGTATTATTACATAGTATCAATCTCTGGCTATTTCCCCTTGCCTTTGCACATTATTTCTATCCAAGTAATCATCCTCAATTGAACGTGCCTCCACCACATTTTCAGGCAGTGCATTCTATACTCTAACTATTTGCAGTGTAAAAAAAAAAAATTTCTCACCTTGCATTTGTCTCTTTTGCAAATCACTTTGAATCTGTGCCCTCTGACTCCTTATGCTTTTACAAACAGGAATAGTTTCTCCTTGTCTACTCTGCCCAACCTTGTAATGATTTTGTGAACCTTTAACAGATCTCCTCTTAGCTTTCTTCTGTCCAAGGAGAATAGTCCCAAATTCTTCAATCCATTGTTGTTACTGAAATTTCTCACGCCATATTGATAAATGGGTCAAATGTATCATGTGGGTCAACCTAGAGCATGCAGACTGCAGTGGCAGCTCACCACCAACTTCTCAACGGCAATTAGGTACAGGCAATAAATGCTGGTCAGCCAGTGATGCCCACATCGCACAAGTGATTAAAAATAAAATGCTGCACTATCTCCATTGTGTTCATATTCTTCCTATAACGTGGCGTCCAGAACATAATACTGCAGCTGATGACTAACAATTACCTTATACAAGTTCAATATCACCTCTTTGCTCTTATACTTTAAACTCCCAATTAATGAAGTGTACTTTATAGCTTTCTCTACCAATTTCAGTGACCTTAGCATGTATATATCTGCTCTTGCACCCCTTTTCGAATTGATCCCCTTTTTTATTGTCTTTCAGTGTTCTTCCGACTAAAATGCATCACCTCACATTTAATTCATTGAACCTCCAAAATTCAGAGCTCAACTTTATGCTACTGAAACCACCTCCTGAACATGTAGTTGTCTAGGACACTAATAGGATCCATGACTTCCCACATATTGTTGGTCACACATTCCGCTGAACTGACCTGTGCTGCCATATCTTAACCGTAAACCTACTTAATCTTACTGATTTATTTCATCTTAAAGTCACTTCCCTTATGTTAACTTCACTCTACTTCCCTTACCCTACTTTGCCTACTTATATTACTTTGTTATATTAGCCTTGACCTTCACTTATTCCTGTTGTTTCTTAGTTAATCCCTTCTTACAATTAAGTATACATTTCTTATCAGGAACCAATCACTTCCTTTTGGCAACCAATAATTTCCTGTCATGTCATTGTTTGATTTTCTTTCCCTCAATCTGTTGTTCTCCCAAAACTGTAGCTGTTGAACTATGCATCCTGTCTTGTTGCTGTGTTGAGGTTGAAGAAACTCATGGTAAAATATGATTCTATTAACCTGAAAAACTTTCTTTCTATGTTACATCTGTAAGGCTTAATTTAACTGTGGCTTCAATGCCCCATCCTGAAAATCAAACAGTCTCTTCCTGGGACGTTTATATATCCAAGCTTAGACTTCTTCAGCTTAAAATAAACCTTTCTGTGATTTAACCAAACACTTTGGGTCTAGTAATTTTAAATTCCTTAAACTGTGGTAACCTCATTTTAACAGTCATAATCGACCTCCCTTTCTTGGAGCTTCAGCCAAGATTTCTGCAAAACCGTCCAACTGAAATTTAAAAACTTTTTCTCCCCAAGCAATGCATGTTTCCATTAAGCCCAAAAAATAAATTCCAGAATCTTCTATCCAAAAACATGGTGTACTACACTATTTACTTTGTTCACTAATGAGCTCTCCCAATGTAAACAGATGCCCTGAACACTCATTTTGCTTTAAATAACACAAATACCTCAAACTTAATCATTTAGCCCCTTCTCACACACGGAAAATCCATATGTAGCTAATTCAAAAATCCAATATGCATGATATTAAAATGTACATATAAATTAAAGTAATCTTGATGAGTTACTGAATGGCATTCTTTAAAACAGCTACGTACCGTTGTCACAGTGCTCCAGTAGTTTAGTCCAGTTAAATGAGTGACTGCTGTTTTCTTTATGGTGTTAACATTTTAAAGGCTTTTGTAACTACATCCATCCAACCAATAATAGATATCTCATCACCACTTCTGAGTTGAGTTGTCCAAATAATGAAGTAGCTTTAAGGGATAGGAGGTAGGTAACCTGTACCCTGATGTTGTCATGATGTTGTTGGTATTGCCAGACAAGCAAAGTATCTAAGGTAACTCCCAGGATGTTGATGTTGGGATACGAAGAAATGGCAGTCAAAGATCAGTCGAAAACACTTGAATATTTCTTTATTTGGAGATGGTCCTTACCTTGTGCTTATGGAACAAATATCATCTGCCAACCCATTATGTTGTTCAGGTCCAACAATGTCGTAGCATGGCACATTCATTATTGGAAGAATAAAGCTGCATACTTTACTGTTGTTATCAAAGAGACCTGTTCTTAACTCTATGATGGACGGAAAGGTATTGATGAAGAGTTGGATGTTACATTTCCATATTGGGTGTGTTTTGACTAAGGATAGTGGGGGTTTGATATTTTGCACAGTGCCACTTACTAATCAGAGGCGCCACCCAAAACGATAATATCTGCCCCTTCTTACCTGTCTGTATCATACTATGATAGGCAAACTCTGCCTATCTAAAGCCTTGACTTGCCTGAATCTGGAGTCCATTGGGCCTCATTAGTGGATCTGCCTGCAGTCCTGGGGGCATTCACTATGTGGCTCTGGCATTTGCTGGGACTGTTGGAATTGCTAGTTAATCAGAAGGTGAGAGTTCCTGCCACTGAAAGGCAGAAGTTTAATTGGCCCACAGTGCTTTATGATTGTGAGGCAAAGTTGTTCTGTCCTTTGGCTTGCCATTGACTTTTCTTCAGTGGCGGTGGGGAGAACTGTCTGTGTCCCCGTAAATATCTGCTCAAAGTGATTCCGACTGAACCCAAACTGTATATCAGTGAGGAGGAAACGGATGAAACAGGCGTTACTTGACAGCATTGTTGATGATCCCTTCCCTTGGTTAGCTGCTAAATTATATACAAGATTTGTACTTCCTATCTTCGTTGATGAAGTAAGATAAAATATTATTCTGGCATTATGGGATATTTATTAATTTTTTTAAAATTTGAATGAAAGGTAGATATTATGCCAGCTGCAATGGCTCTGGGTAAACAAAACAACATTGATTTTACAGCATTTTGCTGAGATGTTGTCAGGAAAGTTGGTAACCACGAGGAATATTGTAAAACTGGCATTAACTGAGCAATGAAAACGTTACTGAAAAAGTATAATATTGTAGCATCTGAAGAAGTTGATACAAACTTGGGTGATAGATTTAAGACAGATGTCAGAGGCAGGTTCTTTACGCAGAGAGTGGTAAGGGTGTGGAATGCCCTACCTGCCAATGTAGTCAACTCAGCCATGTTAGGGAGATCTAAACAATCTTTGTATAAGCACATGGATGATGCTGGGATAGTGTAGGGGAACGAGCTGAGAATAGTTCACAGGTCGGCGCAACATCGAAGGCTGAAGGCCCTGTTCTGCGCTGTATTGTTCTATGTTCTAAACTGGAAATCTCTATTGGATTTGCACAAATTTAGATACAAGATTTCAAATTTTGATCATTTATAATTGTCAAAAGAACTGAAGTGGATGGTCTGTGGTATGCTTAACGCAAAGTTTGTGTTATGCTGCAGATTAAAATCAATATGGCGCAAATTTCAAGGCTTTATTGCAGAAGTTAAATCTGATTCGATGTGAGTGAAGCTCGGAGACAAAGCTATTTAATGAAAAATTTGATTCTGTGCCGTGATGCAACATATGATCTGATAGCAAAAGCCATACCAAAGAATACAGGCTGACCTATGTTACATTGCCAGTTATAATTTTATTTTCTGCTCATCAAAAAGTTCTACATATGCACATTAGGATCTTGTAACTGGTATTCGGCCATTGTGAATATTAGCATTATCACAGAGAAGACAGTCACACTGATGATAAACAAATTTAGGCTGAAACATTTAAGGCTTGCTTTAATTGCAGCTATTGTAAACAGTTTTCCATTGAGTTAAACTGTCAAGTATAATTAGCCTAAAGCTACTAGAGTTGATAAGGCTGCTACTATGAAAGAATTGATACGATCAACATAGGAATTAATTTTGATTCTAATTCTTGATAAGCTAAACAAGCCAATGACAAAAAATATAGTGAGTTTTAACTTCCATTTTCATGGCTCACTTTGCATAGCTTTATAAATAAACTAAGATTTTCTGCTTTGAATAGATAGCTTTTCAAGATAATTTTTGTTTTCATTAGAAAGAAGTAACTTTCCCACCATCGCAAAAGCAAATACTGAGGTGCAGCAATCTTGAATTGTGGAGATTGGCATCGTGAGAACACATTTTACGTAATGAATATAATGGCAGTAGGAGTGGGAAATCAGGCTAATGAATTAGCTTTGGCAAATAGGATTAAAGAGAATCCAAAGAGATTCTACGAATACAGTAAGGGCAAAAGAATTAGTAGGGAAGAATAGGGCCCCTGAAAGATCAACAAGGCCGACAATGTGTGGAACCGCAGTAGATGGATGAAATAGTAAACAAGTATTTTGTGTCAGTATTTACTGTGGAGAAGGATATGGAAGCTAGAGAACTTGGAAAAATAAACAATGATGTCTTGAAAAATGTCCATATTACAGAGGAGGAGATGCTGGATGCCTTGAAACTCATAAAGGTGGATAATCCCTGGGACCTTATCAGATGTATCCCAAAACTTTGTGGAAAGTTAGGGAAGTGATTGCTTGACCTCTTGCTGAGATATTTGTATCATCAATAGCCGCGGGTGCTGGAAGACTGGAGGGCAGCTAATGTAGTGCCATTATTTAAGGGAAGTGACAAAGAAATGCAAGGAATCCAAAGGTCAGTGAGCCTTACGTCAGCGATAGGTAAGTTGTTGGAGAGGATTCTCGGGGACAGGATCTACACGTATTTGGAAAGGCAAGGACTCATTAGGGATAGCCCACATTGCTTTGTGCACGGGAAACTGTGTGTCACTAACTTGATTTGAGTTTTTTGAAGAAGTGACAAAGAAGATTGATGCAGGTAAAGCGGTGGATGTTGTCTATATGGACTTCAGTAAGGTGTTCGACAAAGTTCTGCATAGAAGACTGGTTAGCAATGTTAGCTCACATGGAATCCTGTAAGAGCTAGCCATTGGATATAAAATTGGCTTGAAGGTAGGAGATAGAGCATGGTGGTGGAAGATTATTTTTCAGACTGGAGGCCTGCGACCAGTGGTGTGCCACAAGGATCAGTACCTCGATCAGATGGGCTGAAGACTGGCAGATAGTTTAATTTAAATAAATGTGAGGTGTTGCATTTTGATAAGGCAACTTTACACTTAAAAGTAGGGTGCTGGGAACTGTTGCCAAACAAGGAGACCTTGGGGTGCAGATTCATACTTCCTTGAAGGTGGAGTCACCTATAGAAAGGTAGTGAATAAGGCATTGGATACACTTGCTTTTATTGGTCAGTGCATTGAGTATAGGAGTTAGGATGACATGTTGTGGCTGTACAGAATATTGGTTAGGCCACATCCGCATTCAGTTCTGATCTCCCTGCTATAGGAAAGATGATGTTAAACTTGAAAGAGTGCAGAAAAGATTCACAAGCATGTTGCTGAGGTTGGATGGTTTGAGTATGGGAAGAAGCTGAATAGGCTAGGGCTATTTTCCCTGCAGTGCCGGAGGATGAGGAATGACCTTATACAGGTTTATAAAATCATGAGGAGCACATATAGGGTGAATAGCCAAGGTCTTTTTCCCAGGGTAGGGGAATCCAAAGCTAGAAGTCTTAGTTTTAATGTGAGAAGGGAAAGATATGAAAGGGACCTAAGGGGCAACTTGTTCATGCAGAGAGTGGAGCGTGTATTTAATGAGCTGCCAGAGGAAGTGGTGGAAGCCAGTGCAATTACAATATTTAAAAAGCATCTGGATAGGTACATGTATAGAAAAGGTTAAGAGAGATATGGACCAAATGCTAGCAAATGGGACTAGATTAATTTAGAATATCTAGTCGGCATGGACAGGTTAGACCGAAGTTCTGTACAACTCTGGGATTCTATGAATATATTTAACAATTTATTTGCAGTGTGCCTTGGATAAAACTAGTCTGATCTACTCATGCCTAATATGGTATTACCAACTTCAGTGCAAGTATGTTTTAAATTCAGTGTTTGATGTACCTAGCACAATACAGGGGCTGACATAGAAGAACAGATCATGCTTCATTAATATTAGAACTGTCAATATCCATTTATCTTTCATCTCTGACAGAGCAGTGCACAGAATGGCATTCATCTGCCAAATAAAGAGAACACAGTTTTTGAACAGATGACTCTGCGATTTTTGTGGTGGCTAGTTTTTCTTAAATATGTTTGCTGTAACAAAATGGAGCTTCTTTATTAAATGTGCCTGACTTGTCTATCATATTTAAAATAATTGGGTTGTGATAATGAATTAACTTGTGAACTTATAGAAAGAAATCCATAAATGAATGCTGACTACTTTAAAAAAAGTATATATATTTCTGATCAGTGAGCTCATGCATAACTGTTAAACAGTCAGGAAGTTGAATGCACAACTCATAACGTGACAGTGGGGAAGATTACTTACAGTGTGGAAACAGGCCTTTCGGCCCAACAAGTCCACACCGACCCGCCGAAGAGCAGCCCACCCAGACCCATTCCCCTACATTTACCCCTTCACCTAACACTACGGGCAATTTAGCATGGCCAATTCACCTAACCTGCACATTTTTGGACTGTGGGAGGAAACCGGAGCACCCAGAGGAAACCCACGCAGACACGGGGAGAATGTGCAAACTCCACACAGACAGTTGCTGGAGGCGGGAATTGAACCGGGTCTCTGGCACTGTGAGGCAGCAGTGCTAACTACCATGCCACCCACAGAAGTTATTCCATTCTGATGAGCTCCACTTATTGGCTAGGACCAGTTTCTTGATAAATGATATAATTAGAACTATAAAAGTTTGAACTGAAAAAGAGTGAGAGGCTTTTTATAAATCTAAAGTGAAAAGACAAACCAACAAAGCAAAGTAGAAATTTTAGAGGGATAGAGTTTATTGTTAATTGTTTAATATTGACGATTGTCAAATCAGTGGAAAATGCTTAAAAGTTAATCTTAAAGCTGCTTCATTTGAATGTACAAAGCATTCCTACCTAACGGGGTAGATGAATTAATAGCCCAACATGAGATAAATAGGTTTGATCTACTAGCCTTTTATAGTAACAGAAATAAAAATTGCTGGCAAAGCCCAGCAAGTCTGGCAGTGTTTGCGTGGATAAAGCATGGTTGATGTTTCAAGTCTGGTGACTCTTTGCTTGAAACATTAACTTTGGTCTCTCCTGTCAGATGCTATCAGAGATGCTGACTTTCGCCTCCAATTTCTGTTTTTGTTTCAGATTTCCAGCATCGGACCTTTTTTTTTTAAACAGTTCCTGATATGTACGTCTGAGCAGATACCTGGCAGTTCCAGCTTGGTGTTTAGTTCTCCAAGCCTCCATCTTGTTTAGCATTTCCCATCATCTCAGGGCACACTCTATGATCAGCAATTGCTTTGTCCACAGAGACTGGCATCAGAAGCAGTCTAACTTATCACATCATCATGGCACATCTCTGACTCACTCAGAATACAATTCATCAGTTCACTTCACTTTGGAATGTAACAACATCTATCATTGCAATGCAGCAGCCAAACCATTTTGCGCACAAAGATAGAAAGCACAGTCTGTTAGCACTCACTCACTTTGCAGTTGGATTCTCACTGTATCTCTGCTTTGCCTTGTCTTTTTGCACATTGCTGCCTGATTCAGAATTTACAGCCACATCATACTTCTGCCTTATAGTACAGACACAAAAGCGGATAGCTTATCATGTTTGTTAGCACCGATCAATCAAGCTGGTGAATATATTGCTGTATGGCGATGTGCCTCAGCAGTGTCGCACCTACAACGTATGCCAATAACTTACATGTCAAGTATACTGAGTATGCTTTAACCAAATGCCCTTGTCTCAAAGTCTAAGCAGTCTAGTCCTTAGTCAGGACAAGGAACCTATCCACAGTCAGGGGGTCCCAATAAAGTCATTCAAGGCCAGCATCTGGTGTCAACCCAGGAGCTTGAACATTGTCAGTCAGCCACTCAGATGGTCAGGGGATCCATACCATCTAGGATTTGGGTGACCATCCATCCTACAGGCCAAAGCCAGCCAGTCAGGGGATTAATGGCAAGTCAATCAGAAAGCTGAATAGCTATCAGTCAGGGCTATTATTTCAAGTTGATCATGCGGGAGGGCGACAATTTGTGCCAATTAAGGGGATGCAACCAATTGCCCCAGAGGTATGTTCAGACCAAGCAACAGACCAACCTTTGGTATCTCTACATAGGGAAGATATAATTGCCTTAGAATCTGGGCAGTGAAGATTCACTAGATTAATTGCTGGGTATGAGACGGTTACCCAATGAGAAGAGATTGAGCAGAATGGGTGGAAACTC
>NC_057729.1:54924410-54933667 GCF_004010195.1 Chiloscyllium plagiosum
CTCTAAAGAAGTGACACTGATCCCAATATTAAATTGCTATGAGGCAAGCATCAGCGTCATGCTTTGTCTCACTCATAATTTTTTTTATCCCAAGGAACATGTATTGGTCACCCTTAAAATACAAAATAGAATCAAATAATACATAGAAGCACTGAAGCACAGAGAGAAGATCATTAAGACTTTACTAGCCTATTCAGAGCAGCATGGTTATTTCTGTTTACCCTTCTTTCCACCAATCCCTACAGTTTTTTTTACTAGCATTTATTCAATTCCATTTTGAAGTCAACAATTGAATCTGTATCCACCATGCTATTAGGCAATGCATTCCAAATCCCATGCATAATTTTTATTGAAACATTTGCCCTTGAATAAAGTCTAGTCCTTTTGCAAGTCACCTTCAGTCATTACCTTCTGGTTATCAATCCTTCTGCCGTTGAAAACAGTTCCTCCTTATTTACTCTATCTAAGCATGCACAAATTTAAGCATCTCTATTAGATTTAATCTTAGCTTTTCTATATTCTATGCCTCACTTTATAAATCCCAGGATCTCAAATGCTTTGTTACTCTGACTTGCCCACCTTCAAAGATTTTGTGTGCAAAAAATTCCCCAAGTCTCATCCTTTATCGTTTTTAAATTCTACTATTTAGCACTCATTGCTTTTCCTCATCTTCTTACCTAAATGAGTTATCTAACACTTCCTTGCATTGAATTTTGTCCTTTATTTGTACATCTGTTTCACAGGGGAGTCATATCTGATTCTCTCCCCTGATGCTGGCAGACTTGCTGAGTTTTTCCATAATTTTCTGCATCCTCAGTATTTTGCTTTTATTTAGGAGTTATTTGTTAATAGGTTTAAGTAATTTGACATTATGAAAGAGCTCATCTAGGAAATTCCTTTCAAAATGTGTGGGCTCAACTCCTGAGAAGCATTTTTAATTAAAATTTCTTTCCTGGCTTTGTTTCAGATCAAGCAGAACCAGGATGAAGAAAAGAAGCAGCTCTGCAGCCTTCGTGATCAGCTCAAACCAACATTACAGTTGGACCACAAGGAGGTGAGTCTCTTTTATGGTTGTCAAATATTCTGGACGTAGGCTTTTGTGTGATACAGTTCATGCATAGTTCAATCTGTGATTTGACCATAGTGCTCAGAACATAATTAACTTTGCAGCTTTCAAGGTTTCAGAGGAAAAATGTTTCATTTACACATGGGAAGCTAATTTATTCACACTATTCAACTTTTATATGTATTATATGTACTATCACAATGTGCTGTAGTTTTCCGGTATCTTCATGATTTGTGTTTGAATGCAGTTCTATTTCCGTAAATATTAAAAATGGAAAATACCCCTTGTCAATGGAGAAATGTGAATTTATGACCTCAGAGTCCTGTAAACAAACAACAGACTCATGCTCAAAAATAAATAACAAGCTTAAGCAGAGCATTTAGTCAGGACGCCTTTAAATACATTGCCCAGATATGAAATTTAGGGCTAAAATAGCCAATGCTAGGTTTCTTATTGCAATAATAGCTAGTTTATAGATAAATGCTTTCACCTCATTATTTAACGATAAATTCTCTATCACTTAACGTATAGAGGTAAAATGGGAAAGTGTACCTGGCATCTTCAAAATAGGCATTCAGTTCAGAGCTATCTGCCTAGATTAGACAAGCATACTAGCAATCTCTTCCAGGTGCATCTGTGTGATGTGTGAAGGCAAGCTGTTACACATCCAAGCCTGTGTTGCTATATTCTGTGGCTGAGCCTAATATGGAGAATACTTGTCACGTTTTGCTCTTGGAAAGTAACAATCTTCTAACCATTGTAAATAATTTAGAGAAATCCAATCTTTGATGGTTTCATTTTAAGAAATGATCCTTCATCTGGATGCAATCATAGCATAATATGTATTAAAAGGTATTGTGATTGCAGCAATGTGTTCAACCTATGTAGCAAGTGACTTACAGAACTTTTCTCTTTTTTATTACCCAGAGAATCATTGATTTACCATGCTTTTTTTTGGTTGAGAGATTAAGTGCTGCCTTAAAAAGGTGCACATCTGTTGTTATGGTCCCAGCTGAAGGTAATATTTAATAAGTCAGATCCCAGAATAAATCTGGCTTGATAGGTTATGTGTTTAATTTGTGCAGTTGGTTAATGTGATGGTTAGTCACTTGAGGCTGCAGATGTTCTGTATCAGAATGTAAGTTTATCAGGTAAAAGAAGAAATATACAAAACTATATATAAAAGACAGAAAGATCTTAACACAAACGTCAAAATGAATTTTCAACATATTTCCCAACACCATCTGTGCCAGAGTCTCAGTCCCAGCGAACTACCCCTCCTTCCTCACCTTTTAAAATATTTATTTAATTGACGCTTTTCAACTTCTTTCCCTTCGATTGTTCAGACTGTTGTTTTTGTTTTTAGCAATTCCTTCCTAGATCTACTGGTATGAATCCGATGGCTAAATATTTTCAGTTCTAACATGTTGAAGATTTCAGTCTAAACTCTCGATCCTTAGAAGTTCCACTGACTAGTAACCACTTCTGCTGAACTGACTGGTTCCTCTGAACTGACTTGATTCTCCTGTTAGGAGAAACAATTCTACCCTCTGAATTGAACTCCACATACTTCTGAAGGAAAGCTTTTAACTTTCTGTTCTGAAGTCAAAATTAAACTAATTGCTGTAATGTGTTTACTCTGTCATAATCTATTCTGGTCCACTCATGTTGACACTACGGACCACGCCTTGGACAGCAATGCCTTTACTTCCTCAGGAGGCTAAGAAAATTCGGCATGTTCATAAAAACTCTTACAAATGTTTGTAGATGCACCATCTTATGTGGATACATCACAGCATGTTATGGCAACTGCTCTTCCCAAGACCAAATGAAACTACGGAGAGTTGTGAACGCAGTCTAGTTCATCACACAAACCAACCTCCCATCCATCACACAAACCAACCTCCCATCCATTAACTTCATCTAAACTTCCCGTTGCCTCAGAAAGGCAACCAGCAGACCCCTCCCACTTAGTCGGCCAGAAGATATAAAAGTTTGTATGCATGAATGCACAATTCAAGAACAGCACCTTTCCCACTATTATCAAACTTTTGAATTAACCTCTTTAATGTTAATGTGATCCCTCTCTGCACCTTCTTGGCACCTGTAACGTGGTATCCTGCACTTTGTTGTGCTACTCTAATGTAGCTGTATAGTATTTTCTGCCTGTAAAGCACATGTGCCAGCACTTCTCACTATTCCTCAGCGCACGTGACAATAATATACTAAATCAAATCAAATCATAAACCCACAGTAGAGACATTTTATCCGTTGTTATATCAGAGGGATAGCAAGTCACACCAGTCAGACTTGTTAACACTAAATATTGTAGCACATTTAAATTAAAATATTCATTTCGCTTCAAAATGCCCAGTTGTACCTTACTGGTTTATTAATGTCTGAGATTTAAACCCAATCTTTGATCAAGACCCCAACTCTCTCACACAGACTGATAGACACTGTTAAGAGATAATGTAAAAGAAAAATTAGAGTTCTATCTAGCTAGATCACTTAAGCAGTTTTGAAACGTTTGCTAAACCTTCATGCAATTCTTAGATAATGAGTTGTTCATAGACATTTAGAACTGTATATCTTGCTTGAATTCCAAAGGCACCTGTCAATTCAAACAGCCTCCACATATCTCTGAAGACCTTTACATATATCTTAAAACTGGTGTTCTTCTCTCAAAACTTGCAATAATTAGATAAGTGGAAGATAACTAGAAAGCAACCAAAATTCCTTTCAGCAACTTTCACAGCCACACTCTTCTGCCCAAAACACAGTCCAAACCAGTTTAATCTCTTTCTTTCTTTTTCAATATTTCAATGCTTTACCTGATAAAGGAGCAATGCTCCAAAAACTTGTGATTTCAAATAAACCTGTTGGACTATATCCTGATATTGTGCAACTTCTGATTTCTTAGACTAATAATCAAGTCATACAGAAAAAGGCCCTTTGGCCCATCTCATCGAAGCCAGTCAAAAACAATCACCTAACTAATCTAATTCCAACCTACTAAAGTTACACCATTAATAATAAATTGTTAATTTTTGTTTAAACTTTAACCTTGGAGTCTGGTATCTCTTATTCCCTAATTAACCTACAATTAACTTTCCAGGTCAGTTCCCATTTACAAAAAGCAGTTTGTTTGCTTTTTAAACTTTCTTTAAAACAAACTGCTGCTCAAAGTCCAAAATTCAACTCTCAGCTTCAACTCAGTTCCAAACTAAAACTGAAAAAAAAATGACAGAAAAACATTTCCAACACTATTAATACTATAGGCATTCTACAGCAGTCACAGGCTTTCTTGAGATCAATGTTTCTGACCTTTTCAGAAACAACCGTTCAAAGAATCGATTCACATGAACCTGCCTTTGTTTTGAATTTGAATTCAAAAAAGTATAATTTATATACTACACCTTTTATAATGCTATTATTTGATATCTTGAAAATTTTAGGAAAAGCACTTTTAATGTAATTCAATTTTTTTGTCGAACTTTCCAAAGGTTATATTTCTTATTCATGTCATTCAAATTTTAAATTGCAATCAGAGACCTGAATCTGCCTATTTTTATTGGTTTTAGATTATATGTTGATTGCTTTTAATACAATTTATACAGAACCATTACATTGCAGTAATACTGTCAAGTGCTTTAAGGCACAAATGTTTCATGCACCACAGACTTAACTGCACCAGCTTAGACAAATAATTTGGATGAAAGGATTCCATTCTGTCTTCAACTTCTGTCAGTTTTCTTCGGGGAAAAAAAAAATTATTGTATTAGCTTTAATACATACATCAAATTTGAATTCTACTACAGGATTATCTTCGTGAGAGATAACACTAATGAGGGCAGTGCATTAAATTAAATATGCAAATAGAGTTTGCAGGTGAATTTGCAAACAAGCAAACAGATGGGAAATAAATGTAATGCCAATGAAGGTTGAATAATGTGCAACTGAAGTACATATTTAATGTAATAGAATGAATACAAGGTACATATCACAGTCGAGGAAGTGTTGGACGTATTGGCATGTATGAAAGTGGATAAATCTGATCTTGACCAGATATTTCCAAGAACCCTGCAAGAGGCTAGAGAAGAAATTGCAGAGGCCCTGCCTGAAAGTTTTGCACCATTGTTAGCCAGTTGTGAGGTCCTGGAAGACTGGAAGGGAGCTCTTATTCAAGATGGCTGCAAAGATAAACTTGGAATTATAGACCAGTCAGCTTAAAATCTGTAGTAGGTAAATTACTTGAGAAAATTCTGAGGGATAAGTTAGACATGCATTTGGAAAGACAGGGTTTGATTAAAAGTAGTCAGCATGGTTTTGTGCATGGGGGATCATGCCTCACAAATTTGTTAGAGTTCTTTGATGAAGTGACCAGGAAGTTTAAAGAGGGCAGGGTGGTAAATGTAGTCTATATGGACTTCAGTAAGGCCTTTGATAAGGTTCCACATGGTAGGCTGCTCTGGAAGGTTAGATCGCATGGAATCCAGGGCGAGCTGGAAAATTGGATACACAATTGGCTTGATGGTAGGAAGCAGAGGCCACTGACTAGTAATGGACCTCAGGGGTTGGTACTAGGCCCATTGCTGTCAATGATTTGGATGAGAATGTACAAGGCATGATTAGTAAGTTTGCAGGTGACACTAAAATAGGTGGTATTGTGGTCAGTGAGGAAGGTTTTCAGAAATTGCAGCAGGACCTTGATCAGCTGGGGAAGTGGGCCAAGAAATGGCAAATGGATTTTATATAGATAAGTGTGAGGTCTTGCATTTTGGAAAGTCAAATCAAGACAGGAATTTCATGGTGATTGATAGCACCTTTGGGAGTATAGTGGAACAGAGGGACCTTGGAGTTCAGGTGCATGGTTCTCTGAAAGTGGAGACACAAGCAGACAGGGCAGTGAAGAAGACTTTTGGCACATTGGCGTCCATCAGTCAGGGCATTGAGTATAGAAGTTGGGAAGTTATGTTGCAGTTGTACAGGATGTTGGTGAGGCCACACTTAAGAGTATTGTATTCCGTTTGGTCACCTTGCTGTAGGAAGGATGTTATTAAACTGGAAAGAGTGCAGAAGAAATTTACAGGGATGTTGCCAGGGACTGAGTTATAGGGAGATGCGGGACAAGCTAGGACATTTTTCTTTAGTGAGACTGAGGGGGGAATCGTATAGAAGTGTATATCATGAGAGGCATGGATAGGGTGAATACACTCAGTTTTATTCCCAGGGTTGGGGAATCAAGGACTAGAGGGCATCATTTTAAGGTTAGAGAGGAAAGAATAAAAGGGAACCTGAGGGACAGTGTTTTTACACAGCGGGTGGTATGTATATAGAATGAGCTGCCAGCCAAAGTGTTTGAGGCGGGTAGATTAACAACATTTACAAGGCATTTGGACAGATACATGGATAGGAAAGGGCCAAGTGCAAGGAAATGGGATAAGCATGGAGGGACATTTTGGTTAGTATGGACCAATTTGGGTCGAAGGGCCTGTCTTTGTGCTGTAGGACTCTATGACAAGGTGACTTGGAAAGAGATTGGCAGACAAATCATTAACTCGACCATCGTGTGGTGTTATAATTTAAAAAACTACACTAAAATTTCAGTGAATAAGTAGAATGCAGAAATACACTTTAGTCAGGTTAAAAAGTATACTGGTTGGGCCAGGTTTAGAATAATGTGAGCAATGGTCATTCATCATCATTCAACTAAATTGCACAGTCCAAGTAAAGGATACAGGAAAGAGTGACAAATATATTTTGAGCGTAGAAGGGTGACCATGTTTGAATGGTTTCAGAAGTTAACTTCTTAAAGGCTAAAGAAAACACAAATAAAATGTCTCATTTAAGTGTATAGTACAAAAAAAATGGCTTGGACAAATTCAATCCTGTATATCCATATGATTAAAAGTATGGCTTAACCTTGATTTGGCTGTCCAAATTGTGTTGCCACCATGAATACTTTGTTGCTGCTTTTGTTCCCAGCTTGTAATTATTTTTCATACAGGTTCATTAAGTTCTTTTATAGGATTACTAATTTTTTATTCCCTGTATACACCCTTCTGATCAGTGAACTCTCTTTAGACTCCACAAACTGCCATTTTTTAACCTGCTGTATTTATTCCCTAATTTATTTAATTGTTTTATTTAATTTATTTTCCAGTTGGCTACTAAATTAATTTAAATTTTAGTTTGTTGTACTGTTCAGTACTTTATAATTCAATTAGTTATCTCTTATCTGTTATATCCATTGTTACTCATATGTTAGAAAGCTTAGATATAGGGCACATTTCTCATGAACATCAATTTTATTTACCATAATCTTATTTTCAGATGAATTTGCAAACAAACTAACAGATGTGAAATAAGCATAATGCCAAAAATAGTTGAGTAATGTGCAATTGAAGTACAAATTTAATGAAAGAGAATGTATAGCAAACAAGTGGTTGCAAATGTATTAAGAGCAAGAATTGGCCATTTGGCCCATTGAGTATGCTTTGTTCTTCAATAAGATTGTGGATAATCGAAGTGTGGCCCTGCCTGCACTGGAAAACATTTGACTTGCCTGTCAGTCAAAAATCTATCTATCTCTGCATTAAAAATATTAGGGACCCTGCCAACATTGTTCTTTGAGAGCGTTCCAAACCCTCATGACACTCTGGGAGAGAACAAAATCCTTACCATCTCCATCTTAAATATGATACCACTTAATTATAAACTGCGTCCCCTGAGTTTTGAACCTCACAAGGGGAAGCATTGTCTCAGCATCCACATATCAAGCCCCCTCAGTTCTGCCAAGTTTCCACAATACTGGGGCAGACTTAATTTGAAGTACTGTTTGGAAACATAACAATGAACCAATGAGAGAACCTGTCTCTGCAATAGAGAAGAGTTGCAAGAAACATATACAAGAGCTCTCAAAATCAGAGAGCAAACAATTGGGAAATTGAGTGACCACTTCAAGTGCCTAGACTAATTTGGAGGAGGGCTTTATTCCACTTCTATATTGTTTGGCCAACTATAGTGGCTTTCTATGCACTGTGCAATTTCATTTGCCAAAAAGGACTATGTTGAGGCCCATACTGGGGAAAAGCCTATTGCTAGAGCGGCTGAAAGATCCAGAATGGTTCCATAAGAAAAAAATTGAATCAGAGGAGGCTGCAGTCCTTGAAGCAAAACAAAATGTAATTATTATCAAGGAAACTTCCAAGGTTTTCATGGAACAAGAGGATGGCCAGACCGAAGGTAGGGCCAATCAGGGAAAGTGGAGGGAACTTGTGCTTGGAGGCGGAGGAGTGGAAAAAGACATGGAAGATATGGAGTGTAGGAAAATAGATGGTGACATCTTGAAAAATGTCCATATTACAAAGGAGGAAGTGCTGGATGTCTTGAAATGCATAAAAGTGGATAAGTCCCAAGGACCTGATCAGATGTACCCGAGAACTCTGTGGGAAGCTAGGGTAGTGATTGCTGGGCCTCTTGCTGAGATATTTGTATCATCGATAGTCATGGGTGAGGTGCCAGAAGACTGGAAGTTGGCTAACGTGTTGCCACTGTTTAAGAAGAGCGGTAAAGACAAGCCAGGGAACTATATACCAGTGAGCCTGACGTCGGTGGTTGGCAAGTTGTTGGAGGGAATCCACCACCCTCAGCAACACTCCCGAGGACCTTACCATTAAGTATATAAGTCCTGCTAAGATTTGCTTTCCCAAAATGCAGCACCTCGCATTTATCTGAATTAAACTCCATCTGCCACTTCTCAGCCCATTGGCCCATCTGGTCCAGATCCTGTTGTAATCTGAGGTAACCCTCTTCACTGTCCACTACACCTCCAATTTTGGTGTCATCTGCAAACTTAATAACTGTACCTCTTATGCTCGCATCCAAATCATTTATGTAAATGACAAAAGGTAGAGGACCCAGCACCGATCCTTGTGGCAGTCCACTGGTCACAGGCCTCCAGTCTGAAAAACAACCCTCCGCCACCACTCTCTATCTTCTACCTTTGAGCTAGTTCTGTATCCAAATGGCTAGTTCTCCCTTTATTCCATGAGATTAACCTTGCTAACCAGTCTCCCATGGGGAACCTTGTCGAACGCCTTATTGAAGTCCATACAGATCACATCTACTGCTCTGCCCTCATCAATCTTCTTTGTTACTTCTTCAAAAAACTCAATCAAGTTTGTGA
>NC_057729.1:54934245-54940809 GCF_004010195.1 Chiloscyllium plagiosum
ACCAGTTTTTAAGAAAGGTGGGAGAGAGAAAGCAGGAAATTATAGACCAGTTAGTCTGACCTCAGTGGTGGGAAAGATGCTGGAGTCTATTATAAAGGATGAAATTACGACACATCTGGATAGTAGTAACAGGATAGGTCAGAGTCAGCATGGATTTATGAAGGGGAAATCATGCTTGACTAATCTTCTGGAATCTTTTGAGGATGTAACTCTGTATATGGATGAGGGAGATCAGTAAATGTAGTGTACCTGGACGTTCAGAAAGCTTTTGATAAAGTCCCACATAGGAGGTTAGTGAGCAAAATTAGGGCGCATGGTATTGGGGGCAAAGTACTAACTTGGATTGAAAGTTGGATGGCTGACAGGAAACAAAGAGTAGTGATAAGTGGCTCAATTTTGGAATGTCAGGCAGTGACCAGTGTGGTACCGCAGAGATCAGAGCTGGGACCGCAGCTTTTTACAATATATATTAATGATATAGAAGATGGTATTAGTAATAACATTAGCAAATTTGCTGATGATGCAGGGTGAAATGTGAGGAGGATGTTAGGAGATTACAGGATGACCTGGACAAGTTAGGTGAGTGGTCAGATGCAGTTTAATGTGGATAAATGTATGGTTATCCACTTTGGTGATAAGAACAGGAAGGCAGATTACTACCTAAATTGAATCAATTAAGGCAAAGGGGCAGTATAAAGAGATCTGGGTGTTCTTGTACACCAGTCAATGAAGGTAAGCATGCAGGTACAGCAGGTAGTGAAGAAGGCTAAAAGCATGCTGGCCTTCATAACAAGAGGGATTGAGTATAGAAGCAAAGAGGTTCTTCTGCAGCTGTACAGGGCCCTGGTGAGACCACACCTGGAATATTGTGTGCAGTTCTGGTCTCCAAATTTGAAGAAAGACATTCTGGCTATTGAGGGAGTGCAGTGTAGGTTCACGAGGTCAATTCCTGGAATGGCAGGACTACCTTACGCTGAACGACTAGAGCGACTGGGCTTGTATATCTTTGAGTTTAGAAGACTGAGAGAGGATCTGATTGAGACATGTAAGATTATTAAAGGATTGGACACTCTGGAGGCAGGAAACATGTTTCCGCTGATGGGTGAGTGCCGAACCAGAGGACACAGCTTAAAAATACGGGGTAAACCATTTAGGACAGAGATGAGGAGAAACTTCTTCACCCAGAGAGTGGTGGCTGTGTGGAATGCTCTGCCCCAGAGGGCAGTGGAGGCCCAGTCTCTGAATTCATTTAAGAAATAGTTGGATAGAGCTCTCAAGGATAGTGGAATTAAGGGTTATGGAGATAAGGCAGGAACAGGATACTGATTAAGGATGATCAGCCATGATCATATTGAATGGTGGTGCAGGCTCGAAGGGCAGAATGGCCTACTCATGCACCTATTGTCTGTTGTCTCAGGATTCCCTCCAACAACTTGCCCACCACCGAGGTCAGGCTCACCAGTCTATAGTTCCCTGGCTTGTCCTTACCACCCTTCTTAAACAGTGGCACCACGTTTGCCAACCTCCAGTCTTCCGGCACCTCACCTCTGACCATCGATGATACAAATATCTCAGCAAGAGGCCCAGCAATCACTTTTCTAGCTTCCCACAGAGTTCTAGGGTACACCTGATCAGGTCCTGGGGATTTATCCACCTTCACCCGTTTCAAGACATCCAGCATTTCTTCCTCTGTAATCTGGACATTTTGCAAGATGTCACCATCTCTTTCCCTACAGTCTATATCTTCCATTTCCTTTTCCATAGTAAATATTGATGCAAACTATTCATTTCGTATCTCCCCCATTTTCTGCGGCTCCACACAAAGGCCGCCTTGCTGATCTTTGAGGCCCTAATGTCTCCTTAGTTACCATTTTATCCTTAATGTATTTGTAAAAACCCTTTGGATTCTCCTTAATTCTATTTGCCAAAGCTATCTCATGTCCCATTTTTGCCCTCCTGATTGCCCTCTTAAGTATACTCCTAATTCCTTTCTACTCTTCTAAGGATTCACTCGATCTATCCTGTCTGTACCTTACATATGCTTCCTTCTTTTTCTTAACCGCACCCTCAATTTCTTTAGTCATCCAGCATTCCATATACCTACCAGCCTTTCCTTTCACCCCGACAGGAATGTACTTTTTCTGGATTCTCATTATCTCATTTCTGAAGGCTTCCCATTTTCCAGCCATCCCTTTACCTGTGAACATCTGACTCCAATCAGTTTTTGAAAGTTCTTGCCTGATACTGTCAAAATTGGCTTTTCTCCAATTTAGAACTTCAACTTTTAGATCTGGTCTATCCTTTAGCATCACTATTTTAAAACTAATAGAATTATGGTCACTGGCTCAAAGTGCTCCCCCACTGACACCTCAGTCACCTGCCCTGCCTTATTTCCCAAGATTAGGTCAAGCTTTGAGAAATAAGGCAGGGCAGGTCCTGGATGCTGCAGTATGTTGTGGCCTGTTTAAGTAATGTCCTGATGCAACTCCTTTTGTGGCTGTTAGGATGATTACTTCTGTAGTTGAGTGTCTGGTCTGTATGTATGTGGCTTTCCTGTAGATGCTGGTCTGCAGTTCTCCATTAACTGCATGATTATGTTCCACTGTGACATCTAGAAAAGAGAGTTTGTTGTTCTCCTCCTCTTTTGTGAAATTTATGCCACTAAGGATGGTGTTGTCGATGTTGTAGGTTTCCACTAATTTGTTCCGTTTTGTGATGACAAAGATGTCATCCACATAGTGGACTCAAAGTTTGGGTTTGATCATGGGGAGGGTTGTTCGTTCAAGTCTCTGCATTGCTGCTTCTGCTAAGAAGCCTGATATTGGTGATCCCACGGGTGCTCTGTTGATTTGTTTGTCGGCCTTGTCATTGAAGGTGAAATGGGGCACAGGTCTATTAGCTTGCGGATGTTGTTCTTGCTGATGAGGTTGTGTCGTCTGATGTTTGTGTCCTTCGTTCGTCTAGTCGCACGATCAGTGTTTCTTTGGCCAGGCTGATGTTAATTGGTCTGAATAGGGCTATTACATCAAAGGAGACCATTATTTGATGTCTTTGATGTTCAGGAATTCTTGGGTGGAATGGATGGAGTGGCATGAGTCGTCTACTAGGATTTCAGTTTTCATTGGAGTTCTTTTGCTAGTCTGTTTATCGGTGTGCCAGGGAGTGAGACTATGAGTCTGAGGGAGGCCTCTGGTTTGTGTAATCTGTAGAAACAGTGTGTGTTGAATCCATTCGGTTTCATTTTTTGGAGATCTGTCTTGTTAATTTTGCCTGATTTATGAAGCTTCTGCAACGTAGCTGTGGTGCAGTTTTCAGGCTATGGAGTCGGGTTTATCACCACCTGTTAGCAAGTGTCAGTATCCGCAAGCAGTGCGTTCATCTTTTCACTGTACTGTGTTCTGCTGAGGTTGACGGTCATGCGCCCTTTGTCTGCAGATAGGATTACAACGTTTCTGTTTTTTGAGTCCTTTTAGGGCATTCCTTTCCTGTATGTTGAAGGTGTTCCCTTCCTTCTTGGTGCAACTGTCTGTCCTTTGGTCTGCTGGTTTTATTCTGTGAGTCTGTTGTCTTTCAAGGTAGATTCTAATGCTGCTAAGAAGTCCTTTTTGTCGCGCCTCTGAAGTTGTGGTTCATCCCTCTTACTAGGACGGCTTTTACCGTGTCAGTTAGTGAGTGGTCCGATTGGTTTTTAATCCAAGCTTCTGAATTGTCTGTGTTGTTCTTTTGTGTGAGCTTGTCCAATTTCTCTTGTAGGGATAGGTTTTTTCTTTTTCTTGGTCTGCTGTTGTTTGATGCTGATGGCTCGTTCTCGTGTGCTTGTCCATTCAAGGTCTCTCGCATTGGTGTATAAAGTATTTTGGCACGAAATTTCCCGATTGTATTTGTGGAGTCAGTTGTAGGCATTGTTAATCATTTCTCTCAGCATTCTGTGGCTGTCTTTTCTGATATTCCTCTGCCTTGTGGGGTGTTGAGCAGTGGTTTGCACTTCAGACATTTTGGTAATACCGATTTCCTGAGGAAATACAGTTGTGCGCAAGTGGAGCTCAGAAGGATGGCGTTGGTTCCTATCTTCGGGCTAGTTTTAGCATATTGTGTCCATAGGTATTGATGATTTTTGAGATTTATAGGTGTTGGTAGGTTTGTGGGCTATCATGATGCCAAGGGGTCAGAGTAGTGCAGTAGTCATCTCCAGGATGTCTTTGATGCATGGTAATGTGGCTAGAGTTTCTGGGCGGGTTGTGGTTTACTTGTTTGGGTCTGTTGTTTAAGAATTGACAGACTGTGTTTATCGGGTACCCGTTCTTCTTGAATACACTGTCTAGGTATTTTTTTGAATACCTTATACCACCAACCAGCAAAACGAATGTAATTTACAAATTTACCTGTAAGGACTGTAATAAACACTGCATTGGACAGACAGACAGAAAACTAGCCATCAGGATACACAAACACCAACTAGCCACCAAAAGACTAGTGTCCTACATACAGCTGTAGAAGGACACCACTTCGACTGAGACAACACATCCATCCTAGGACAGGCTAAACAGAGACATGCACAGAAATCCCTTGAGGTCTGGCATTCAAACCAGAACTCCATCAATAGACACTTCAATTTGGACCCCATTTACCTCTGAGAAAAAGATCCAGAAATGAAATCAGCCACCTTAAGAGACCAAGACTCATAAATAGAAAGCTGGACAAAACACCAGCGCTTCACCAGAGGCTCACTGATGATGTTACCTAGCATGGTGACGAAACATCTGACAACAAACCTGCCAGCTCAGCGAGCAAGCTTACAATCTAAACCTCAACCTGAGCTACAAATCTTCTCAAAAATCACAGGGTTTTCCTTGTAAATTCTCTCACCATCTGCTGCTGGCCCATTGTAGCAGTTATGCCATTCAAGTCTTGGTCAGTTCAACCAGGAATAATGCTGCTGAGCCACTTCCAATGGATGTTGAAGTTCCCTAAACTAAGTATATTTGTGTCCTTGCTTCCTACAGTTCTTCAAAATGACAGTTAATGTGGAGAAGTATTGATTCATCAATTGTATTAAGGTAATAAATGGTAATCAGCAAGAGGTTCTCTGGCCCAAGTTTGACCTGCTCCTATGAGACATCATCAGGCTTGGAGTCAACATTGAGACTTCCAGAGTCATTCCATCCTGGCTGTATGTCACTGAGCCATCATGAATTAGGAGCAAGTGTAGGTCGTTGAGCCCCTCGACCCTGCTCCTTCTTTCAGTAAGATTATGATTGATTTTATTTTAATCTTAAATCCAAATTCTCACTCTTGCTTTCCAAGAATGTATCTACCTCTGCCATAAAAATATTCAAGGACTCTGCTTCTATCACTTTTTTAGGAAGAGTTCCAAAAACTCATCTCTGAGAGAGAAAAGGATTTGTCTCATCTCTGTTTTAAAATAGTGACCCCTGATATTTAAACAGCAACCTCTAGTTCTAGATCCTCCCAGAAGAGGAAACATCCTCTTCACACCTGCTGGTCAGGATCTTACTTTTTCAGTCAAGTCACCTATTTCACTTATCAACTCTGACTGGTTAAACCAAGTCTGTCCGATCTTTTCTCAAAAACAAACCACCCATTCTGATGTTGTATAAACTGTCTCTGAACTGTCTTAGAGTAGTTTACATTGTAATGATTCGCAGGTAAAGGAACGGCTGGAAAATGGGAAGCCTTCAGAAATTAGATAACAAGAATCCAGAGAAAGTATATTCCTGTCAGGGTGAAAGGGAAGGCTGGTAGGTATAGGGAATGCTGGATGACTAAAGAAATTGAGGGTTTGGTTAAGAAAAAGAAGGAAGCATATGTCAGGTATGGACAGGATAGATCGAGTGAATCCTTAGAAGAGGATATAGGAAGTCGGAGTATACTTAAGAGGGAAATCAGGAGGGCAAAAAGGGGACATGAGATAGCTTTGGCAAATAGAATTAAGGAGACTTCAAAGGGTTTTTACAAACATATTAAGGACAAAAGGATAACTAGGGAGAGAATAGGGCCCCTCAAAGATCAGCAAGGCGGCCTTTGTGTGGAGCCACAGAAAATGGGGGAGATACGAAATGAATATTTTGCATCAGTATTCACTGTGGAAAAGGATATGGAAGATATAGACTGTAGGGAAATAGATTGCGACATCTTGCAAAATGTCCAGATTACAGAGGAGGAAGTGCTGGCTGTCTTGAAACGGGTGAAGGTAGATAAATCCCCAGGACCTGATCAGGTGTACCCGAGAACTCTGTGGGAAGCTAGAGAAGTGATTGCTGGGCCTTTTGCTGAGATATTTGTATCATCAATAGTCACAGGTGAGATGCCGGAAGACTGGAGGTTGGCAAACGTGGTGCCACTGTTTAAGAAGGGCGGTAAAGACAAGCCAGGGAACTACAGACCGGTGAGCCTGACCTCAATGGTGGGCAAGTTGTTGGAGGGAATCCTGAGGGACGGGATGTACATGTATTTGGAAAGGCAAGGACTGATTAGGGATAGTCAACATGGCTTTGTACATGGGAAATCATGTCTCACAAACTTGACTGAGTTTTTTGAAGAAGT
>NC_057729.1:54940855-54956410 GCF_004010195.1 Chiloscyllium plagiosum
TACCTCAGATTACAACAGGATCTGGACCAGATGGGCCAATGGGCTGAAAAGTGGCAGATGGAGTTTAATTCAGATAAATGTGAGGTGCTGCATTTTGGGAAAGCAAATCTTAGCAGGACTTATACACTTAATGGTAAGGTCCTAGGGAGTGTTGCTGAACAAAGAGACCTTGGAGTGCAGGTTCATAACTCCTTGAAAGTAGAGTCGCAGGTAGATAGGATAGTGAAGAAGGCATTTGGTATGCTTTCCTTTATTGGTCAGAGTATTGAGTACAGGAGTTGGGAGGTCATGTTGCGGCTGTACAGGACATTGGTTAGGCCACTGTTGGAACATTGCGTGCAGTTCTGGTCTCCTTCCTACCGGAAAGATGTTGTGAAACTTGAAAGGGTTCAGAAAAGATTTACAAGGATGTTGCCAGGGTTGGAACATTTGAGCTACAGGGAGAGGCTGACAGGCTGTGGCTATTTGCCCTGGAGCATTGGAAGCTGAGGGGTGACCTTATAGAGGTTTACAAAATTATGAGGGGCATGTAGGATAAATAGATGAAGTCTTTTCCCTAGGATCGGGGAGTCCAGAACTAGAGGGCATAGGTTTAGAGTGAGAGGGGAAAGATATAAAAGAGACCTAAAGGGGCAACCTTTACAGGCAGAGGGTGGTACGTGTATGGAATGAGCTGCCAGAGGATGTGGTGGAGGCTGGTACAATTGCAACATTTAAGAGGCATTTGGATGGGTAGAAGAATAGGAAGGGTTTGGAGGGATATGGGCCGGGTGCTGGCATGTGCGACTAGATTGGGTTGGGATATCTGGTCGGCATGGACGGGTTGGACCGAAGGGTCTGTTTCCATGTTGTACATCTCTATGACTCTATACTGAACTATTCGATCCCAAAATGAAATCTGGCTCAGTAGATTATATTTTGCTTTTTCTGAATGTCGTATGGCAGTTTTTCAGTGAAACATTGCACATAAGGCCATGGATTTGGTTTTAACAATAAGACAGATGTTTATTATATAAAATAAATAAAAATAAAACAAACTAAGCTATATACATATAACATATTTGCAAAGATTTCTAAACAGAAGCAAAACAAAATCCCATCCACTTGCCAACACCATCATATGAAAGGTACTCAAAAATCCAAAGAACCTCCTTCCATTTCAGGTTGGATGTTTGATTTAACTGCTTCTACTCTGTTCCAGTCCTGAGTTCATTGTTTTGCTTACTCTCACAGCTGAGAGTTTAGAGATTTTCAGTTTTTAATAATCTGCAGAGCCCTAAATAAACTGTCCTCGTCTGGAAGTTTCATAAATTTTACTCTTTCACTTAAGCAATTTATTTCCTTAATTACTCTGAAAAATATCCTTTTTCTAGAAGAGATTGTACTTGACTCTGATCCCACTCAATTGTCCTTTGAACTGCCCAAAAGCATCTCAATTGTTTTTTTTTAACAAGTTTGTTTATCTTGGACTGTGCCATGCTAATGTCTTGATGTTTCTCTCTTATATTATAAACTACCCATAATATCAACAAATTCTATTAACACTCCAGAAGGCCTTTACTGCTTTAAGATCATGATTCCGAAAGGAATTACTTCATTATTTTTTCAACCCGTTGAACAAAAATAGACCAGCACCCATATGCCAGTAATTTAAAATTCAAACACTTTAATAAAAGTTATATTAAAGTTTAAACATCACACACCTTTCAACACAGCATCCTTCCTGAAAAAAGATGACCAAATCTGTGCACAGTATTGCAGACATGATCTCATCACTGCCCTGTTTAACTGAAACAAAACCTCACTCTTCTGTATTCAATTCCCCTTGCGATAACTGATTACATTTTAACTTTTGAAATAATTTGATACTCTCCATATTAGGCTTTTCTTTGACAATTCATATGCAAGGACATCCAGATCCCTCAGGATCTGAGAGCTCTGAAATCTGTCTTATTTCAGAATGAAAAATGAACAATTTCACTTTACCACAATATTTTCTATTTTTGCTCACTGACTTACCCTATCTATATTTTTTGTAGCTTGTTGCTTTCTTACTTATATTTGTGTCATCAACAAGTTTGGCTACCACACTTTCCATTCCTGTAGCACACCACTTGTTGCATTTTGTCGATCTGAAAAAGACACGGTATTACATGATAACTCTACACAACAAGCTTCTATTTTCTACAATAACCTTTGATGAGGCACCTTATCAAATGCCTTCTGATAATCTAAGTACAGTACATCTGGTGGGTCTCCTTTATCCACAATATATGTTCCATTCTTGAGGAATTCTTGTAGATTGGTCACACATGATTTCCTTCTTTTAAAACGCTACTGCCCTGTTCAATTCCCTTGAACCTTTCTAAGTGCCTTGCTACAACTTATTTAAAAATAACTTTTAACATCATACATAAGACCATGTTAAGCCAACTGGCCTGATGTTTCTGCTTTCTGTCTCCCTTTTTGAATAAAAGTAAAGGTAAGGTCGCCATTGTCCTACAGGACCATAGAACTGCTGATGTTGTTTTTATATGAGGGTCACCATGCCTGAGGAGAAGGGAGAGGTTCAGAAGGAGTGTTTTTCATGGTAGCCTCAATCAGTATAGGAGAAAGTGTGAACTGCAGATACTGGAGACCAGAGTCAAAAGGTGTGGTGCTGGAAAAGCACAGCCAGTCAGGCAGCATCCGAGGAGCAGGAGAGTCGACGTTTTCAACATAAGTCCACTTATCTCTCGGCCCTCTTGCCAGTTTCCCCCTCCCCCCACATTCCTGATGAAGAGGTTATACTTGAAACATCGACTGTCCTGCTCCTCGGATGCTGCCTGATCTGCTGTGCTTTCCAGCACCATACTTTTTCACTCAGCCAGTGTAGGAATTGAACCCACAGTGTTGCCATTGTTAACTACCCATCCAGCCAACTAAGCTTACCCACCCTGTTCCCTTTCTGAATAAATGTGTTGTAATGCTGACTCCCAAACTAATGGGACCAGTCTCAAATCTAGGGAGTTTTGGAAAATTAAAGCAAATGCGCTAACAATCTCACTAGTCACTTATTTTAAGACCCTAAAGATGAAGTCCATCGGGACCAAGCACTTGTCGGCCTGCAACTCCAACAGTTAACTTACTACCAATTCTTGTGTGATTGGATTTTTCCCAAGTTCCTCCCTTCTTTCCATTTCCTGATTTATTGCAGCTATCTTCTTAGTTACTTGTATATTCTATAGTGAGGACAAATGCAAAATACCTGTTCAATTCATCTGTCATTTTCTTATTTCCCAGTATTGATTCTCCAGTCTCCTTTTCTATTGGATGAACACTAACTTTTTACCTCTTTTTTTTATATAGTTATAAAAAGTCTTTACCTGATTTTATATTTCTGGCTAGCTTTCTCTCATACACCAAATTTTCCATCTATATTAATTTTATGGTCATTCCTTGCTATCTTTTATATATTTTATCCAATCTCCTGACCTGCTATATGTCTTCGCATAGTTAAGTGCTGTTTCTTTTAGTTTGGTACCATCACAGGTAGAAAAGATAGTGAAGAATGACATTTGGTATGCTTGCCTTTACTGGTTAGTGCATTCAGTATAGGAGTTGGGAGGTCATGTTGCGGCTGCAGGACATTGGTTAGGCCACTTTTGGAATTACTACTTTTTATTCTGGTCTTCCTGCTATAGGAAGAATGTTGTGAAACTTGAAAGGGTGCAAAAAAGATTTACAAGAAGGTTGGAGGGTTTGAGCTATCGGGAGAGGCCGAATAAGCTGGAACAATCATTCCTAGAGCATCAGAGGCTGTGGGATGACATTATAGAAATTCATAAAATAATGAGGGGAATGGATTGGTTGAATAGTGAAGGTCTTTTCCCCAGTATAGGAGAATCCAAGAGTAGAGGACATAGGTTTACGATGAGAGGAGAAAGATTTAAGAGGCACCTAAGAGGCAACCTTTTCATGCAGAGGGTGGTGTGTGTATGGAATGAGCTGCCAGAGGAAGTGGTGGAGGCTGGTACAATTACAGCATTTAAAACACATCTGGATAGGTATATGAATAGGAAGAGTTTAGAGGGATATTGGTCAAATGCTGGCAAATTGGAACTAGATTAATTTAGAATATCTGGTCGGCATGGACAAGTTGGTTCGAAGGTTCTGATTCCATGCTGTACATCCCTATGATTCTATGACTCTGTCCTTAACATTTCTAGTTAACCATAGATGGTGTGTCTCTTGGAATTTTTCTTTAATCACTGAAGCAGATCTACTCTGTACTCCAAAAAAGTCCTCTTAAATGTATGCCTCTGCATCTCTGTCGACCAGTTCTTTTGTCTAATTTGACACATCATGATGCCCTGCTAATGGAACAAAAGACACCCTGGAATGGCGATAGGTAATACTGAGATGATGACTACATATATGCTTCTGCGAACAGGACTTAGCCAAGCTATTGTTTGACTCTCCGTGAACAACCTTCCCAGTGTTGGCGCAAGTTCCCAGATATTAATTGAGTAGATATTGGATAATTAACAGGATGGGCTGTAACTTTATTTAAATTTTGTAAGAATTCATTCACAGTACGAGGGAATTGCTGACTAGGTAGCATTTATTCTCCCTCTCTAGTTGCCCTTGAGAAGATGATGATAAGCTGCTTCTTGAACCATTGCAGTCAATTTGATGTAGGTACACCCACAATGCTGTTCGGGAGGGAGTTCCAGAATTTTGACCCAGTGACATTGAAGGAAGGAAGATATATTTCCAAGTTAGCGTGGTGTGTGGTTTGAAACAGAACTTACAGGTGATGATGTTCCCATATGTTTGCTGGCCTTGTTATTCTAGATGGTGGTGGTTATATGGTTGAAAGGTGTTGTGTAAGCAACGTTGGTAAATTTCTGATGTGCATTTTACAGATGATGCACTTTGCTGCTACTGAATATTGGTGATGGAGAGACTTGTGGATGCGGTACCAATCAAGAGGGCTGCTTTCTTGAGCATTTTTGGAACTACACTTATCCAGAAAATCAGAGAGTATTTCTATCACACTCCTGACTTGTATCTTGGTGGGTAGGCTTTGAGGGAGTCACTTGCTGCATGATTCCTAGCCTCTGACCAACTCTTAGAGCCTCAGTATTTTTATGACTAGTTCAGTTCACTTTCTGGATATAGTAACCTCCAGGATGGGGGATTCAATTATGATGATGTCATTGAATGCCATGGGGCAGTGGTTAGATTGTCTCATGTTGGACATATTCATTGTCAGGGACTTGTGTGGCACAAATGTTAGTTGTCACTTAGCTGCCCAAACCTCAATATTGTCTGGGTGTGACTGAATTTGGATTGCTTCAGTATCTGAGAAGATATGAAAGCTACTGAATATTGTGCAATAATTAGAGAACATTCCCACTTCTGACCTCATGATGGAAGAAGGTCATTGGTGAAGCAGCTGAAGATCATTTTCTCCAATGCCTAGGCATTGATCAAATGCTCCTTCTGATTTTATTTTTTATTATTTTTATAGAAGTTAAATACAACTAAATGGCTTGCAAGGCATTTTAGAGGACATGTAAGAGTCAGTCATGTTTCTTTTATTCTAGGTGCACATCTCGTCGAGACTGAGTAAGAATAGCAGATATCCTTCTCGAGAAGCCAACAGTGAACAAGATGAATTTTTAACTATAATTCTATAACAATAACTATAATAGATTATGGTCACCATTACTGATAAATAACTTTTTGTTTCAGCTTTATTTAATGGATTTGAATTGATAACTCTGAGTCATTTGTCCAAATTACTGGATTAGCAGTTAAGGAACATTACCACTATGCTACTGTTCCCCCTAATAGAAACTTCACTTTAAAAAGAAAGAGTTTTGTGCAGTTACTGTATAATCACAGATATTATCATTCCTTTATATTTTCTGTTCCTGTAGGATTCTGTGAGTCGCCAGTCCGTTTACAGCATGCACCAACTCCAGGGTAATAAGCAATATGGCACTGAGAAAACTGGAATCCTGTATAAGAAAAGTGATGGGTTCGTACTGCTCTTTTCAGTCACTTTAAGATTGTTGGTCTCGAGCATTTGCCTCCAGTGGGATATGTCTTCTGTGAACCCCTGTTTCTTTTGGGATTTAGAATGGCTGCATTCTATAGCTAGCAGATTATGTATTTACCGAATTGTAGCCATGGAAACTAACTATTCAGTGATTCAACAGTAAGCAGTACTCAATCTGTTTTGCTGTAAAGATCAAGTAGCCTAAGGCACTGACTCATCTTTTCTGAAACAGAGGTCTATGCAAAATGAGCTTTTATGTTTTATTGTCTGCTTTATTTTTGATGTCATGTAATTTTAATACTCTTGTGCAAAGTAATGTAACAAAAGCCTTTTCCACTTAAAATATTGTCTTTTACTACTATTAGAACAATATGGTAAGGTTGATCTTAGAAACTGTTGAAACTTTATTGCTGGAACAGCACAGCAGGTCAGGCAGCATCCAGGGAACAGGAGATTCGACGTTTCGGGCACAGGCCCTTCTTCAGGAATGAGCAGAGAGTGTTCAGCAGGAGAAGATAAAAGGTAGGGAGGAGGGACTTGGAGGAGGGGCGTTGGAAATGTGCTAGGTGGAAAGAGGTCAAGGTGAGGGTGATAGGTCGGAGTAGGATGGAGGCGGGGAGGTCAAGAAGAAGACTGCAGGTCAGGAAGGCGGTGCTGGGCTGGAGGGATTCGGCTGAGACAAGGTGGGGGGAGGGGGGATGAAGAAACTGGTGAAGTCCAAGTTCATCCCCTGTGGTTGGAGGGTTCCCAGTCGGAAGATAAGACGCTCCTCCTCCGACTGTCGGGTTGTTGTGGTTTGGCGGTGGATGAGTCCAATGACCTGCATATCCTCGTTGGAGTGGGAGGGGGAGTTGAAATGCTGTGCTCCAGGTTGGTTGGGTTGGTTCGTCCGGGTGGCCCAGGGGTGCTCTCTGAGTCGCTCCGCAAGTAGGCGGCCTGTCTCCCCAATATAGAGGAGGCCACACCGGCTGCAGCGGATGCAGTAGATGATGTGGGTGGAGGTGCAGGTGAAACTCCTGCACACAGTGTTTTTTCAAAAAAATCTCTTTTTATTTTGCTTTTCTCTCTCCATTTCGCTATTGTGAGTTCATTCCTTATAAGAAACAATATGTACCAGTAAACCTTTGATCCTTTATTCAAACTACTATTGTTCACCAGCACAAAAACAAAATATTGCAGATGTTAGAAATTTGAAATAAAATTTTGAAATGCTGGAAATACTCAATGTGTCAGACAACATCTGTACAGAAAGAAACAACTAAAATTTAAGGTAAATGATTTTCAATTGAACTGGAAGTGTTAGTTGTGTAACATCTTTTAAGCAAGTACAAAGGTTAAAGAGGAAACGAAGAACAAAAGAGGAAGTTTGTGATATGATGGAAGAAAATGAGATTAGAAGACTAAAGCAATGATAGTACAAGGTAAAAGGAAAGTTAATGGAACAAGGAAAAAACAAAAGATAGAGCTAGGAGATGCTTAAATCAGAATTGCAATATCATTATCAATTGCTGCTTTCTGAAAAAGATGAGGTCAGAAGTTATGATTTGAATTTGTTGAACCCAATGTATGATTGTTAAAAGTTACAGAATTACTAATTGCAGCATAAGATGCTCTTCCTCAAGCTTCATTGAAATGGTAGTCCATTAAGGTGAAATTAGGTGATTGATTATAATGAAGAAAGGGGTTTTGAGGAGACAGTCAGGTGCCATCGAAGGCAATGGCCCTGTCAAGAAAAGGAAGGGTGAATGTATTTGGTGGTGGAATCATAGAGGAAGTGGCAAAAAATGAACTGCAGAAAGTGGAATTGATGATGTCAATGAAATTCTATTGTAGTCTGGAGGGACTGGAAGTTAATGAGAGAAGTAAGTGGAGTTGTAGGTAGATAGATAGTGAAGAAGGCATTTGGTATGCTTTCCTTTATTGGTTAGAGCATTGAGTATAGGAGTTGGGAGGTCATTTTATGGCTGTACAGGCTATTGGTTAGGTCACTGTTGGAATATTGTATGCAATTCCGATCTCCCTCCTATCGGAAAGATGTTATGAAACTTGAAAGGGTTCAGAAAAGATTTACCAGGATGTTGGCAGGTTTGTAGGATTTAAGCTATAGGGAGAGGTTGAATAAGCTGAGGCTGTTTTCCCAGGAGTGTCGGAGAGTGAGGAGTGACCTTATAGAGGTTTACAAAATCATGAGGGGCATGGATAGGGTAGATAGACAAGGTCTCTTGCCTGGGGTGGGGGAGTCCAGAACTAGAGGGCATAGGTTTAGGGTGAGAGGGGAAAGATAGAAAAGGGACCTAGGGGGCAACTTTTTCATGCAGATTATATGAATAGAAAGGATTAAGAGGGATATGGGCCAAGTGCTGGCAAATGGGACCAGATTAGATTCGGATATCTGATCAGCATGGACAAATTGGACCAAAGGGACTGCTTCCATACTGCACATCTCTATGACTTTAAATGTGAGAAATGGAGCAATTGCGCCCAAGGCCCCAGCAACCAAAGGGACGGGAATTCAGAATTATACGCTTCCTCTGCAACAGTCTAGTTCATTCTTCAAGCAATACCAACACCTACACCCCTTCCTTTACAAGCACAGGTGATGCAATTTAGCATCTTCACTGTTTAGAGTTCAGTCATTCTTTCAAGATAGTACAACAATTTAGTTGTACTTCTTCTAGTTTGTATTTGCTACTGATGATGTAGTGTCCTGTCCATTGGTATGACAAAATGTACATTGGGTTACACTTTGCAGAAAACTTTAATTCTTCCTTTTGCCTGTCATTTTAAATCTTTCTCCAACTCCAAACCTGGATTTTTCATCCTCAAATGCCTACAATGTTCCAGTGATGGTTAAAGGTTAAGCCCAAGGAACAATGAGATACTTTACAAACTTCTGTCTTGAATTTGAGTTAATCAATTTCAGACTATAATCCCTTCCTCCATTTTCTGAACAACTGTTAGCACTGATTCTGCTATTCCTACATTCCTCCTCCTGTGGTATAGTGGTAATGTCTTGACCTCTGAGCCAGGAGTCCTAGGTTCAAGTCCCACCTGTTCCAGATGAATATAATAATATTTCTGAATAGCTTAATTAGAAAATATCTATATTCTTGCACTAGACCAAGGTTTTGTTTCTTTACTTGTCCCATCACCATCTCCTTTTGCCATACACCATCATTTCTGTTATCTTTTAATTCCTTCTGCTTCCCATGACATCAAGGGGCTTCCCTTTAAACTTTTACCCTGAATGCCATTTTCCCCTCCTTTGTTTTTGCTTCAAACTTGTTATGTCTCTAACTTTTGGTGAGAGGTCACCAACTTGAAACATTGTGGAGAACTTTCCCAGGGAATTGGAGATAGGAAGAGCTAATAAAATCATTGAGAAGTGGAGTTTTGCTGGTTCTGAATGTGTTCCATCTCCATGGACTGTTCGTGGTCCTTGCTTTGCTGTGATGACAGCAATTCACCGGGCGGCACTGGGAAGCCAATTAAGGCTTATAAGCAACTAATTACCTGCAATTGTCTGGTGCAAGTAGGACTTTATTGGTTTCAGAGTTAAAGAGTATGGGGCTGGAAAAGCTCAGCTGGTCAGGCAGCATCCAAGGAGCAGGAGAGTCGACTCTGATCTCCAGCATCTGCAGTGCTCACTTTCTCCTTTCTTGGTATCACACTAGATCTCCACTGTGACTGCAGTTTGTCAGATAAAAGAAGTCACATTTGGAGTTGAGTGATGTGACAAATTAATGAAATCTACCACTGTCAGATGCAAATTGGGGAGGCTCTTGCGGTGGAGAGATACAGTCCCTATCCCTAAACCAAGAAGCCTGGCTTCAAGTACCAAGTACTGTAGAGGTATGTAATAATATCTCTGAGCTGGTTGATTGGAAAAATAGGTTAAAATTTTTAAAAATGCCAATTAGCATGTCTGAGATTGTCTACAATTTTCTTCCAGTCTGTTGATTGCAGTAAGTAGTCTCTAATTGAATTACATTCCTGAACAGGGGTCTCTTAATTGGACACTTCATAACAAGTTATCCCACAAGCAGCACTGCTGCTGAGAATTAGGTCAGGACCCAAAAATGGTCTGGAAGGGTGGTGCAGTGATAGTCTCCCTGCCTCTGAGCCAGGAGACCTGGGTTTAACTCTCACCTTCTCCAGAGATGTATAATAACATTTCTGAGCAGGAATAGTGTCCACACTCCTAGATCAAGAGACCCAGGTTCAAATTCCCACCTGCTCCAGAGATGTGTAGTAACATCTCTGAACAGGTTGATTGGAAAATTAGGTTAAATTTTTAAAAGAATTGTCCCGGCTACTGACAATATTCAATGTCTGAATGATTCAGCACCTAAACTTGGTGCTTCTCTCTACAATTGCTGCCTGACTTGCTGGCTGTATCCAGCATTTTCTGGTTGTATAACTCTTATTCACATGTTAACTTGATAATCAATGTCATCAGATGTCTGTCTTTGGGGTATTGCTATATCTTTGTTGAAAGCACAAAAGTGTGTACTTCTAACAACTGCTAAGAATATCATCATCTCTCCCAGTGCCTCATCTGAGTGGCATGAGAACTCATAACTCAGAACAGATATCAAACTTTCAATTGTTTTGCTTTCTATGCTCTGCAACTCTTTAGACAAGCAATAAACCACAACTTGCATTATGGAGCAACTTAATTCCAGTGGAACATTTCAACTTGCTTCACAGTTGGGACTCTGACCTGATCAGAAATAGGCAGGAGGTTACCTGAAGGTGTTGTGAAGTTAAGGTTTTTAAGGATCCTTTTGATGCAGGGGAATGACCTATCAAGGTAGGTGGAAACAAGGACTTAATTCCAGAAAGTAGGGGCTAAAGGCTCTGTCACTGATTGTATTACGCAAAAAGGAGAGAATACAGATTTTTCAGAAGGAATGGGCAGCAAAGTTAGCAGAGGAATCAAGGCTTTGGAGAGCTTTGTAGTTGAGGTCAAGGATACTGATAGACCTAGGGTTGACAAGCCAATGTAGAGAGTTGAAAACTGCAGTGCTGATGATGAGCGAATGAAGAGTTCATGCTTGAAACTTTGACTCTGCTGCTCCTTGGATGCTGCCTGGCCAGCTGTGCTTTTCCAGCACCACACTTTGTGACTCTGATCTCCAACATTTGTCGTCCTCACTTCCACCAAGCTAATATAGAGAGTCAAAAATAGGAGACATAGGTGTATACGTTTTAGATACTATGTTGTGGATCATGATAGAATTTATGAAGGTATATCTTAAGAGATCGATGAGGGTAATGTTTAAAAAATAAAATCTGGGGTTGACAAAAACATGGACAAGAGCTTTGATGGGATTTGGCGACAGTGGGGTATTATAAGGATAAAGATGTGATATGGGTGTCCTTTGTACAATCGCCGAAAGTAAGCATGAGGGTGCAACAGGCATTGAAGAAGACAAATAGTACATTGGCCTTCATAACGAGAAGATTTTGAGTAAAGGATCAGGGATGCCTTGCTGCAGTTGTACAGAACTTTGCTGAGATTACACCCAGAGTGTTGTCATGCAGTTTTGGTCTCCTTGTCTGAGGATGTTGTATTCTGGCTATGGAGAAAGTGCAAAAAGGCTTACCAGACTGGTTCTTTGGATTGTCAAGTTCATGTATGAAGAGAGACTAGATTGATTAGAACTATATTCACTAGACTTTAGAAGATTGAGGGGGTAACCTCATAGAAACTTTAAAAATTCTAAAAATACTAGATAGTTTCAACACAGGATGTTCTCAATGACTGGGTAGTCCCGAACCAGGATAACAGCCTAAGAATGAATATGAGGTAGGCATTTCTTCAGCCAGAGAATAGTAGAATTTTCTGCCACAGAAAGTGGTTGAGGCCAGAACAGTGCAATGTTTTTAGGGAACAGTTAAATATTAATTAGCAAGTTTTGAGAAGATTTGTAGCTCAGATTGAGGTTTTGGATATAGATTTGCTCGCTGTGCTGAAAGATCCATTTCCAGATGTTTCATTACCTTACTAGGTAACATGTTCAGTGGACCTCATGCGAAGCAATGCTGAAAATTCCTGCTTTCATCACCACAGGAAATAACATCACCAACCCAAAGAATCCCAAATATATAAATAGAAAGCAGGAATTTTCAGCATTGCTTCGCATTAGGTTACCTAGTAAGGTAATGAAATGTCTGGAAATTAACTTTTCAACTCAGCGAGCAAACCTACATCCAAGATATTAATTCTTTGAGCTAAAGGATTCAAAGTTTGTGGGGTGAAAGTGGGAGCAGGGTACTGAGTAGGATGATCAGCCATGACCTTGTTGAATGGCAGAGTAAGCTTGAAGGGCTGACTGGCCCACTCCATTCCTATTTTCTAATGTTTCTATATTTCAGAATTGGAAGAAGACACCCTTGGGTTGACTGAGAGGTTTTAAACTCATTTAGATTGCACACCTGAAGAATATAGGGATTAGAGACAAGGACACAAAGTTTCTGAAATGTTGACGTTGTCCGTGTTGATCTGCAAGAATTTCTTTCTCATCCTTGTGTCCCATTCAATGTTGACACTACTTTGACCACCTCATACAATTATTATACAGAATTAATTCAGAACCATCTCTGACTGGAGGTGCTAGCAAGAGTGCAGGTGATACAGATTGCAGTTCAACTTAATTGTGAAATCAGAACAAGTGGTGGCACAAAAGTGGAATACAGGAAAAGAGGGACGAGCACAGTCTTCTGCAGAGTCCATATTATCCAAGCCTTTAACAGCCAGTTGAGTAAAAAGAACTAGACAAAGCAATAAGGTGAATGTGGTTTACTACAGTTGGTGTTTGTTATCATGATATTAGAGCCAAGGAGGAACCTAGACATGAGTGGTTATATAACGAGAGTATGAATTCCAAACAGTGCATTGCTGTTACAAAGTTTATTTGCGAATATTTTCAAGGTGAAATGCTTTTTCATATAATATATTATACACATTTTCTCCTATTTAGGTTGAGGAAAGTTTGGCAGAAGAGGAAATGCATCATAAAGAACTGTTACCTGACCATTTCGCATGGAACTGTGAGTTCAGTATGAGAATGAGATTGGAGCATTATTTATTGATTTTGTTTGACAGAAAATGCAGTTCATTTTACAATCATCTGACTGAATGACATCTCCTTAGTTTCTTATATTTAGCAAGACTATTTTCCAGAGAACAACAAAGATTTAATTAGGAGGAAATATGGAAAACATTAAAGAAATTTAAAAGGAAATTGCTATTGTGAATAAGCATTTAGAATGGCTGTATACAGGGTGTAGATTTTAATTCAGATTGGTTTTCAGCGTGTTACCTTTCTGCCCATCAGAGGCAGCAGAAAGTCACTGCAATGCCTCCTTCAAATGAACTGAGTCCACTTTCTACCAGGAATAGACTTAAGAGTATAACAAATGGCTGCTGGCAGATAAGGATTAGATAATGCTATGGTTGCTGATTGGCATCCAGCTGGCAGGAAGAGGTCCTGCCAGAGAATAGGGATGGATTTTAGGAACAAGGGGCACTGGTGTTTCTTGAGACAATCAGAAATTTTGGTTCCCACAATTTTATACTTAACATCAGTGCCTGTTGCCTCAGGGGACCAGTTGCAAACTTGCTGTAAAGTTGAGATGCTTGCTCTCTTTGGCTTTGATTATGTGTATAGGACCCTATTGACATAGTTTGCTCAAGTGTGTGAGGCTGCCACGTAACAATAAAATCTAAAATCTAAATTTGCTTTAATAAGCACTTCCTTCCTATGCAGAATTCAATCTTTAAATATCAGATGTGGACAGGGTTTCAGCAGGTTAAAAAGTTCCTCTCTCTAACTGATCACCTGACCACTTTTCGCTCCTTCAATTTTGTACTGAGGTGAAGTGTGTTGAAATATATTAAGATACCACAGAATTCTCTGATGATAATTATGGGACACTTTTCTGCGTATTCTCCATATGCAAACAAGCACTATTCACATAGTTATATTGTTTCTTGGCTTAGGCAAAATCCAAATTAATAAATACATAAATGAAATCCAAATTAATAAGTACAAAAATAAAATTTTACACACCTGACCATATTAGAGAGCATGCCAAAAGTACATTTATTTTTAGTATTAACCACCTACCCTTTTATACCTATCCCAAATAAAATTGAGAGGACATTGTGTAATGGCAATTTTATTTCTGGCTGAAGATAATTCTTCAACCAACAGTAGCAACAAATCGGCGTCCCTAAGTCTTAAAGTCAATTTTGAAGTGTAGTGTTTTACACCATTATTGCATAGACCGTTTTAGCATCTGAACTGTGTATAGCCATATCATGAATAACCAGCTAATTTGTTTTGTGTGGTGTTAATTGAAGAACACTGTTAAGAAAACTTAGTTGCTCTTTTTAACTAATATGAAGGGTTGCAGGGATAGGGTTGGGAGGGTGGGATGCTCTTCAGAGGGTCAGTGTGGACTCAGTGGGCTGAATGGCTTGTTCCCACACTGTAGAGATTCTATGGATTCTATAATAAATGGAGTGGAATCTTGGGTTCATAAGTCACCTGAAAGATGGCACCTTTAACAATGGCATACCCTATAATTGCTGTGCAAATAGTTACCTTGGATAATAGAACATAATCCTGATGAAGGGCTCCTGCCCGAAACGTCGATTTTTTTTTTTTTGCTCCTCGGATGCTGCCTGACCTGCTTGTCATTTCCAGCACCACTCTAATCTTGACTCTAATCTCCAGCATCTGCAGTCTTGTCCGTATGTCTATCCAATGACCATTTAAATGCCCTTAAAGTTGACATGTGTGTTCCATGCCCCTTCTATTCTCTGAGTAACGAAACTGCCTCTGATATCTGTCCTATATCTATCACCCCTCAATTTTAAAGCGATGTCCCCTCGTGCAAGCCATCACCATCCAAGGAAAAAGGCTCTCATTATCCAACCTATCTAACAATCTGATTATCTTATATGTCTCAATTAAGTTACCTCACAACCTTGTTCTCTCTAATGAAAACAGCCTCAAGTCCTCAGCCTTTTCTTGTAAGACCTTCCTTCCATACCCGGCAACATCCTAGTAAATCTCCTCTGAACTCTTTCTAAAGCTTCCACATCTTTCCTATAATGCGGTGACCAGAACCGTACGCAATATTCCAAATGTGGCCATACCAGAGTTTTGTTCAGCTGCAGCATGATCTCATGGTTCCGAATCTCAAGCCTTCTATCAATAAAAACTAACACACCATGTACCTTCTTAACAACCCTGTCAACTTGGGTGGCAACTTTCAAGAATCTATATACCTGGACACTGAGCTCTCTCTACCTCTTACCATAAGCCCAGTGCTCTTTGTTCCTATTGCTCCTTCCAAAGTGAATCACCTCACACTTTTTCATGTTAAACTCCATTTGCCACCTCTCAGCCCAGTTCTGCATCTTGTCTATGTCTCTCTGTAACATCCTTCGTCACTATCCACAACTCTACCGGCCTTAGTGTCATCTACAA
>NC_057729.1:54956910-55043555 GCF_004010195.1 Chiloscyllium plagiosum
CAGTTCCTCTCTCATACCCTCATAATTACCTTTTATTTAACTGTAACACCATTACATCCGATTTTGCCTTCTCTCTTTCAAACTGCAGACTGAACTCTACCATTTTATGATCACTGCTTCCTAAGTGTTCCCTTACTTTAAGATTTTTTATAAAGTCTGGTTCATTACATAGCACTGGGTCCAGAATAGCCTGCTCCCTTGTGGGCTCCATGACAAGCTGTTCCAAAAAGCTATCATGTAAGCATTCCATGAATTCCCTTTCTTTGGATCCACTGGGAACATTATTTACCCAGTCCACCTGCGCATATTGAAGTCTCCCATGATCACTGTGACCTTGCTTTTCTGACATGCCTTCTCTATTTCCCGGGACATGTTGCGCCCCTGGTCCTGACCACTGTTAGGAGGTCTGTACATAACTCCCACTATGGTTTTTTTTGCCTTTGTGGTTCCTCAATTCCACCCACACAGACTCCACATCATCCGACGCTATGTCATTCAGCACCATAGATTTAATTTTGTTCTTAACTAACAAGGCAACCCCGCCCCCTCTGCCCACCTCCCTGTCTTTTCGATAAGTTGAAAACCCTTGGATGTTTAACTGCCAGTCCTGACCCCCTGATCATGTTGATTATCCCTAATCAAGTAATTATTTTCTAGATGATTATAAGTCCTATCTCTTATAACCCTTTCCAACACTTCACCCACAACCGAAGGAAGGCTCACAGGTCTATAATGTCCAGAGTTGTCTCTACTCCCCTTCTTGAACAAGGGAACAGCATTTGCAATCCTCCAGTCTTCTGGCACTATTCCTGTAGACAATGACGACATAAAGATCAAAGCTTGGCAATCTCCTTCCTGGCTTCCCAGAGAATTTGGAGATAAATCCCATCCAGCTCAAAACCTGTAGTGGAGTTTGAATCGTCAGACTCCGAGCCAATGCTGACACTTAAATGGAAACAACCATTTTCTTGAGAATTAAAATATTCCATATTTAAAAATTCCATATTTAACTTGCAGACAGTAGGCCAGAGCTAAATATATTATGATAAATATGGTTAATACCTTAATATTGCTTTAGACAATTGTATGACAGGCTTGCTTTAATGGCTGTGCTTTTAAATGTGGAGTGCAGAATAGCCAAATCTGATTTCATGTTACACATGTATGTTTCCATTGAAAGACCTTGAGCAGCAATCAGTATTGGCAGGTTGCTAGATTTTATTTTCCTTTCTACAGTCCTCAGATCAATCTTTATGCCAAACACTCATTAGTTATTTTAATAACCTGCTCAGATGTGCAATGACACATCTCCAGGGCAGGTGGGATTTCAACATAGGCCTTCTAGTTCAGAGGAGGGATACTACCATTGCCCAGTACTCCCTAAGCAGTTCAAGGACTAGAATTGAGATGTTCCAATTGCCTTCAATGTTGCTGCACTAAGGGTAAGAGCGCATTGAGAATATTCTTATTGAGAAGTATTTGCCTACTGCGATATTAAGATACATCAGATACAATATTATGTTATTGGATTTGATTGTCTTCTAAGTTTTGTCTTGTCAATTAAATTGTAGAATGTGTCATGTTAAAATCTTTTAATTTATTTCTGTTTCACCCAGCCCAACCGACAGCCAGCAAAGCTCAACCTGCTGACCTGCCAAGTGAAACCCAGTTTGGAAGATAAAAAGTGCTTTGACCTTATTTCACGTATGAACTATCATTTTGATTTTCCTTTCCCTGTTTTAGTATGGTAATTATTCATTACTTCATGATTTATGTTGATTAATGCAATGTATTTGTGATCAGGGTTTGTCTCTTTTTGCCTTTTAGTAGTCAGATGTTGCAATATAGATACAGTTATCAGAGACAGTCATCCATGTTATTTGCAACATCTGTGTTTCCTTATTGTACTGTTGTGGGAACCCCAACACTCAGCCAGCTCAGTCAGTATGGTACTACCAATGATTCATCCACTGAGGGATGTGCAGTATATGGTAATCAACAGGAGGTCTTTGTCCATGTTTGATCGGATGCCATGTGACTTCATGGAGTTGGAGTCACTGTTGATGTCACGTAGGGCAACTGTGTCCTCACTGTGCTACCAGCTTGCGATGGTAATGGTGGTGTCTCGGACATAGTCATTCTCACAGAACCATATCTTGGGAAAATGTCAAGCTTTTACTTGACTGATCTGTAGGGCTGCTTTCCTAATTTTGGTACAAAGCCTGAGATGTTTGTAGGGAGGAGTTTGTAAAGTTGACAGGGCTGAGCTTGCTATTGCCATTTTCTCTGCTTTGGTCATTGCTCGGTTGTCCATATAGTTTCCTTCCTTTTATCAGACTTTGTAGAGATTAAACACAACTGAATGGCTTGCAAAACCAACTAAGAGGGCTTTTAAGAGTCAACCACCTTCCTGTGGATCTGGACTTGCACAGCAACCAGAACCAATGATCAGCCAGACCACATGGCAGATTTTTCCTTCCCTAATGGATACTTACAGCAATCTACATTGGTTTGGATCATCACCACTAGACAAGCTGTTAATACCAGACTTAGTAGTTGAATTAAAATTTCATTATCTGGTGTCTGGGGATGTGGATATGTGGATTACCATGCCATACAAATTCTCATAATATACACACCAGCAACTTTGATTACACACCCAGAATGCAGGTTATGTAATTTTCCATCCATTTTAATTTTGAGAGAAAATCAGGTAGACCACAAAACAAGAATATTAAACTTTACTCTTAGTGCATATGCTTGTGAAACTCAGCCCTGATTATACTAATTCAGAAACTACCTCACAAGTTGTGAAGTTTTTCTCTTTCTGAAAGAGAACCTCAAGTGAAAATAATTAAAGGATATTTGTGACATAATTTGAATTCCACAGTGAGGCAACTATTTAAATTAGTAAAGCTTGGATTATGGACTTTCTAACAAGTATTGAGTTCCCAATACCTAGTAAATGGTGATTCACTACGTAGATGAGCTTTAAACCCATTTGTGCAGAGATCAGTGCTTGTTGAACCTTAATTAAATAATTTTCAGTTTATGCCTGCAAACTCAAATTCATATTCAGATAGTGCCCTGAGATTGTCGCTTTATATCTTTCAGTTAATCTAATTTAATGTTATTTTGTGTTTTGCTTTTAGATAACCGCACATATCATTTCCTTGCAGATGATGAGCAGGATTGCATGGCGTAAGTAGAGAGTTGTCCAATTGTGGATTGTTGTATGTAGCTAATAGATTGCAGAAAGTGTTATGAAGCCATAGCTCCATAGAATGAGATGATGCCATAATTGACAGATCCAAGTTTGGATTAGTACAGTTATATACACTTGACTGTGTATTATTGATGTGAATGTAAACTAATCATAAATTATGAAATATTCAGTATATGCATTGATTTCATATCTCTGAACATGTTCTAAAAAGCTTTTTTCAATTCAAGGTAAAGGAAGCCTCCTGCTAATTACTACACACTACACTTCCCTTAATGGATGAATCCGTTTTACTCCAAGTTGAACACCAGCTGGAGGATACATTGCGGGAGGCAAGGGCACAGAATATACTGGGTGGCTGATGTCAATTTCATCACCAAGAGTCACTCTGTAGTCTCACTACTGATGGAGCTGGCCCAGTCCTCATTAACATAGCTGCCAGGCTTGGCCTATGACCAGATGATAAGGGAACTGATGAGGTTTTAAAAAAAACTTGACCTTGGCCTCACCAGTCAACCTGTACCAAATGCATCTGTCCATGAAAGTATTGGTTGGAGCAGCCCCAACACAGTACTTGTGGAGACAAAGTAATAGATTTTGAACAAATCTAGCAACTCAAGACTAGGCATCCATGCTATGGACTATCAGCAGCAGTAGAACTGTATTTAGCCATAATCTGTAACAGCAACGTATCCCTATTCTATTATTCCTATCAGTTTTCTTACATTTAATGTAATATTTATTTAGGCCATATGTAGAAAACCTAGTTAACAAATCTGTGAATGTATGGCAATATTGCATTGTTTATATTAATCACCGATCAGTTGGAAGGGATTTTATACGTTTGTCCTCTCATCCCTAATTTTTTCATGTCAATAAGCCTAAATCCCACAGTAGTTATTTCCAGGTAAACTTTGCCCAGCTTTCTTCTTTCACCAGTCACATTTTTGGTTTTTTTAACTGTTGAAAAGAGGCGAATACTGATTCAGCTCAGCAAAACAGACTATGCCTTAGCTAATCCAAGTCACCCTACCTGGTTTAAAAGGCAAACAATATTTGCTATTTAACTATCAATGAGAGGGGAAAGATATAAAAGAGCCCCATGGGGCAACATTTTCACACAGAGGGTGGTGTGTATATGGAATGAGCTACCAAAGGAAGTGGTGGAGACTCGTGCAATTACAACATTTAAAAGACATTTGAATGGGTATGTGAATAGGAAGGCTTTGGAAGGATATGGGCAGGGTGCTGGCAGGTGGGACTAGATTGGATTGGGATATCTGGTCTGCATGGATGAGTTGGACCAAAGAGTCTGTTTCCATGCTGTACACTTCTATGACTCTATAACTGCTGCATCCTCCTATGGCAATGCCTGTACCAATCAGAGTGTTGTTCCTCTTACATTGGTAATTGTTACAAATTACCCTAATGACTGCAAAATGAAAAGCTTTGACAAAATGTGTATATTTTACAGCAATGCTTAGTGTATGTGTAAAGTCAATAGAAGAAATATCAGAATGAATGTGTAATAGTCAGCCACTATACATGCTTTTGAGTTTTCCTAACCCCCAGTTTAGTAGCTGGCTATTTTACCTATTGCCATCTGTCAGAAGCTAACTGAAATTAGGGGATATTACATGCCCCTTCTGTGTGTCTTTTGTGCAGATCGAGCAGCATGTCATTTGGGCCGGTGGCTAGCCAGTCTCCCAATTCCCAACCAGTTGCCAACAGCACCAGCATCTAGCTCCCAGATCTCCGTGAATGTGGCCTCCTGGATTAGCCTGCCTACAGTCACAGGATGCTTACAACACAGCTGTTGCACTGCTGGGATTGTTAGATCTACCAGCTAAGTGGAATTTCATCCCAGTGAGGGGTTGAAATTCCATGAGTTTGTTTAAGCTGAACATAGCACTTTATGCCTTTACAATGTGCTTCTATTTGGCCATTTGGCCAGCCACTGACTTTTCTTTTGAAGGGGTAGGGATGAGCAGTTTCTCCTGTCCTAAAATAATTTTACATCCACAAAATGCTCAATTCTCACAGCTTTCATCATCTCGAATTTGGTATGCCTTTCAAATTTTTGATATTTTTGTCAATTGCTTGTAAAGATTTTCACATCAAGAATACCCAACAATAACCAGTTATTTCCCCTCTTGCATTAAGATGTTCAGCTGTTTGATGCTCCTGCTCCTTTTTTGTGCTCTAATGATCATGCATTCTGTTACAACCAGAACTTTTACATCTCCTGTGTATGAAGAAATACAGAGTAAAGTTTAAGAAAAGCTAGGAAATAACTTATTGGCCTCACAAGGACTTAGAAAAACATCAAAAGTCCATTTATCTTAATGGATCTCTTCTCAGTATGCATCCATTTAACCTGTAGGGGCACCAGTTAGGATTACAGACAGATCATGAGACTTCAAATGATCTCAATCTGCATATTGAAAAAGCACTTCAGTTCTGCCAAAGTTTTAAGCTCTCAGATAGGCATCAATATTGGTGCGGGTAAGTTGCATGGGCCCTTATTACTGCCTTCACACTCATTCTATCAAGTAGCAGGGTTAAAAATTAGCACTCATAATGTCATTGGAGGGCCAGACAAAATTAAAGATCTTAATTTTCAATCAAATAATTAATGTTCTATATTTAGATCTGTAGCTTTATATCTTTCAATTTATCATGTAGTATTGCATTTTCTGTATATTACTGTTTTCTGGACATCAGGATCGGGATAGCAATATCTATCTCTTTGTTGACAATTTAGTAGCTAGGTAAATATTTCATGTTGCCAGTATATTAGTGGTATGTGTTTAATGTTTGACTCTTGTTATTATGTGAAGGTGGATCTCAGTTCTAACCAACTGCAAGCAAGAAGCGCTAAATGTGGCTTTTCACCACAGTGGTGGAGAAAACAGTATTGAAGATCTGACTAAAGCCATCATTGAAGATGTCCAACATATGCCAGGGAATAACGAGTGCTGTGACTGTGGGGCAGCAGGTGAGAAAAATGCTGCTGAAGAAGCAATGGAGATATTAATGTACTGATTTATGTTTCTCAAAAAGATTTCAGAAATTTAAATTAAAATATTATATTGCTGCTGCAAAGATTTCCTCTGAAATTTTGATTTAAATGCAAAGCAAACATTCTATTAATTTTGATCTGTACCGAACTGAGAAGCAAAGCTAAAAGATATTACCAGTAAGCACGTGTAAATTGGAAAGGAAAAAGAGGAAGAAATAAGGGAAAGATACAAGAGAAGAACTAGAATGGCCTATTAAGTGTGTAATTGCAGGACAGCTAAAGGTTAAATGGGAAAAATTATATTAATATCAGATAATGAGAGAAATTAAAGCTATTTACAAAGCACCAGACATATTAGCTTTTTTTTCCCCAAAGGATTTATTTCCTCTTGGTTATCTCTTCCACCATCCCTAATATCAGCATTGATTTCTCCTGGGCCTCCTGCAAGAATCACAATGGGAATATGCCCCGAAGATCACCACACAAAGCCATTGTATACTATTCCACTAGTTCATCCAGTCATGCAAACAGTAATATAATTTGGTGTATTTTGTGTTCAACTCTTGCCAATGTATTTACCTGGAAGAAGCAGAAAAGATTTGGCATACTTCGAAGAATACAAATCTGAACAAATGAGTTGCATATTGAGAATTGTCAAATAATAGGATTCAATTAAATAAAAGTAAATTATAGGAGCAGGAAAAGAAAATTAGTTGAGTTTTCTTCTTTCTCAGGGCTATTTTAGGAGCATTGCTGATGTGAATGCATGCTGAACCCCTGATCTGTACAGTGCACTAGGATTCATATTGAATCATTTTGAGTTGGTTGTGTAATATGAGAATTAGGTGCTTATAATTCTCACATTTTTCTGCAGGTCCAACTTGGCTTTCTACGAATCTTGGAATATTAATATGTATAGAATGTTCTGGAATTCACCGAGAGATGGGTGTACATTATTCCCGGATACAGTCCCTATCACTAGACAAGCTTGGGACCTCTGAACTCTTGGTGAGATTCTTTCTAGTTTTATTTTAGTAATTTTAATGCACCGTTTATAAGTATGTATCGCTGAATGTAAATAGTATTCTACCGATCAATTACTATGACCCCAGAATTTAAAGGGAGAATGCAGGGAGAGGAGGCATAACAGACCACCCAGAAGTACTGGTTCCCACAGTCCTTGTCAACTTAACAAGTATTTTAACTGCACATCTTCAGTGTTGCTAGGTCAAAATCCTGGAATTCTCTCTCTAAAGTTATTATGGATCTACTACAACGCATGGACTACAGTAGTTCAAGAAGGCAGCGCACTAAAACAACTCCACAGAGGCCGTTGCCAAGTCCCTTTTTATTTACACATGCTCAGCCCTTGACTATAGTACTGCCTCATTCAAAGTCAGGCACCAGAGTATTCGTATCTCTGATCTTTTTTATCTCTCACTCTTTTTATATATCAGGGAGGCGAAAGTGAGAACTGCAGATGCTGGAGATCAGAGTTAAGATTAATCTTTTTATATATCAGCCAGGGATCCCTGATTGGACCAGTTTAATAACCACAATCAGGGACCTTATATTCTATGATGTCCAGCTAGCTGACCTCATTACAATTACTGCAATCACTACCTCTCAAAGGCAACTAGGGAGATGCAATAAATGCTGACCAGCTAGCGATGCCCATGTTCCACACATAAATAAAGAAAGGCTCCTTTTAAAACCTGAAGTGGCCACGTTGGAGGCAAGTTAGCACCAGATTTTCTATTTTCAAAACTTTAACAACCTCTCTTACATCTACACATTTCTTGAAGGTTAAAATTGAAATAACTCCAGAGAAGCCGGTATCCCGTTACCAAGTCACCCTTTATTTACATGTGTGTAATACTTAACACTGGTGCGGCTTCCTCAGTGCCAGATCTCAGAGTGAACTGTACCTCTGACACTCTCCTGTTTATATCTATCAGCCAGGGCACCCTGATTAGACCAGGTTAACAGTCCCAATCAGGGAACTCATATTCTATGAGGTCCATCTGGCTGACCTTGTGACAATCACTACAAAATGACATCCTTATCCCAAATGTTATAAGATCAGATATAAATGTACATGCATTGGTGGTTCAGCAAACAAAATGTTACTTGTTCCTAATGAAATGCAGTCAGTTATAAAAGTGGATGATCAAGATTTTTTGTATTTTATCCAACATAATGCAATGCTAATATTCTTATATTTTTGCTGACTACTCTGGACCTAGGAACATTTTGAGGTTTTTTTTTGTCTATTGTATTTGGAATTTTATCCCTTCCAGGATATAATTTCAGAGAAATTTGATGCATTTCCATGATATTCCCCATGCTGATAACTTCCAATCCTTAAAGAGCTTTCAGGGCAAATCAAATCCAAATGTTGAACTAATGTGAATCTTCTTTAGCATGATCTCCCTGGTTCCCAGTATGTTAAAAAAGGAATCAGATTTGGGGTAGAGATTTCAGTTTAACATGTTGCGTTACAGAATAATAGGATGCAAACTGAGCTACAGAATTGCGTACACCGTGACATTAGATGGAAAATTTAAGAATTGCCTTTATTTATGCAACACGCTATCACATCTTTGAAATGATTTAAGGCTTCTAATTGAATTTTTCTACTTAAGCAATTGTCTACATATTGCCATGTTTTTCTTCAGTTGCTGTTATAGAATAGTTTGAATGAGCTGAAACTTACAAAGAATAAAAGATAGAATGTTGGCCATGAGACTATTAAAATAGTCAATTTTTGGGTGGTATCTAAGGCATGATTACTATTTCAGCAGTAAATGTGTTGAGATAAGGGCAAAGGCAGGTGACACCACACAGGTGAAGTTGGACATCAGAGATAGAGGGATTAAGAGGTCAGAAGCTGAGTTCATTGCTAAATAGGACACCACAGTTCCTAACTATTTTAGTTTAATGGCAGTTGTGAGGAACAATATTTCAGTTGATGTTAATAATAATTAATATGCAAAATACTTTGTGATCCTAAGGTCTTATCAAAGTGTACCTTAAAGGTATGTGTCTGGACTTTTCTTTTCCCCCAAATGATAGTGTTCCCTGACAGCTTAAAATAGACAACTGAAAAATTGAATGATATTTCAAATTTTAGTCAAGAATTGCTTGACAAAATGTGCAAGTAAAGACAATTTAATATCTTGGCAGAACCTTTCATCAGTTAAGCAGAGAATCTTTTGCTATTCATCTCCAGAATTTTCTACTTTAGGTTCGGAATTTCAATCACCCATGGGGATGGGGAGAGGATCAGCTTTGCTTGACCGTTGCACTTCAGATTGATCTCACTGTGCTGATGCCTCTAGGATGCACAGGAATGAGGCAAGGCCAGGGGGGTAGTGAAGTTGGAAACCTGTTTGTCTCCAGTTTTAACACCTCAAGGAGTTTAATAGGCTGTTTATTACTAGGCTGGGGAGTGTCAGACATTGAAAATCACCAAGCCTGGAATGTATGATGCTCATTAGTGCATGTGGAATAATTAAGTTTTTTTTTAATTATGAAAGTTTCTTAGCACTAGGGTGTTTTATTGTGGAATGGGCGCGATACCTTTTTAGTTGACCATTATGCTGAAGCTTCTGGCCATCCGATATGCTACTTCCTCTTTTCAGCAAGGTAGTGGGCAGGGCCCATTGTGGTTGTTCCCTATCTTTGATGTACTAAACTGGTAGCTCCCACCTCCTGGGATAGCTCAGCACCACGAGCTGGACATCAAACCCACCACTTTACCAATTAGGACAACACCATTTGAAGATTGTATTTTTGTCAACGATGGAATGCAATGTGTGGTTCGGACCTTTAAAATCATCAAGTCCTTACTTTGATATTCTATTCTTCGCACTCTCCAAAATGATATTTATTTCAGTTTATTATCAAGCCTAAGATCATTGGCAATAAATGTGTTTGCTCATAACTTAAAACGACAGACAATTTCACCCTGAATTTAAAAGTAATATCATGTTATTTGGCAGATTATTTATCATCAAAACTAAGATGAGATGCAGTGAAATGAACTCTACTTCAGCTTCAGGGATCCCTATTTACATCCAGAGATGATTGATAACATGAGTGTTCCTATGTGAAATGAGTTTAGATAGTCTCAACCAAGTTTACATCATTGACGATCTAAAACACACAAATTAATCATAATTTGGCACAAGGTTGATAGTCTGCTTCAGGCTATAAGGATGCTTCATGTGGAAAATGGAAAAGTAATCATAGTGAAACATTGGTATTTCTTAAAAATGGAGATTAAGATAAAGTGTAGGGGAGCTTTTGACTGAACCTAAATGGGGTTATAAATGCTCTGCATGAGCTCTGTGCTTACATAATGGTGAGTGGATAAAATTTCCAATTGATAGTGCTGGCATAATCACAGCCCAGTTGGGAATTAGCCCTTAAGCAATCCCTAGCTGATCAATATTTGACCAGTTAAGGGACTTAATTGGTGACAGAATGGGAAGATCATGCAGAGGTCTTTCCATACGAAACTTAATTCCAAGGGAGGCAAGAATGCAGAGAGTTCTGATATGCCACTGATATGCCACCAAATAAAGTTGTCTCCCTGCTTCAAGCCTAGAAGACTTCACTTGAGAAGGAAGGCTCACTTCATGAACTTTGAAGAGGAATTCTGTTTTTGATGCATATATTGTCTTCCAGGTTGTAAAAAATGTTGGAAACTCCAGATTTAATGAACTTCTGGAAGCTAATCTCCCAAGTTCATCAGTAAAACCAACAACTGACAGTCCTATGTGAGTAAAAACCAACAGGAAATTGTATATTGAAAAGTAAAATGAAAACACTGATACCAAACTTTTTCAAAGATAACACTAAATGCATTCTTTCAGTATTTATTCTTGTGCCTGTAAAGTAGTTGCCTCAGTGGAGGCTCCTGTCTTATCATTCTCTACAATATCCAAGACTTCTTTCTGTAAAATTGATATCCATAAGGCCATAGCAACAAGTGTTTGTGGATTGTTAGTCCAGTTGGGACACTGTATATTTACGCAGAATTACAATTATACAACCTGAAAATTGTCCATATTTTTGACATTTCCTCACCTGATCAAGTCTGCGCATCCGATAAGATATGCATAAGAGCCAAGGAAGAATGAAAATACTGCATACTGCCTTTGTGACCTGCTAATTCATCGTGCAAATACAGGGGACAGACACAGAATTGTTCAATTTATATGTCCAAATTTTTCTATTTTTTTTTAAGTTTAGGGGTGAGTGCATTAGCTGGTAATTATTTCACTTCCCTCAAACCGAGAAAACACATTGTATCACCTGCCAATCAGCCCACTGAAAGCTAACCAGCAAACATTGGTGGGTTTATCAGCAAATCACAGGTGTTGACATTGGCATCCTAAGTTGCAACAAGTTGATGGCAAATCAAAGCTCCTAGCTACTGACTCCAAAACTTCTGTGGTTGAAGCTTACTCCTCAGAGGGACCAGTTGTGAAAAGCTAAGTACTGTTTATACTCTTCCATTAAAATTGTGGTCACGTGGTAGAGAGGTCAAGGGCAGTGGAGGCAAAGGAAGGAGGTGGCTTTCAGAGGCCACTCCCTTACACCCAATGGTTTCAATTATCCTGAGAATGATTAATTCCCAGTTGGGAAACTAGCCACCATTCTTGCACATTGGTAAGGCAGGTTATCAGTGAGGTGGTGAGCTGAGGGTCTTATTCAATGAATAATTGAATAGCAAAGATGATTCTCGATAGGGGTGAGAGAGGCAGGGTAGTTGTCATGGGGGACTTCAACTATCCAAATATTGACTGGGATCACTACAGTACGAGTACTATAGATGGGTCAGTTTTTGTCCAGTGTGTGCAGGAGGGCTTCCTGACACAGTATGTAGACAGGCCTACAAGGGGCGAAGCCACTTTAGATTTAGTATTGGGTCGCGAGCTTGGCCATGTGTTAGATTTGGAAGTAGGTGAGTACTTTGGAGACAGCGATCACAATTCTGTCAGGTTTACTTTAATGATGGAAAGGGATAGGTATACTCCACCAAGCAAGAGTTACAGCTGGGGGAAGGGAAATTACGATGCAATTAGGAAAGATTTAGGAGGTGTAGAATGGGGAAGGAAACTGCAGGGGATGGGCACATTAAAAATGTGGAGCTTATTCAAGGAAAAGCTCCTGTGTGTCCTAGATAAGTATGTACCTGTCAGGCAGAGAGGAAGATATAGAACGCGTGAGCAGTGGTTTACTAAGGAAGTGGAATCCCTGGTCAAGAAGAAGAAGGCTTACGTTAGGACAAAATGTGAAAACTCAGTTAGGGCGCTTGAGGGTTACAAGGAAGTCAGGAAAGACCTAAAAAGAGAGCTCAGAAGAGCCAGGAGGGGACATGAGAAGTTGTTGGCAGATAGGATCAGGGTTAACCCTAAGGCTTTCCAGAGATATGTCAGGAATAAAAGAATGACGAGAGTTAAATTAGGGCCAATCAAGGATAATAGTGGGAAGTTGTGTGTGGAGTCAGAGGAGATAGGGGAAGCACTAAATAAATATTTTTCAACAGTGTTCACTATAGAAAACGAAAATGTTGGCGAGGAAGATACAGAGATACTTGCATCTAGACCAGAAGAGATTGAGGTTCATAAGGAAGAGTTATTAGAAATACTGTAGAGTGTGGGCGGCACGGTGGGCGGCACGGTGGCACAGTGGTTAGCACTGCTGCCTCTCAGCGCCAGAGACCCGGGTTCAATTCCCGCCTCAGGCGACTGACTGTGTGGAGTTTGCACGTTCTCCCCGTGTCTGCGTGGGTTTCCTCCGGGTGCTCCGGTTTCCTCCCACAGTCCAAAGATGTGCAGGTCAGGTGAATTGGCCATGCTAAATTGCCCAAAGTGTTAGGTAAGGAGTAAATGTAGGGGAATGGGTGGGTTGTGCTTCGGCGGGTCGGTGTGGACTTGTTGGGCTGAAGGGCCTGTTTCCACACTGTAAGTAATCTAATCTAAAAAAAAGTGTGAAAATAGACAAGTCCCCTGGGCCGGATGGGATCTATCATAGGATTCTCTGGGAAGCAAGGGAAGAGATTGCCGAGCCTTTGGCATTTATCTTCAAATCATCATTGTCTACAGAGTAGTGCCTGAGGACTGGAGGATAGCCAATGTGGTTCCCTTGTTCAAAAAGGGTAGTAGAGACAACCCTGGTAATTACAGACCAGTGAGTCTCACTTTAGTTGTTGGTAAAATGTTGGAAAAGGTTATAAGAGATAGGATTTATAACCAACCAGAAAAGAATAATCTGATCAGGGACAGTCAGCATGGTTTTGTGAAGGGTAGGTCGTGCCTAACGAATCTTATTGAGTTTTTTGACAAAGTGACCAAACAGGTAGATGAGAGTAAAGCGGTTGATGTGGTGTATGTGGATTTCAGCAAGGCATTCGATAAGGTTCCCCACAGTAGGCTATTATACAAAATGCAGAGGAATGGGATTGTGGGAGACACAGCAGTTTGGATAAGTAATTGGCTTGCTGAAAGAAAACAGATGGTTGGAGTTGATGGAAGATGTTCATCTTGGTGTCCAGTTACTAGCGGCGTACCACAAGTGTCGGCGTTGGGTCCACTGCTGTTCGTCATTTTTATAAATGACCTGGATGAGGGCTTAGAAGGGTGGGTTAGTAAATTTGCTGACGACACTAAGTTCGGTGGAGTTGTGGATCGTGACGAAGGATGTAGTAGGTTGCAAAGCGACATAGATAGGATGCAGAGCTGTGCTGAGAGGTGACAAATGGAGTTTAACGTGGACAAGTGTGAGGTGATACACTTTGGCCGGAGTAATCGGAATGCAAAGTACTGGGCTAATGGTAGGATTCTTGGGAGTGCAGATGAGCAGATAGATCTCGGTGTCCATGTACACAGATCCCTGAAAGTTGCCTACCAGATTGACAGGATTGTTAAGAAGGCATACAGTGTTTTGGCCTTTTATTAATAGAGGGATTGAGTTCCGGAACCAGGAGGTTATGCTGCAGCTGTACAAAGCTCTGGTACGGCCACACTTGGAGTATTGTGTACCGTTCTGGTCACCGTATTATAAGAAGGATGTGGATGCTTTGGAAAGGGTGCAGAGGAGAATTGCTAGGATGTTGCCTGGTATGGAAGGAATGCCTTACGAGGAAAGGCTGAGGGCCTTGAGGCTGTTCTCGTTAGAGAGAAGAAGGTTGAGAGGTGACTTAATAGAGACATACAAGATAATCAGAGGGTTAGATAGGGTGGACAGGGAGAGCCTTTTTCCAAGTATGGGGACGGCAAACACGAGGGGACGCAACTTTAAAGTGAAGGGAGATAGGTATAAGACAGATGTCAGAGGTAGTTTCTTTACTCTGAGAGTAGTAAGGGTATGGAATACTTTCCCTGCATCGGTAGTAGATTCGCCAAGTTTAAGTGCATTTAAGTTGTCATTGGACAGGCAAATGGACGTACATGGAATAGTGTAGGTGGGATGGGCTTCAGATTAGTATGACAGGGCGGCGCAACATCGAAGGCCGAGGGGCCTGTACTGCACTGTAATGTTCTATGAATACAAAGTAGTGTAGTGGTAGTGTCAATGGACTCGTAATCCAGTACTCCAGACTAATCTGCTAGGGACATGGGTTCAAATCCTACTATGGAAGATGGATAAATTCAACGTTAATAAACATCTGAAATAAAAAACTAGTCAAATGGCGACGATTGGCAGAATCTTAGAGTTTGAGCAAAGTGGCCTATGCAAGATGTGTGGCCAAATAAAGTGATAAATGCAACAAGGCCCATTTCAATTTCGAGACTATCTTGCTTCACTTTTATGATTTTCATGTGTGGCGTAGCAAAATTCTCACTAGGTCATAATGAGATGCCAATTGACAGTCATGATTGATTATTAAATCAGACTACCTTTCACCCAAACTCGTCACATAAGCTAGATGTCAAGAAAATTCAACAAAGAAAACAGAACAAGCATCTGATATATTCAGTTTGGTACTTGGTCTAAGCAACCTCCATGTTGGAAACCAGGCACGAATATCTCAGGATACAGAACATAGACATCAGCCTCATGCACCTTATGTTTACAACATTGGCATCTGACATGTGACAGCCTTTAAGACACATCTTGGCGCATCTCCAGTTTACTTATAGGTCACTTCTACACTTCAGTACTGTATTTCGGGCTGCACTGGCAAATATCATTATACTTCTGCACCAAGGATACTTTGTGCTCAGGGACATGCACTCAGTTCATGTACTGAACCAGGCTGCATCCCTGGACTTGTCATTCGCTATCATAGCACTCATTCACTTTGACCCTACCTGGATACTCAAAGCATCCCTGCACTGCATTGCCTTGACTTTTCTTTTGCACTTTGCCCCCCCTCAGCCAGCGATACCAAGTTTATATTGCTGTTTAGCATAGACTGAAAGCCAAGGAGCTTGTCACTATTGTCAGCAGACTTTCACTTGGGGTTTTCTGCACAAAAAGGCAAGGGCATCCTCCTGCACCAGTCCAGGCCCTGGTTGAGGCCATCAGAGTCAGCATCCTCTCATAAAGGATGAGGCGCTGAATGATGGGCAGGATATCGCTTGTCTTAAGTCTTTAGCTTTATTGTGGCCAATTTTCCTCATTGAATGAGAGAGGTATGTAGGCTAAAGTGAGTGGTACAGCTATTACTTCTGGTGCATGCGGGGACATTTTCTGAGAGTGTGAGTAAGCAGTGCAGAGGGCATGCAGGGTTAGTGGTTAGGGGGGTGAGGTGAATGATGGCAAGTGAGAGAAAATGTTGCAAGCAATAGTAAGTGTCATTTTTGTGACAATGTTCACCCAGCTGGGAAGTTGATTTGCAGACATTTCGTCCCCTGTCTAGGTGACATCTTCAGTGCTTTGGAGCCTCCTGTGAAGCGCTGCTGTATTGTGTCTTCTGGAACTGATTTGGTTCTGTTCCTGCTGCTTCTGGTTGTCGGTTCCGGTTGTTCGTTGTAGTGGGCCGGTATATTAGATCGAGGTCTATGTGCTTGTTGATCGAGTCTGTAGATGAGTGTCATCCTTCTAGGAATTCTCTGACTGTCCTCTGTTTGGCTTGTCCTATGATCACTAGGTTTCACGTTAAGAATCTCTCCAGAGAAACTCAATGCAACTCGGATTCAGACAAAAGAAATGTAAGATTCGACGCCATCCACTCACTGACAATTATTATTAAAATTTTATCTGGTTCACTAATAGAATACCCTTTCAGGGAGGAAATTTATTATCCTTGTATGGGATCCCAGAGCCAAAACAGCGTAGTAGACTTTGAACTGCCTTTGGCCAATTAGGGATGGACAATAATGCTGGTCTAGCCAGAGCTGCCCTCTGCCTGTAAACAACAAAAAAAACTTAAGGGCCTTAATTGCTGACAAGTCAAGGAAGAAACTCATGAATCTTTTTGCCTAATTAGTGAGGTGTGAAAAGTGAGTGAGTTTCTCTCTCCAGGACCAACTTGCCTCATTGCCTCCTCTTGTTGTCTCTCTTGCCACCTCCAGGGAGATGAAAATCGTAGTCAATTTTAAAAGAAGCCAAACATTGCATGCGCAAGACCTTTCATTTACAGTTCCATGTAAAACCATTTCCTGCTGTGCAAAACATCTTACATAGATAATTCAGTACTTTTTTCTTCAATGAGCATTTCTTACGTATGCTCATTATACTGGAACTTCACGTTGACTGCACCATAGTATGGTAGTAATGGACTGCTTTTAAATATGGTTTATCTGTTATAACTGTTTTCATTCCTGATTTTGCTCTTAGGGGAGATGATGGGCTAGTGGTATTATGGCTAGATTATTAATCTAGATACCCCAGGTAATGTCCTGGGAACCTGGGTTTGAATCCTACCACAACAGACAATGGAATTTGAATGCAGTAAAAATCTGGAATTAGAAGTCTAATATAGACCATTGTCAATTGTCAAGAAAAACTCATCTGGTTCAGAATGGTACTCTAGGGAAGGAAATTGCCATTCTTACTTGGTCTGGTCTCCATGTGACTTTAGACCCACAGCAATGTGGTTGACTCTCAACTGCCCTGTGGGCAATTCAGGATGAGCAAGAAATACTGGCCGAGCCAGTGATGCCTACATGTTGTGAATGAATTTAAAAACATATATTTGAGTGTAGTGAGCACCATCTTGTCAAGGTCAGCCACTCATAAGTCCTCCTTAGTATGACACCTACATCCCCCAAAAAATGTTGATATTCTGTAGCAGAAGTACCTCACAAACGGAATATTGTTCATCGTAGTGATCCTGATTTGCATGATTACAAATGTTTGTCGTCAGTAAAGACTACAAATTTATTTGGTGGGAAGGAATGCAACGTATATGCTATATGGCAACAATTAAAAAATATTTAAGTTGCATGTTAGTCAACATGATTTTGAAATTTTTACATTCTTTAGGTCTCCAATATATGACTCTGTCTCTCTCTGCCAATAATTTTCCATAGCCAGCCTAAGGTGTGACTGTGTACTGTGTAACCTCTAATGTTTAGTTCTCTTTCTGAGGGTTAATACAAGTTTTGCACCTCTCAATTTGCCTTTAGTTAAATTTGGAACTTCATATGAGTAAATTACAAACCAACATTATTCTGTTTCTCACTGCATTCATTTCATCTTTATTTTAATTACAATTTTCACCTTTACAACAGGGCATATCAACAGTGGTCTTTCATTTGGACAATGTTTTGCCTAAATCTGAACTGATTGACATATTTTGTTATTTTAAAGGACAATGAGGAAAGATTACATCATATCAAAATACATAGATCGTCAATATGTGAAAAAGAGCAATAGTACTCCTGTGACAAAGTTGAATAATTTATGCACTGCTGTAACATGCAAGGATATATTTGCATTGATACAGGCCTATGCTGAAAAGGTCAACCTTAGTGAATCATTGCCATCTTATGCACAGGTAAGAGGGGCACTGGTCAGACCAAACTGACTTTAGTTTACTGAAGGAAAAATAACTTTCTTTTGTATTGTACTTTCTTAAATTTTGGTGAAGTTATCAAACCTATTCAGATATAAGGATATTTGGTAGAACAATAAGTATGTTATTTAGACAAATATAGTAATAATCAGTAAACTGGAAAGAGATGACTGATCAGTTAACTTGGTTTTCTGTGATGGTGGTTGTGGGGGAATGCCGTTCAGGTCACCAAAGTACTCCTACACTTTGAAACGTGTTTTGGGAATCTTTAATGTTCTCCCACACCGACAGATGTGACTTTGACCCTGACGTTTATTGTGGGTGTGGGGCTGGTGGACAGTGCTGAAAATATGCTAACCTAAAGTCTGTAAAGAATTTAAGGGCAGAATTTCATTTAAGATGTATATCTTTATTTCCCAGCCAGCAGTCAGTTCAAAACAGTTTATGAGGATATAGTGATGTTGTGGAAACATAACTGGTCTAGTGCCCAGGCTAATGCTAGGGGACATGGGTTCAGATATCACTATGGCAGCTGGTGGAATTTGAATTCAAGTCTTAATAAATCTGTAATTGAAACCTAGCCTCATTCAGGGTAATCATGACAGCTGCTATTGATTGTTATAAAAGCCAATTTGATTCACTATTGCCCTTTAGGGAAGGGGGTCTGCCATCCTCACCTACTCTGGCCTATCGATCCACAGCAAAGGTCTCAATGCTGAACTGAAATGTCCTAGCAAGGTGTTCCTTTGCTGTCACTGGGTCAAAATCCTGGAAGTCTCTCCCACTCAGCAATGTGGTCTATCTACAGCACATTGACTGCTGCAGTTCATGAAGGAAGCTCAGCAGCACCTTCTCAAGGGCAACTAGAGATGAACAGTACATGAATAAAATAAAGAACTGCAGATGCTGAAAATCTGAAGCAAGAACAACTTGTTGGTGAAACTCAGCAGGTCTGGCAACATCTGTGGAGAGGCAGCAAAGTTAGCATTTCAAGTTTCAAAGGTTCACAGGGCTCAAAATGTTAACTCTGCTTTCTCTTTATTTTTATGGATCCCTTCAAATATATCAAGGAGCTGGCCAAATCCTTGCATTTCTTATTTAAAGGAAAGTGTCAGGTGCTGTGTTGCAAATGTGATTCATTTGGTTATGGTACTCGGTTTTAAGCAAAACATACTTTATACTTAAACAAAAGCAGAAATTTCTGGAAAAGCTCAGCACATCTGGCAGTATCTGTGGAAAGACAGTCAGAGTTAATGTTTTGGGTCAGGTGACCCTTCTTCAGAACTGATGGTTGCTTGGAAAAGGTTGTGTTTTATACAGAAGGCAATGTGGGGGGGAGGTCAGTAATAAATGATTGGTGGAGATAAAGCTGAAAGCAAGAGAAGAACAATTTGATGGACAAAGAAATGGATGACAATCAGTCGAGGAGATTGAATAGCTGCTTAGGACAATTACGGGCTAACAGCAAGCCCTGTGATAACAAGGCCTGGTGTGTGGGCGTTGAGGTAAGTACATGGGACAAGTTGCCTCAAACCTTAAAATTTTTGAACTGGATATTGAGTCCAGAAGGCTGTGGAGTTCCAAGCAGAAAATGCTGTTCTTCCAGCTTGTGCTGAGCTGCACTGGAGTCCTGCAGCAATCCCAAGACAGAAGTTAGCCAGGGAACAAGGTGATGAATTGAAGTATGTTGTTCCTTGGATGACATCGCTGCAGTGCTCCAGTGAAGCTCAGTGCAAGCTGGAAGAATAGCACCTCCTTTTCTGCTTAGGAACTCCATTGCCTTCTGGAGTCAATACAAGTTCAACAATTTTAGGGCTTGAGGCAACTTCTTCAATGTCCTTCACCCAACCCCTATATACCAGGCCCTGTTATCACATGGGCTGCTATTATACACCACCCATTGTTAACCACTAATAGTCCCCTTTAGCAGCTATTCATTATCCTAGGCTGACTGTTATCCACTCTTTTGTCTGCCCAACTGTTCTTCTCTCTCTTTGGACTCTATCTCCATCTATCATTTATCCCTTGCCCACTCCCCTTACCCTATCGTTTGCATAAAAACTTCTTCTAAGCTACCATCCATTCTGAAGAAGGGTCACCTGAGCTGAAACGTTAACTCTGATTTCATTTCTCTCCTTAGATGCTGCCAGACCTGCTGAGAGTTTCCTGCAATTTCTGTTTTTGTTTCTGATTTCCAGCATCCACAGTTCTCTCAGTTTTTACACTTTATTCTTACTGCACAGTTAAATTACAAAGGAAATAAAGAACAATTGAGCTAACTTTAACTCTATTGGAAAAATAACAGAATAATAGATTATTTAAATATTAAACAGCAACTCTTTCAATATAATAGCATTGTATAAACACACACTTGGCAAAAGTAAATTTAGTAGAATAGATTGTTTCACATGCAATGTTTCTCCAGTCCAGGAGGAAAGAACATCAAGAGAAAATTTTGGCAGTGGGAGAAAGAACACAAGTATTTTGCTGTAGCAGGGAGAGATGTATGGCAACCCCAACAACTCCTGAAATCTTGCCTCTGTGGGAGCCTCACTCCACCCTTTCATGCTGCCTTTACTTTTACAACTTTTTTTAATAACAAAACGCCAAGGCCTCACAACTGTTTACTATGTTGGCTTGGAACAGACCACCATTCATCTCTGTCTCTCTCTTTAAAAAAACACCAAGAAAAAAATCACCTGTTAAAGCCAGAGTGTCATCACATTACAGAGAACCAGAGAAGCCCACCAACTGAGTTTAAGAAAAAACCCACAGTACTGCAGGGGCGTGTTTCATGTGCATTAGGCATATTCCACAGATCGTAAAGTTTTTATATCTGATAAATATTTGTGACTCCTCTTTCTGATAGAAGCCAGTGTAGTTGTGTGTTATATTACATCACTCCTTGATTTGAATCTACATTCTACATAATAAAAGCCCTTTTGTTCATAGTAGTTACCCAGTGTTTATAGTAGTTACCCAGTGTTAAGTAATACGTAAGTATCTGAAATGGCAAGTTTTACCCAGCTCTCAATGAGCTTTAACTTACAACATGCAACTAACTGTAGGAGCAAGTTACTGCAGATGCTGGAATCTGAACTGATAACAAAAAGTGCTGGAGATCAGAGCCAACCAGGCAACATTCATGGAGAGACAGCAAGCTAACGTTTTGAGTCTAGATGACTCTAGCTTGCTTTCTTTCCATGGATGCTGCCTGACCCACTGTGAACTCTAGCATTTATTTGTTATCAATGCAACTAACTGTAGTTTGACTACCTAAGCTAAATAACTTGCATTAAATCAGGCAATGGGAAATGAAGCAACAGAAGAATTGTGACTTTGCAACTTCCTGAAAGTACTTGTTATTGATAACAAATACCAATGACGGAAAGTGTTCTGCTTTTGAAAGCTAAAATTCTTTATCTTGATGAGCATGAATAGTCCACCAAACATTATAGATTTGATGAACGAAAGCAAAGAAAAAGGATTTAAAATCATGAATAATTGCAAAGGTATCAATTGCACTCTCACCTTATTTTAAACGTTTCCTTTGTGTATTTGTATCTGATTGGCAGGAACCAGGAGAGACTGCTCTTCACCTCGCTGTACACCTTGCTGATCTCACCTCCCTTCACATTGTGGACTTCCTTGTGCAAAACTGGTACGTTACAATTCACACACCTTTCCCAAGAGCAAATGCACTTAGAATAGTAATAAATGCTTGCAGTAAAACTACTGTGCTGTTTGTCTCAAAAGCACTTTCTCTATCCACCTTAACTATAACAAGGCTAGTGTGCAATGCCAAGTAGAAGATTTACTTTGGATATAAATGTCATATAGGCTAAGTATGTGTAAGAGTAGTGATATTGGATCGTTTTTCATTCTGGCCTGAATTAAAATCAATGCAAAGACCTGATTATCCCAGCTAACATATTTTTGAAGAATTATTACATTAGATTAGATTACTTACAGTGTGGAAACAGGCCCTTCGGCCCAGCAAGTCCACATCGACCCTCCAAAGAGCAACCACCCAGACCCATTCCCCTACAATACCCCTTCACCTAACATTACAGGCAATTTAGCATGGCCAATTCACCTAACCTGCACATTTTTGGACGAAACCCACGCAGACACGGGGAGAATGTGCAAACTCCACACAGACAGTTGCCTGAGGCGGGAATAGAACCCGGATCTTTGGCTCTATGAGGCAGCAGTGCTAACCACTGTGCCACCGTGCCACCCATGGATTAGATTTGGAAAACTTATCTAATTGTCTAATGCCTAAATAAAAATCTTAATCAGTGGTAGCAACCTGGGGCATTTTACCAGCCCTCATATCAGACTCTTTTTCAGGTCATATCAGACTTGAAATGTTAACTCCATTTCTCTTGTCACAGATGTTGCCTGGCCTGTTGAGCTTTTTCAGCATTTTCTGCATATGTTTCAGATTTTCCAGCCTCTGTACTCTTTTGCTTTTATTTCCTTTGATATGGTTCCTGACTTGTAAACAGAGAAAATAGGCATGATTCGGAGATGCCGGTGTTGGACTGGGGTGTACAAAGTTAAAAATCACACAACACCAGGTTATAGTCCAACAGGTTTAATTGGAAGCACACTAGCTTTCGGAGCGACGCTCCTTCATCAGGTGATCAACCCTAACCCTAACCCTAACCTGATGAAGGAGCGTCACTCCGAAAGCTCGTGTGCTTCCAATTAAACCTGTTGGACTATAACCTGGTGTTGTGTGATTTTTAACAGAGAAAATAGGAGCTGTATTAAGCCATTCCACCCTTTGAGTTTGCTGTATCATTCAATGTAATCCTGGCTGATCATTCAACTCCAATCCTGTTCTGCTTTCTTTCCCATTCTATAGAACAGGCCATTCAACCCCTCAAACCTGTTTCTTTATTCAATGAGATCAAGACTGATATATAGCCTAACTCCATATTATCTGCCTTTCACCAATATCCCTTAATTTTTACTCAACAAAAATTTATCTATCTCTAATTTTAAATTAATAACTGGTCCAGTATCCATTGCTGATTTGTTCCAAAGAGAGTTCCAAATATCTATCACACTTTGCGTTTACAAATGCTTCCTCACATCTCGCTTAAATGGTCTGGACCTAATTCTCAGACTATGCTTCTAATTTTAGAATGTAGTTTATCCTTGTCTTGTCCTGTTAAAATCGTCAAGACTTTGATCTTATCACCTTAAGCTTCTAAATTCTAGAGTAAACAGACCTAATTTGTATAATCTCTGAAGTCCAATTACACCTGAAGTCCAGGTATAATTGTTGTAAGCTTAACTTTTCTCCCATTATTCATAATACCTCTGTGATATGATTCTTGTCACCTTCTAAACTGTCCAAGCTGCACAAAAATGGTGAAAGTCTGAAATGCCCACTGTTGCCAGTAACACTGAGACATCACTGTGCAGACTATCTGTCTGCCTCCTTATCTATACTGATAAAAATTGCTGGTTCTGGGAATGCCAATGAGTTATCCACATTCAAGTCCCACATGTCCTGTTTGAAACCCACCCATCACTCTTCAGCCCAATATCTAGTCTGCCTTTTGATCAGATTATTTGTCAATATTTGTCCTGCTCCTCTGTCAGTTTCATGACAGTACTAAATGTGTGAAAAGTATTTGTTAAGAATTATGTGTTCTCATTTTGGAGTTCATTTCGAAGGAGGTGATTGTTATGACATGGGGTAAACTCCCCCTGTTAATTTAAACCAGCAACACCGAAAAGATTTATCACGTGCAGTAATCTGTGAAAATTCAAGAGGCCAGGAACTATTTAAATTAAAATGTAACAATTTTATTTCTGAAAGTATAACGGAATAATTAACTAACAACTATTTACAGCCCCTCCTTCTAATCTATCATTTATTTTCCCTTCTGTAATACTAGTCCAGTAAAACCACCGATTAAGATTTATCAAAATTCAAATTTCAAAACCAGCCAGCTATCAAATCTTGGTAGCTTCCTCTGTAGATTTTCTTCTTCTTAGGGATTTCTGTTTCACAAGTCACTGATCAATAAAGGTATCTTTTAAGAGAGCTATTTTTCGGTTAATCTGTACACGCTGGTGGCTTGGCAGTTCTCCATTGACTGTTCAAGTTATTCCTGTCTTATACCCTCAAAGCATTGGATTGTATCATTGGCTTTTAAGCTTGTCAATATGCTAAATTCAAACTGGATTGGAGTTTGGTATTTTGGGGGTATAATTTAAACTGATTGGCCAAATTTAAATTTGTTTTGCCGTCTCCAGGCAACCCGGTTAATTACCTGTTTGATCAAATGTTACATTGTTACCATATTCAGAATACTTGGTGTTGTGTCATGTAGTTCTACTAGCTTTTAACTCTCTTAAAGGTACAGTACCCCTTACACCTTCATAACATAACCAACTGAATTAGTTGTTATGCTTGAATTCGAACAGCATATTCACTAATCCGTGCGGAGAAAGGATGGAAAGAATGCCCAAGTACATTTCCAGACAATAGTCCAGTACAGCAAAACTGTGCATGGATAAGAAACTTAATCTGGTCAAAGACTTAACTAGCTTAGAATCCCTACACTGTGGAAACAGGCCATTCAGCCCAACAGGTCCACATTGGCCCTCCATAGAGCATCCCACCTAAACCCACCTCTTACCTTGTAACCCTGCATTTCCAAAGAACAAAGAAAATTTACAGCCCGGGAACTGGCCCTTCGGCTTTCCAAGCCTGAGCTGATCCAAATCTACTGTCTAAACCTGTTGCCCACTTCCTAAGCATCTGTATCCCTCTGCTCCCCACCTACTCATGCATCTTAAGTGAATCTACCATTCCTGCCTCTACTACCTCTGCTGGCAACACGTTCCAGACACCCACCTCCCTCGGTGTAAAGTACTTGCCACGTGTATCCCCCTTAAACCTTTCACCTCTCACCTTGAAAGCGAATCCTTCACCCTGGGGAAAAAACTTATATCTATCTACCCTGTCTATACCCTTCATGATTTTGTCAACCTCAGTCAGATCACCTTTCAATCTTGTTTTTTCTAATGAAAACAAACCTAACCTGCTCAACATCTCTTCATAGCTAGCACCTTCCATACAAGGCAACATCCTCGTAAACCTTCTCTGCACCCTCTCCAAAGCATCCACATCCTTTTGGTAATGTGGCGACCAGAACTTACACAATATTCTAAATGTAGCCGAACCAACGTCGTGTACAATTTTAACATGACCTGCCAGCTCATATACTCAATACCCTGTCCGATGAAGGGAAGCATATCATAAGCCTTCTTGACCACTCTATCCACCTCTGCAGCCACCTTCAGGGTATAATGGAACTGCACACCCAGATCTCTCTGCTCATCAACTTTTCCCAAGGCTCTTCCATTCACTGTATAATTCGCTCTAGAATTAGACTTTCCAAAATGAATCACCTCACATTTGCCTGGATTGAACTCCATCTGCCACTTCTCCGCCCAACTCTCCCGTCTATCTATATTCTCCTGTATTCTTTGACAGTCCCTTATGCTTTCTGCTACTCCACCAATCTTCGTGTCAATCTTCATTCCATGACTAACCCATCTCGTCTACATATCCCTGAACTCTATGGGTAATTTAACATGACCAATCCATCTAACTTGCACATCTGTGGGAGAAAACTGGATCACCCGACAGAAACCCACGCAGACACAGGGAAAATTTACAAACTCCACACAGTCGCCCAAGGATTGTTTCAAATCTGAGTCTGTGGTGAGGCAGCAGTGCTAATCACTGAGCCACTGTGCCAATGCAAGAGTTGTGCTTGCCTAATTTAAGGATCCTGGCATCATGCCAGCTGCATGGACTGTGTGATTAAAATGAAGTAAACATCATTTACTTCTTACAATAAATTATAATGCAGACAATTTGAACTTGCCTTTACAAGTTGTAGGTACTCACCCAGAATATGGGAAAAACCAACTAGGAGAAAGGGAAGACTGCAGATGCTGGAAAAGCAGAGAAGTCAGGCAGCATCCGAGGAGCAGGATAGTCAATGTTTCAGGCATAAGCCCTTCATCAGGAATGAACCCCATTCCTGATGCAGGGCTTATACCTGAAACGTCAATTCTCCTGCTCCTTGGAAGTTGCCTGATCTGCTGTGCTTTTCCAGCACCACACTCTCAACTCAGAATACGGGAAAGTCAAGTACGCTTTTTATCAAGGTCCTAGTTTTCTCTGTTTTGGAAAAGTAGACAACCTATAATTATTATAAATTGTGTGACTGATTTTTTTGTATATATACATTCTAGTGGGAACCTTAGCAAGCAAACCATGAAAGGAAATACAGCTGTTCATTACTCCTGTCTATTCAATAAAGCAGAATGCCTCAAACTACTCATGAGAGCCAGGGCCAACACCATTATTTGTAAGTACTGCAACAGTCATCACTGAAATATTGTCCAATACCTGTCACCAAAACAACTAATAAGTTGAATGTAAGGAGCTTCAGGCATCTTCATAGGTTATAGTTCTCATCACTTACAGTCAGAAACTTGTGTTCTTTGACAATGACTGCAGTGGTGTGGAGTCCAATTGCAAACCCATTCACCTCTCCAGTATAGCTCACCCCATTATTTCTATTTTGATCAGAAGCAGCAAAAACCTAAAAACACTGAGCCTCTGAGTACCTTGGCTAATCTCTCAGGCAGCCTCCTGTCGCTGTCAAGGAATATAGAGAAATTCAGCTCCTGGTTGGTGTTAGGTATGGTGTAGAGTTGGATCTCCTTGTTGTGCTGAAGATTCAGAGGCAGTGCCCTTTATCTGTTGCAGGTGGATGGGTCACCTCCTCCTCTATCCTACTTACAAGATACATCGAGTACTCATTGGCAAATCAAGGAACTCACCATAACATGTACAATAACACTCCAGAATGCTTACAGATACTTGGTGAAAGAAAAGGGTCTTAAAAATTTCCTTCATTGGAATTTGGATGCTTGTATAGAATACTTTTAAGTAACAGTTATGCAGGATCCATCTTGCAACAGAGCATTTGTTTATTTACTTTTTTAAATTCACTTGTAGGATATGGGCATCACTGGCTGGCCAGCATTTATTGCCTGTTCCCTCATTGCATTGAGAAAATAGTCCTGAGTCGCCTTTTTAAACCACAACCACGATATATTTCCAAATCAAGATGGTGAGAGGGTTGGAGGGAACTTGTTTGCAGAGTAATTACTGAATTCAATACAGGACTTGTGCGTGCCTAATTTAAGGATCCTGGCATCATAGCTGCTTGGACTGGGTAATTGAAAGCATGTTGAGGACATCCCTGTATGCACCCTTCTCTTGTAGAACACCATTGCAGAACACAGTAAATGGCTGACAGCCTAGTACTGGACTCCATGGAGCCACTTACGGCAGTCTCAAGCAAGGTGATTTCAAACCCACAACATCTCCTGCTTCATTATTAAGTTTTCTGAAAGTTCTTCTTACCAGCATGGGTTTGTTGTAATGCAATTTTTTTTGATAATTTTACTGAAACTCAATGATCACCATTCAAAGTTAATAAACTTTACTTGACAAAATTTGACTTAAATCTTTGTTGAAATTTTGCTTTTCATTTTTGATAGTAAATGAAAATGGAGAAACTGCTATGGATATTGCTCATAGACTGAAACACCAATATTGTGAAGAACTGGTAAGAAATTGACAAGTTCAGAAATCTTTAATCACTCAGTTTACAAGGACTGGCTATATAATAATCAGTTTGTAATTTAGTCATGAATCAGCCTCCTTGTTATAACTGTGTCTTAGAACTGAGACACAAAACAGGACTGGGAATATATCAACCAGTTATTAATTGTGGTTAGCTAGTTATTAGAATTGATGACAAAAAATGGTTGCCTCTGTTAATATTGATAAATTGTGGAAACCAGTTTCTACATTGTTTGGAGAATGTTTTGAATTTGTGCCAGATTTTAATCTGATTTTCTGGCTTATTTATACATGATATTAAACAATGCTAGAATTAAACAAAATTAGAAGAATTGCGTTTGTTGATCTGTTTAAACCACATATTTATTGAAAAAAGTGATTTTTTTCGAACTATTTATCAACTTGATTGAAATGAATTATGAAAATAATTGAATTATTATTTTTACTTATTGTACATAAACAACCTAAATATTTTAAAAAAACATCTGAGATCACTTCACACAGCAAAATGCCTTTAGAAGTGGTGTGAATAGTTCTGTAGCAGGGCAATTGAGCAGAGAGAACAGGAAGAGAGAAAGAAACAATCACCCTTGTAATGTGGGAAAGTTGGCAGCGACAGAAAGTCCCTCAAAGAGCAATGTGATAACAATCAGATAAACTATTTTATAATATTGGTTGAGAGATAAACATTGACAAGGGCATCAGGCAGTGTTCTCTTGTTTTGTTTGTAACAGTTCACCTGAGAGGGGATAATGATATTTCATTCAAAAGATGACACCTTTAATAATCCAGCACTCTTAGTCCATCAGTGGCCTCCACAGTCATATAATCCAGAATAATGTTTTCTTTCAATGAGAAATATTCAATGGCATATAAACAAAGAAACACACCATTCTTCTTCATTGCTTTCAGCTGAGGAGAAAATTGCGAGGGGAGAATATGAAAAGTTTTTATTTATTTGTGTATTCCTTCCTTGATGCTCTAAAATATTAATAATCTAATATTCCTAATCTTCCTTTATTTATTGAAAGCTAACTCAGGCAAAACTAAACCGGTTTAATCTACATACAAATGTGGAATATGAGTGGCGACTGAGACAGGATGATTATTATGAGAGTGATGATGATCTGGATGAAAAGGTCAGTTTGTTTCTGTTTTTATTTTTAAGAAGTCATAAAATAGAATCGTAGTATAGTTATGGTGCAAAGAAGGACATTTGATGTGTTGTGTCCAATGTGCCTCCATGCAAAAGCTTCTCAGTTAGCCCCAAACCTCTTCCCATTTCCATATCCCTGCAAATTAGTTCTGTTCAAATGCTTATCCAACTTCCTTTTGAAGACACATTTGACACTACGTCAATGTTTCAGATTATCCTAACCACTTGCTTTGTCAAAAGGGTTTTTCTTGATGTTGCCATTCATCTTAAATCGTTGTCCTCCGATACGTGACCCTTTCACCAATGAAAACTGTTTATCCACTCTGTCTTGATCCCTCATGATTTTGAACACTTGGCTCAACTGTTCCTTTCCTAAGGAGAACAACATCACTCCTCCAAATCTATCCATGTATTTGAAGTTCCTCATCTCTGGAACTATTCTGGTAAACCTTTTCTGCATCCTCCATTAACAACAGTTCACCACTATGCCTTGTAGAAGCAACTTACTGCAGACTCTGGAATCTGCACTGAAAACAAAAAGCACTGATGAAGAGTCATCTAGATTTGAAACGTTAGCTTGCTGTCTGTCCACAGATGCTGAAAATGTGTTGCTGGAAAAGCGCAGCAGGTCAGGCAGCATCCAAGGAACAGGAGAATCGACGTTTCGGGCATAAGTCCTTCTTCAGGAAGGGCTTCCTGAAGAAAGTCTTGTTGACTTTCCTTAATTAATCCATACTTGTCCAAATGCACTTTCAGAGTGCTAGTTGAGATAACAACTAAGTCCTTGTTTTTCATCTCTGTAACTAAAAGAGTCCTTTTTTTACAAACACACACATTCCCTCAGCTTTTTTTAATTTCAAAAATATGCTTTATTCATTAAAAAATCTTTGTATATATACATTGTCACAAAGGCAGTTCGGTTCTGTACAGTTGCATATCAAGTAAATAAACAAAACATTGAACTTAGACTGCATCTAAACAATCAAATACTTCTCTTACACAGACTATACTAGTATTTACATATATTTAAGGCACTAGGAGGGTCCAATAACTGAACAGACCCCCATTTAACTTCAGCATGAAGACCTCAGATAGTGGTCTTTCCCCACTGCACCTTGGCAACAGTTGACCCAAGCTGTAGTGCATCCCTCAGCATGGAGTCCTGGACCTTTGAATGTGCCAGTCTGCAACACTCAGTTGAGGCCAAATCCTTGTTCTGGAAGACCTACAAGTTTTGGGCAAATCAAAGAGTGTCTTTTACAGAGTTGATAATCTTCCAGATACAATTGCTGTTTATCTCGGTGTATGTCCTGGGGAAACAGACTGTAAAGCACAAAGTCCCACATTGCAGAGCTGCTCAGATGAACCTCAACACAAGCTACTTCATCTTCCTCTAGACTTTGCAAAGGCACATTCCAGAAGGAGATGTGTGACAGTCTTACAGCCATTTCGAGGGCAACATGTGATGGCACAGACCAATCAGGCTTATTTATTGCACTCATCATACATGATGGAGTGTCCTTTTCGAGTTTTCATGTCGCTCGTCGACAAAAGACAAACCCCTATCCAGCGAAACCACAGCTGAATGATCTAAAATGGGGACGATTAAAAAAAAAGGTAAAAGATTAAAATAATAATGCGAAGCAGAATCTCAAGCAAGGACAAAGATGAGCCAGGATTATTCACCGTATTGACTAGGTTACCACTCATCATTTGCTGTGTGTGGCGTGCCCTATTAATCAACTAACACCAAATTACCCATCACCAATTACCTAAGTGATCTAAAATACCACAACTTTATTATTAAAACAAAGAAATTTAAAATATTAAACTAAAAATTAGTTAAAACCAGCTAATAACTATAAAAACAATAAAAAAACCTTAAAATTCAACCTAAAACTTAAATACATCAAAGGGAGTTATTAAGAGTCCATAAAAGTCCGCAGGAGCTCGAGGGTCAATGACAAAGTCAAGTTTGTGACGTTCTGCGCGGTTTCCCGGCCTCATCCTTAATCCTAGGTTCCACATATATTGTCCACCCGTATTTCTTGATATATTTAACTAACTCCTCAACTATTCTGTTGTGTCTCTTGATCCTCATATTTTTTACAGAGGGACACCAACCAGAAATATGTGCTATTGTTTCTGAAGGATCATTACATCTTCGACAACTTTTGATGTTGAATGGCCTGCTATACGATAATGTCGCCCTTGTTGGATACAAATTCGTTCGTAGTAACAGTGAATTAATCACTTTGGACGTTTTCATAGAGTCTGTCCTCTTCAACCAATTATTGGAGATGCTATCATTCTTATAGTAATGTGCCCCTGCCCCTTGACAGGGGAGGGCCATCCACTTCTGTAATTCTATAGTCCTCCAATTTGCATAGTTGGAACTCGCAAATTCTTCCATCTCTTCATCTTCTTCCATAATAGTATCTCCAACATTCGACCCTTGATTGATACACGGATTCCAGATGTTCTCCAGTACCTTTAGACTACTCATTTTCCGCATCTTCTCCTTCATGCTACTGCCTTCAAAATGAAATGAGGCATGTAATATTTCATCCGTCGATTTCTGTAGTGTACCATACTTCCTCAGGATCGAAATCGGTATGAATACTGACAGACAATTTAATGCCAGGCCACCATCACGGGCTTTTGCGTAAAGCACCCCGTCCGTAAAAGATTGAGGAAGATGTAAGATTTCCTTCACCGCATTTTTAATAATATTGTTCAGTTTACTAAGATAGTTAAGAGAAACTTCCGCTAAAATTAGATAAAAATACAGTCGAGGGATAAAATATGTTTTTAAAATTTCAAATTTCTGGCCTGGTTTTAGAGGAGACCCTTTTAAATTCCTCAACCATTCCTCTAACTGTTTTTCCCATTCGGTGTTAATGACTCCCACCCATGGGTCAATTTTGGCCCCAAGATACTTGTCAGTAGCACCCGGCTCTATAAACTGTATAATCCCCCCGTTAATACTCCAATTTACTACATCGTTGTATATAAAAGTTTTATTTCTATGGGTAAGATAAAAGCCCTTAGTTTTATTAATATTAATCCCCATTCCGGTATTATTACAAAATTTCTCCACTATTTTCAAATTGCACACCAACCCCTCATAAGTTTCGCTAATCAAGGCAACGTCATCTGCGAACGCAAGCGTTGCGCAATGACAACTATATCCGTCCTCCCCAAGAAATATTCCTTTTTGTTTCTCTTCAATTGTGCAAAGTAATGGGTCCATAACTATATTAAATAAAATTGGTGATAGAGCATCACCCTGTTTTACCCCCCGTAAAATGGGAATATTCCCGGTTTTACAGCTAGAACCCTCTACCTGAGTAAAATTATTATCATATAAATTTATTATCAATTTAATAAATAATACCGGAAGATGAAGCCTTCTTAACACAGTAATAATTAATTTATGCCCTATCATGTCAAAAGCTTTCGCCAAGTCTATAAAGACTACAGCTAAATTTTTCTTCCTCTTCTTGGCACCATTCATAATATTCTCAAGGATTTTAATATTTTCCTCACACCCTGAGATACCAGACATAAAACCTTTTTGACGTTTGTTTAAAACTATTACCTTATTAAGCCTACCCGCCACGATTTTAGTAAAAAGTCTGAGCAGGATTGGCCCGATAGTTATTGGCCTCCAATTATCTATATCTTTAAGTTTATCCTCACTGCTCACTTTTGGGATTAACACTGTTCTACTAGTTTTTAACCTATCTGGGATCCTACCACTTTGTAGCCAAATGCTATACACCCTAGGCAGTATTAAATTATCTTTGTTAAAACCTTTAATAATCTCCCTTAACGTTACCCCATCTGGTCCTGCGGCGGTGTTTACGTCCATCGCCCTTAAGGCCTGATCGATTTCTTCCACCGTCACAGGACCAGATAGAGCAGCGTCCAGGGATTCCTCTCCTTGATTTTTGTATTTGGCAAAACCCCTTAAACTATTTTTCTCATTTATAGTCATTAATTTCTCTTTAAAATATTCCTCCAATTCCTTCTCGCTTAGGGGACATTTACTATTAACAGGGGCTTTAACTATTAAAGTTCTTGCCAAATACTGCCTTTTACTTCTATATAAGACTTGTGCCTCCTTAAATTTCCCTTTTTTCCCACTGTATCTCTTTAAAGCGTTGTTTACCATCCTATTTTTCTTTCGTCCATTATCCTTGGCTTTAGATTTTATTCTATTATTATCGCTTGTTTTACTCTTCCTACCATCCTCCTTCCTCTTTCCTAATTTACCCACAATCTCCCCCATAATCTTATCAAACTCTTTGCAACCTTTTTTACCCTTCTTCAGATCTTCTTCAATTATTTTTATCAAATCTGTAATTGAGCCATTCGGGCATTCCCTAACATCCGTACTATCCTGATTTTCATCTTCTACGCTCCTGTCGGGTATCAGATCACTTCCAATTCTATCTTTATCCTCTCCTTCATCTTCATCCATACTATTGGGGAGCTCATCTAAATTTAAATCCTTCTTACTAGATTTATTTTTCTTATTTAATAATCGTCTCTTGTCTGAAATTTGTTTTGCAGTTTTAGACCCCATCCTATCCGCTATCAATTTATTTATATTTCTGCAACCAATAAACTCAGATTCCAATTGTTGCAGCATTTCAGTTTCCTCTCTAGACCATACACCCCTTTTATTTCCACCATTATTCTCTATTTTGTCCGCCTTACCCCCTTTCCTTTTCTCATTTCTCAAGTTAGGGTGTGCATGCCTTTCATGCTGTCCCAATCCTCTAGCCGATTTAAATTTTAATGAGCAGAGCTGACATTGAAAGGGTTTCTCTAAATCTTCCTCCACATTCCTATCGTTAACGTTACTACAAGCACCTATACTACCATCCCCATCTCTTTTACATTTTGGATAATGGCACGCTACTGCCTGGTAGCTACCCTCCCATGTACATTTGCTACACCTTATCCTGACCGAATTAATCCCTCGACATACTTTTAAGTGTTTCCTAAATACCCCCGTAGTATTGTAGATGTTATTACAATAACTACATCTAAAATCTTCTATAGGGTAATTGATTATAATTTCTAATTTATTAGTTTCTCTATTGGACGGGTGTATAATCCTACCCTCATCCTCCCTCTCTTGTCTCTCTAAAACTCCACTTCGATTAAAATTAAAAGGCCCTTTAAAATTCGAATTATAAATTGTCCGGCTCTTAGATGGACTTGGCTGTAGAGGGGCTTTCTCTCCCAGCATTGTCTTTCGAATTTTGTCACTATTCTGGACTATATTAAAGGTTTCCTCGTGCCTGCCCGAGGACAACCTTGCCGGAATAATTCTTATGGTCTCATCCGTCTGTGTCTGAATTGAGACGGATTGTACAGTCCGATTTTGGCTCGCACACTTTACACACGGAGCCGCCAAAAGCCACCGTGCGGGACGGTTGTTCACCCGGTCTCCCATCCAACCGGATACTTTGGTATCAGCCATAACGCCTTCGCCAAAATTTTGTTTCCCGTAGACCGACAGGTCACCAGCCGTCTCGTATCTTTTCTACCAGGTCGTATTAGCCGGACTATATCGAGTACTGCTCAGACAACGGTTAAAACGATCAAGCCGCCGTGGCGCAAAGCACCAGTAAATCAGGTTAAAACCAAAGATAAAATCAATGGTAAAACACTGATAAAACTAGACTAAAACGCCACTAAAACAGCTAAAATCACCCCCGTCAGGAGCTTCCTCGTATAGGCCGTTACCAGGGGGAACCACGAGGAGGTTCGACCTAACTTTGCACTCGGTAAAATACGTAAAAACGAATGCAAAGGCGACTACGCAGGCACTGGTCTGAGACCAAAACCATAAAAACACTGTAGTCACACAGGTAGTGCCCTTCTCACACCAGCCAAGCTATGTCTTGGTGCTTGTTAGAAAGTTCTGGTGATGAGGCATTCTGCCAAATGACTTTGACAGCCTGCTCAGGGAACTATGCAACAAGACCCACCCTCTTCTTTTCCATCAGGTTCTTGAGGGTATTGCATGCTGACCAGTTTCTGATGAACTGATGGTCAAAGGTGTTTTTCTTTGCAAATTTCTCAATGAAAGACAGGTGATATGAAACAGTTCACTACTTTGGAGCGTTCCGCGACAGCGAGGCCAGTCCCATCCTTCACAATACCTGGGGCAGGTAGAACCTCAGTATGTAGCCTGCATGTCTCCTCAACACTGTCTCTCCTTCCATTATTGTAATACCGGAATTCAAACAGTACAGATTGCCCATGCCAAAGAAGCAGAAACCTCATTTAAATGACACTGTCATTTCTTAATAGCAGTCTAAGAGTATACACCCTGTTTTAACCATGCTGTTCAACTATAACCTGGAAGATTTCTGACTTTCCAGAATATGCTGGCAGCAGAAATAGGACTTGCCAAAGTAAATGACTGTTTAACAAAATGTTCATTGTGTGTTAGCACCTAGCCTGATCCTTCTGGCCCTAAGAGTGATTTTGGGCATCTTCCGTCCCAAAATGTTTTCCTTTCAGATTAGAGATTTGACAAACCCTTCCACTTCTCCACTCCCAATCTGCTTCTCTTACTGAGATTATAACTAGATCATTGGTAGTAGCCTGATTCCATACCAATTTTGACATTGCCAATTATGACATTATTCATGCCATCGTAGGCAGGAGACAAGAGTATGGACAAACAAATGACGCCAAGTGTTAAAGGTCTCACAAGCCTCATGTTATGGGCAGCCAAATGTTTCATCTTCTGCTCTGGCCCACAGTTGTAACTTCCATTAAGTTAAAATTGGCTTTTAGACATCCACTATATTGTGATCAGAGGGCGGTATTTTCTGTCAACTGACAGTAGCAATAGTAGACCTTCCAGGACCTCAGCAAAGAATTACACCTATATCCATTAGAAAATGTTTGCAAGACAACATTTCTCACTTATAATAGTAACACAGTAGACTTTTACTTTGTATGATGGTGTCAAACAGGTGATCATCAATCTAAAGTCAATAGAAATTAAAATCAACAATGCTGTAAAATGTCTTTCCAATTCGCTGTCATCTATTTAATATTAATGCACAAAATCAAAATCTACATGACAAACATTTAAGTGAGAATATTACTGGAGACCAGTTTAGAAGCAAAGCAACGTTTCCCATCTGCATGCATGTAGTTTTTCTTTATTTGTTCACGAATGTAGCATTGCAGCTATTTATTGCCCATCTCTAATTGTTCAGAAGGTAATTAAGAATTAGCCTTTGCTGTGGGTCTGGAGTCACATGTAGACCGAACCGGGTAGGGATAGTAGATTTCCTTCGCTAAAGGACAGTAGTGAACCAGATGGGTCTTTATGACATAGTTACCATTGGGCTAGATTTATTTGTATTGCCTGTTGTAGATACTATATTATGTAGTCTGTTAAGATGTAATAATATCATTAACTGATGTTATTGGTGTTCATTTGCATAGAGTAAGCTTGACCAAAATATTACGGGCAGATTATTCTGCTCCTCAACTTACTGGAATCCCTCATGTAGTACCTCGGGCTAACATCCATTACCTTCTCTCTGAAAATATATTATTACTTTCAATCTTATTTTATTTACAAAATGATTGGCAATTTTATGTAAGATTTCTGTTTTTCTGTTCAAAAAGCAGGGACCTATTAAAAGGGAACGTTCTCTTAGGCCATACAGCTGTTACCAGCCAGCTGGCAAACATTCAACAAGTCTAGAGAAGCCTAACACAGTGGCTATCAGCAAAGACTCTCCCTGTATATCACGAGAGCACCGACGTGAACAACCCTGTGGATTGACCAATCAGTCGCGAAGTACAGAATCTCAGTCTTTATCCCCTGTATCAGAGGGGCCTCCTATTCCACCCAGAATCCCTATCAAAGGTTTGTATTTACTAACAGCACCATTAGCTATTGTGTAGTGTTTTCAAATGCAATTACTTCTGAAACTTAACTGTTAAGAACAGAAAACAATCTGTAATATATGGTTTTTCAATCCTATGTATGTCAAAGGTGCACTTTTTAAAATTTACTTGAGACATGGGCATCACTGGCTGGCAATCATTTACTGTCTCTCCATAGTTGCCCTTGAGAAGTTGATGGTGAGCTACCTTCTTGAACCACTACAATCCACAAAGCTCTTGGGGAGGGAATTCCAGGATTTTGATCCAGCGACAGTGAAGGAACGGCAATAGTCAGGATGGTCAGTGTCTTGGAGGGAAACCATCTGCTACCCTTGTCCTTCTAGATAAAAGTGGTCATGGGTTTAGAAGGTGCTATCTGAGGATCTTTGGTTAATTCTGCAGTGCATCTTGTAAATCATACACAGTGGTGTTACTGAGCGTTGGTGTTGGCGAGAGTGAATGCTTGTGAATATTACACTAATCAAGCAGGTTGCTTGCTTTGTCATGGAAGGTGTCAAGTTTCTTGAATGTTGTTGGAGCTGCACTCATCCAGGCAAGTGGGAAGTATTTCATCAAACTCCTGACTTGTGTCTTGTAGATGGTGGATTGGTTATAGTGACTTACTCACTGCAGTATTCCTAACCTCGGGCCTGCTGTTGTAGCCAGTGTTTATGTGATGAGTCCAGTTGCGTTTCTAGTCAATGGTAATTCCAAAGATGTGGATAGTAGGGGATTCAGTTATAGTAACACTATTGGCTGTCAAAGGGCAGTGATTAGATTATCTCCTATTGGAGATGGTCAATCCCTGTCATTTGTGTGGTGCGAATGTTACTTGCCAATTGTCAACCTAAGTCTGGATGTAATCCAGATCTTGATACATTTGAACATGGACTGCTTCAGTCTCTGAGATATTGCAAATGGTGCAATTATTGGCGAACCTCCTCACTTCTGACCTTATCATGGAGGAAGGGTTCTTGATAAAGCAGCTGAAGGTGGTTGGAACTAGGACTCTACCCTGAGGAACTCCTGCAGAAATGTCCTGGAGCTGAGATGATTGACCTGCAACAACCATAACCAACTTATAGTGGAGAGTTTGCCCTGATACCGATGAATTCCAGTTTCGCTAAGCCTCTTTGATGCCATACTCATTCGAATGCAGCCTTGCTGCCAAGGGTTGTCACACTCACCTCGCCTCTGGAATTCAGTTCTCTTCTCCATGTTTGAACCTAGGCTATGATGAAGTCCGGTGCTGAGTGGCTCTGGCAGAATTCAGACTCGGCATTCTGAGCAGGTGCTGCTTGGTAGCTCTGTTGATGACTTTACTGATGATCGAGAGTAGACTGATGGCTTGGTAATTGGCCAGGTTGGATGTTTGTATACTGGACGTACCTAAGCAATTTTCCACATTGTCAGGTAGAGGTCAGTGTTGTAACTATACTGGACAGCTTGCCAAGGGGAGCAGCAAGTTCTGGACACAAGTATTCAGTACTATTGGTGAAGTGTTATCATGGCACATTATCTTTGCAATATCCAGTGTCTCCAACTGTTTCTTGATATCACATGAAATGAATTGAATTGGCTGAAGACTGGTATCTGTGATGCTGAGGATGACTGGAGGAGGCCAAGATGGATCATCCACTTGGCACTTCTGGCTGGAGATTGCTGTGAATGCTTCAGCCTTATTTTTTGCACTGATGTGTTGGGCTATCTATTGTCAAGGATGGAGGTATTTGTAGAGCCTCCTCCTCCAGTGAATTGTTTAATTGTCCACCGCCATTCACATCTGGTTGTGGCAGGACTGCAGAGCTTCGATCTGATCCATTGGTTATGAGATCACTTGCTGCTTAAGCTGTTTGGTTGCTTCACTTAGGTTTACATCTCACTTTTGGGTATGCTTGGTAATGCACCTGGCACATCCTTCTGCACTGTCCATGGAAGAAGAGTTGATCATCTGGCTAGATTTTAATGATTGTGGAATATGCTGGGTCATGACAGAACATATCCAGGGATGATGATGGCAGCATCTGGGACATTGAATTTCAGTTTTATTTATTGTTGTCACATACTGAGATACAGTGAAAACTGTTGTTTTGCATGCTATACAGGCAGATCACACCATACAAAGTGCATTAGAATAGCAAAACAGAGTACAGAATACAGTGTTGCAGCTGCAGACAAGGTGCAGAGAGAGATCAGAATTAACATTTGAAAGATTCAAAAGTCTAATAACAGCAGGGAAAGGGTTGTTCTTGAGCCTGTCTGTATGTGTATTCAAACTTTTATATCTTCTATCTGACAGAAGAGAGTGGAAGAGAGTATAACCGGTGTGGGAGGAGTCTTTGATTAAGTTGGTTGTTTTACCCAAGGCAGTGGGAAATATAGATGGAGTAAATGGATGGAAGGCTGATTTATGTGATGACTGGGCTGTATTCATGACTCTTAGTTTCTTGCAATCTTGGGCAGAGCAGTTGCCATACCACATTGTGGTGCATCCAGATAGGTTGCTTTCTAAGGTGCATCTATGAAAATTGTCTGTCAAGTATGATTCTGTAAGTATTGCTATGTCAGCTGTTGCTTTACTAGTCTGTAAGACAACTCTCCCAATTTTAGCACTATTCCCTAGATGTTAGCAAGGAGAACTTTGCAGGATGGTTACGGCTCTTTCAGCCACTGTCATTTCCAGTGCCAAGTAGCCTGTCCAGTTTCATTTCTTCGTTGAGATTTTACAGTAGTTAGTACAAATTAGTGATTTACTAGGCCATTTCAGATGGCAGTTGAGAGTCAACCACATTACTGTGGGTTTGGAATTAAGGTAAGTTTCTGGATTAATAACCCATCAATAATACCACTTAACCATCACCCCTTTTTTTCTGTAAAACCATAATTGCTTGGAATAATTGAATCTTAGCTAAGGTTTCTGCTATGAAACTGTACTATTGATTGTATATGGTTTTCAAGATGAGTGAATGATAATCAACTCAATTTTGAAAAATTATTCAACAGAAACAAAATACTTATGCAAAGTTAATTTACATTGATTTTATTGCTTTTTTAGCTCCAAGTGTCCCACCACCACCACCACCATTTTCTGTCAAGAGTCCTCCTTCTGGAAGTGCCACCTTTACCTCGGACAGCCCGTCAACTAAGAAACGACCGCCTCTACCCCCACTGACAACTAAGCATAAACGGACATTATCTGAGCCCACACCCAAAGTACCTCATAGCCCGCTAAATCGCAAGCAATCCTCATTTGGTATGTTTTAGAAAGTAGTAGAATATTCTTAGTTTTGCCTACACTGGTAATTTAAAGAATAATGTGAGAACAAATAAATAATTAAATGTACTTTTGAAAACTTAGAGAAGTATAGGAAGCACAGGAGTGAAATGAACAGACATTAGGAAGCAAAAAGAGGATATGGCAAAATATTGGCAAGTAAAGTTAAGGAAAATCCAAAAATCCAAATCGGGACATTATGGATGATTAAGGAAATGGTAAGAACAAGAGGATGAATAAGGAAAGATTGGGCCTAATGTCTGCTTGAATGCAGAAGATGTGAGTGTGGCTCTAAATGAGTATTTTGTCTTTGTTTTCACAAACGAGAGCGATGATGCGGAGGATATGAAAAAATAGATAAAATGAGCAGGGAAATATTGGAATGACTGACCTTGAAGGCGAATAAATCACTGGGACCTGATGAATTGTATCCTGGTCTGTTAAAGGAAGCCAGGGAGGAAATAACAGCTGCTCTGATGATCATTTTCCAATCATCGCTAGATGAAGATGAGGGTCTATTGAATTGGAGGTCTATGAGCACATTCAAAAAGGGTGTAGGGGTTAGGTCAAATAATTATAGGACTGATCTTGGTGGTGGACAAATTATAAGAATCAATGCTAAGAAACAGGATTAAATGTTACTTGCAGAGACACCAATTAGTTCAGAATAGTCAGCATGATTTAAGTTAATTAAATTATGTGAGGAAGTAATGAGGAGGATTGTTGAAAGTAATGTAATGGATGTTGTCTACACAAATTTTCAAAAGGCATTTGACAATAACAGACTGTCAGAAAAAAACTAAAATAAAAGCAAAGTGTTGGAGAAACCAGGAGATAGGTCTGGCAGTATCTGTTGAAAGGGTATTTTTGCAAGAATGAAGTGGTTTCCAGTGTTGTTTCACGGGGCTCAGGATTGGATCCCTTGCAGTCTGTGGCATATTGTAATAGTTTAGACTTAAATGTGGGAGGTGTGATTTGGAAGTTTAAGGATGATAAAGAGATTGACCAGGTAGGTGATAACAAAAAGGATGGCTGTCAACTGCAGGTAGATGTCAACAATTTAGTTGAGTGGGAGGGAAAGTGGCAAATAAAATTCAGTTTGGAGAAGTGCAAAGTTATGCATTTGGGGAGGGCAAATGAAGCTAGGGAGTACAGAATAAACAGGGGATATTGAGATTTAGAGTAAGAAGCCTTGGCATGCATGTTCACAGATCCCTGAAAGTATAGAAAATATATGGGGTGCTTTCCTTCATTAGGAAAGGGACTGACTGTAAGAATAGGAATGTAAGACATGAACTATATGACATGCAGTTGAGGAATTTCTGCAGTGCATCTTTTAGATAGTTCATGCTGCTACTGAGCATCAGTAGCAGAGCAACTGGATATTTATGGATGTGATGCTAGTCAATTGGGCTGCTTTGTCCTGAATGATGTTAAGCATCTTGAGGGTTTTTGGAGCTGCACCCATCCAGGCCGTGGGGAATATTCCATCACACTCCTGACTTGTGCCTTGTAGATGGTGGAGGCTTGTTGGGCTGAAGTGGGATTAGATAAGTGACTAGTTTATTTAGTCAGTACAAACATGACGGCTAATTACCTCTTTCTGTGCTATATCTTTTCTGTGGTTCAGTATTTAAATTTAATACCTATCTGCTAAACATCAGAAGTACTGTTTCATGTTTTCTTATCTGGATCAACTTCACATTTTAGTCACACTTGTTGCTTCTGGTGATTTTCCATGTGCATTCAGTTGAGAATAGTAATTTCAATGCACATTTTTATGCCAGTATTGTTGAAAGAAGACATATTTTGTTGAAGCTTTTTGACTTACACTCTCCAGAACATTTTGCAAGAATGCCAATTCAAGGGGCAAACCAACATTTATATTTCATGACAGGAATTTGTTTCTTGGTCGGCAAGTTGACTCAGGTAGAGTAGTTGCCATGGACAATGCACAACAATGTTGATTGACAGTTAAGTTCTAGATTTTGTTTAAATTTTAAACCAGAGAGGTTGACTGTAATTGTCAGGACAGTGCCCTGAGAAATGAACCAATAAATGACTGTTATCTGTTTTATTGATTTGAAACAAGTACATGTAAATGTTCTTGTTGTTTGCAAAACCAAGACCTCCTTTATTAATATTCTAGTTTCCATATGAACTACATATAACTTTCATAATAATAGATGTAACTATCCATGAAAACCAATCTTCAATGAAATGGCACCTAACCTCCTACCTGTTGGATATTTCTTCTATTTAGATGATGCATTTGCTAAATTTTTATCTGTAATTGCATTTAAAATTTTCCTTACATGTCTTAACGTATTCCTTTCTGACTCAAGTTCATTTATGAAATGGAACAGATTAACAAGCTCCCTTTTCTCCATATCTTAGTTGCGAAATCAACCAAAGCGGTCTCTACTACTACCTACCACAAACCTACCTTCACTGGTCAGAATTGTATTTCTGCAGTTCCATGCCCTATAAATTGGCCTTATCAGCAACCTTCCCTCTAAGCTACTTGACCATGTGTAGCTGCTCCAAGGTTCCGCGCATGCCACACAGGTCAATGCATTGAATTCCAGTTTCAGAAGTTGATGCCTCAGTATTCAAAGGTTTTCTCATCAAAAAGAAAATTAGAAGCTGTATTACTCATACGTAATGCCCATGCCATGCAAACCTAATGCGAAAATAGGTTTCAACAAGCCAATCTGTTGGATAACAGCTATCTAATCAGATTGTTTCTTGCTGTATATTGCACAACTCATGAAGTATCCACACGTGGTCGCTCTTGTTCCTGAAAAATGGCCAGTCCAATTCAGATCACCCTGGGAGAGTAGGGTACAAGCTAGCTGTTTGTCACTGCTACAATGCAGCAACAAGAATTGTATTCGCCACCAACAGGACGCGATCATCAAGCTAAAAAGACATTCTATCATACAAATGAGGAACGTGATACAGTCAGTTCTTCTATAATGTAATAGTTATGTTCTTGTGCAACCCCGTTAATTGGAAAATCGCTCTTTAGAAAGTGCTTTAAGTGTTGGTGCTGTAGTCGTGTTACAGCCAACACACATTTTAAAAGTTCATGCTGTAGAAAGTGTCCCCCAATTTGTCAATTGCGTTCCAGCAAATTTGTGTTGACAAAGCACATGTTATAACAGAATGACCTGTATATGAATTTTATGCCAGTTTGATGTCAGTAATATAGTCAGTATAGTCCAAAGACTTGTGGATCATTTCAACAGTATGCCCCTGCCATTGTTTGCAACAAGCAAAATACTAACTGCAGCCAACCAGCCTATGCTTGCAAAACTCTTAATATTACATATGATTCTGCAATTGAACAATATTTACTGGATATAGTTGGCAATCAATTCAGGATTGTCAATCGGGCTCATTGTGTAGTGCACTTGTGTGTACTGGAAGCTACATATATTAATACATAGATTCTGTTCTTTGCAGACAGAATAAATATGTTCATGCACTGCACACATTCCAACTTAACAAAATAAATGCCAACCAATCACTGATTTATTTCTCGGGACATGACAGTTAACCTGCCTTGATTAGAATTAAAGCAAAACCCAGCAGTTAACTGTCAATCCACATTAATGAGTGCGTTCTCCATGGCAATGTCTCTATCAAACTGAGTCCACTTATGTAGTATAAATGTTGGTTTTCCCTTTGAATTGGTTATCTTGTAAACTATCTTAAGAATCCAAGATGAAAAGCTTTGAAAGAATGTCTTTTTTCAGCAATGCTCAAGCTCTGTACTCATGATCAGTTTGCAGTCAGGTAGAATAGAGCAAAAGGTGTGCATATGTCAACTTCAAAGGTATGTAAAATTGAAATGCTTTAGTGCCATTGCTATCCATATTTAAAGGCTAGATTTTAAGCAAGTCCATCTCAGTGAACCTGTTTTAAGCAGTTTGAGCACATTAACAATATTGGATGGCTTGCCTACTGTCTTCCTGCCCATGATTGTCCCATAATACAGGGGATATGTGAGGCAACCATTACGCTGCCTGTCATTAGACCTATTCAAGCCTTTAAATAGTTATTATTGCCTACTCAAGACCCTCAGTCAGCCTCTATTGCCATAATGCACTCAACCATGAGAAATGGAAAGGACAGTTTTTTAAATACATTTAGTTAAATGTGGAAAGGGAGTGCCAGGTTATATTCATCAATGGGTACCCAGTGTGCATCAGGGTCACTCCCCTCCCCCCCCCAAAATGTCATCTCCCTCAACCCTCCATTTTACCCATCCACTTTGTTTTTATTCATTCACCAGCTGTGGGCATCACAAGCATTTATTGCTCATCCTTACTTGCCCAGAGGGCTGTTAAGAGTCAACCACTTTGCCATGTTTCATCTGGAGGTACATGTAGGCCAGACCAGTTAAAGATGGCAGATTTCCTTTAAGAATTACTGAACCTGATGGATTTTTATGACAATCAAGAAGAGTTACACGGTAACCACTCAACTAGTCTTTTCATTCCAGAATATTTTTATTCAATTCAAATCCTAGCTTGTCTGATCCCTCTCTGTCCAAAACATCCCAGATTTACCTGGGTCCAGTGTCTATATTTGATCTTTATGAGACCTCAGTGATCTAAGTCCCATCCTGTACTGTATTCTGGCATTGCTGGAATTGCTAGGACTGCTGGAAATCAGTCTGAGCAGCAGCTTTTGAGAGCAAGAATTCCTCTCATTGAGGAGACCCATTCTTAATGCAAGGCTCCCTTAGCAGAACAGGCCTTGTTAAAGTCAATCAGATTCCAGCCAAACTCTCTTCCAGCAGCCAAACAAAACCCTCCTCTCCAGGTGAAGTCCAACTGAAAAGCCTAAAGGCCAAGTATCTTCATATTTACAGGCAAAATAGCATTTTGATGCCTTTTAAGATATAATCTATTAAGACATTTTGAAGCAACAGTGGCTTGCTTTACGAGTGAATAACACAGTTCTTTCTGTTGCTTAGCTGCAAATGGGAGCTCAGTCCCCTATAAAGGACTAGGAGGAAGTTTCACTCCTATAACACTGTCAAAAATAGTTTGATGTGTTGACCAGCTTAAAATAAGATTTACATTTGAGAAACTCACACTATCAGATGCTCCCTTGGCAATTAACTGAGTTAAATGACCCCAGTGAAGGCAACCATTTTGACTGGAACAACACACACATCCTTGGACAGGCGAAACAAAGACACGTACAAGAGTTCTTAGAGGCATATCATCCTAACCAGAAGTCCATCAATAAGCACATCGATTTAGATCCCATCCACCTTCCTCTGAAAATAAGAACCGGAAATGATATCACTCCTCTTAAGAAATCAAGACCTAGAAATAGAGAGGCAGGACATAACCACCAGCACTTCACCAGAGACTCTCATTGATGATGTTACCTAGTATGGTTGAAAAAAAAGCTTCAAGCTCAGTGAACTAACTTAGATACTTATTGTAAATAATATAGCTTCAGTGAAAATAATCTAGATTATTACATAATGGCTATTAAAATGTGCATTATATATAAGTGGGAAATTGTGTTCATCCGAACACACTCACTATACTATAAGGAATATAGTCTCTAATTGGAAAGAATTAGAAATATAAATGTTTTAATGAATTTATTGAAGCTTATGTTGAAAATGTGTCGCTGGAAAAGCGTAACAGGTCAGGCAGCATCCAAGGAGCAGGAGAATCGACGTTTCGGACATGAGCCCTTCTTCAGGAATGAGGGGAATAGATAATATCTATATCTTCAGGAATAGATAATATCTATATTTATTTGTTATTTACTTGAAAGTTGGTATTTTTAATTTCTTGACAGTCCAAAAAGGGGAATGTTGGGCAAATATAGAAGGCCTCATTCCTGAAGAAGGGCTCGAAATGTCGATTCTCCTGCTCCTTGGATGCTGCCTGACCTGCTGCGCTTTTCCAGCAACACATTTTCAGTTCTGATCCCCAGCATCTGCAGTCCTCACTTTCTCCTTGAAGCTTATGTTACCAATGTGATAATTTAAACTGTAGACCTGTTCATAAATTGATGTTCCTTGTTATTTTCTAATGTTTAGAATCTACCCCACCATCTAGTCCGCCTCCTCCAGTGGTGGATAGATCTTCACCAAGGCCAAGGTTAGATACTCCCAAGGTTTTTCTTACTTTACTGTTTTATTAAAATATCACATTGTTTGGTTTTAACATGTGAAATGTTAACAATCCTGCTGAACTTAGATTGAATTTTGTTATTCACAATGACCTTACTTTTTATATGTAATTACAAAAAAGCTGCCAGCATTCGTCATGATCACTATATGCAAAGAATAACAGGGAAATCCAGAGTCTTGGTTCTCCATAGAGTGCACTGCAGTATTCCTATAGACTGATGTCTCCCTTGTGATGATGAATTGACAAAAATATTCACTCCAACACTGCTACCATATTGTAAAAACTCTGGAAAAGGTTACTTTTTTGAAAGGGTATGTTAGATTTTGAAAGATGTACTGACTTTATAATTACTGTGAAACACCCTTATTGGTACTGAAAAGTATGTTTATCTTTATTTTAGCTTCTATCTCAATATAGTCCTATGTTTATTTTACACTCTGAAATTTTAAATCAGAAGTGCAGTTCTTTGAATTACTGGCTTCTATGTGTCAATATTTCAATATGATTAAACGTCTACCTACTTGCTGACATTTTTCTCAGGACGTGAGTGTTGCTGGAAGATCAACATTTATTGTCTATTAGCAGGTAATGATGAGTCAATTGCTAGGTCAGTTAGGATCCAACCAAATTGGTCTAGTAACATAGCCATTCTGCTATTATCTCTCATGTCCCCTGTCACTGAGGACAGATTCCTGTCAGATTGATTGACCTTTGCAGATAGCTTTCTTTCTAGGCAGTTCATTTTGAGCTGAGCACAAAATTCAGATAATATCTATATTTATTTGTTATTTACTTGAAAGTTGGTATTTTTAATTTCTTGACAGTCCAAAAAGGGGAATGTTGGGCTTTATTATAAAGATCTGAAGGTTAAGTAGTTTTCTTCACAGACTACTTGCATGAAGTACATTTTATATTGCAGGTAAATTTATAAAAGTAAAGGAAATTATTCAAATTTTCTATTAAAATCCACAAATGAATTAAATTAATAGTTCTTCGTTCCATTAAACTTATTTCATTAAATTTTTTTTTCCCCAATTTGTGTTTCAGCATGCTGTCTCCAAAGATAACACATGGTCTTCATGCTCTCCCAGAATTACCAGAGACTGGTAAGGAAAACACCACATCATTGAACTTAAGTTTTACAAAGATATTCTTATATCAGGTGCAAACGTCGAACAAGATTGTTACTATTTGTAGTCCGCAACTTGAAAATTTTCTGTATTTTGCAGTGCTCAATTCTCACATTTACTGAGTTTCACTTCTTCCTTAATACTTTCAAAGGAGCAGAATAGTTAATTAGGGGAGCAAATGTGGTTCCTTTATTAAAGAAAGGCAGCAGGGATAGGCCATGTAATTACAGACCAGGTGGTCTGATGTCAATGGTAGGGAAATATTTGAAAACAGTTCTGAAGTACAGGATTAATCACGACTTGGAAAGGCAGGGATTGATCAGGGATAGTCAGCATGGATTTGTTTGAAGGAAACCCTACCCTACTAACTTAATTGAGTTTATTTTTAAAAAGGTGACTAAATATATTGATGAGGGTAGTGTAGTTGATGTGGTTTATGTGGACTTCAGCAAGGCCTTTGACAAGGTCGTATATAGAAGGCAAATCCAAAATGTAAAAGCCTCTGGGATCCAAAGCAAGTTGGCAAACCAGATCCAAAATCGGTTTATAAATAGGAGGGAAAGGGCGATGTTGGAGGGTTGTTCTTGTAATTGGAACCCTGTGACCAGCAATGTACCACAAGGATTTGTGCTGGGACCCTTGCTGTTTGTCATGTACATTATCAACTTTAATGTGAATCTCGAAGGTTTAATTGGTAAGTTTGCAGATGGCACAAAAATTAGTGTTGTTGATAGTGAGGATTGTCTCAGGCTACAATCTCATATCGATCAGTTGGTAAATTGAGTAGACCAATGGCAGATGGAGCTTAATCCCGATAAGTGCAGAGTGATGCGTTTTGAGAGGTCTAATAAGCGAAGGATATACACAATGAATGGTAGATTCCTAAGGAGTACTGAAGAACAAAGGGACCTTGGTGTGCAATCCCTGAAGATGTCAGCACAGGTAGACAGGGTGATGAAGAGGTGTATGGGATGCTTGCTTTTATCAGCTCGGATGTAGAATATACAGTCGGTTCTGCTACAACGCGTGCTTCTTCAATGCGAATCAGCTTTACCGTTATTTGTAGAAAGCAAACTTTCCTAACCTGTATTCGCTATAACGTGGTCCTGGCCACGTTAATATAAATGGCGTGGCTATTGCACTAAATACTTTTAATGCGAGACTGCACAAAACGGAATTATAGCGTTATATCAGAACTGACTGTAAGAGCAACAAAGTTTTGTTTCAACTTTATAGAACATTGGTTAGGTCACAAATGGAATATCATGTGTAGTTCTTCTTAGCACACTATCAGAAGGATGTGATGGCATGAGAGAGGGTGCAGAGGAGATTCACCAGGATATTGCCTGGGATGAAAGAACTCAGTTATGGAGAGAGACTGGATTTCCTGGGAGTAGAGGAGGCTGAAGGGGATCTCATTTAGACATACAAAATTATGAAAGGGATAGATTGTGAGAATCTTTTCCCCATGAAAGACAGCTAAGACCAGAGGATATAAATTTAAGGTGAGCAAGTGGTTGGGATATGAGAAGAAATTTTTCCATCCAGAGAGTGGTAGAAATATGGAATATGCTGCCTAAAAGGGTGGTTAAGACAAGTATCTCGCAACATTTAAAAAAATATCAGGATCGATACTTAAAATAGCAGGGCATAGTCGACTATGAAACAAGCGCAGATAAAAGGGATTAGTGTAATTTGGTGTTTGTTGGTCAGTACAGAAATGATGGGCTGAAGGACCTGCTTCTATGCTCATTAACCTTGTAACAGAAAATTATCGTAGATGAATTACCTAATTCAAGAATAGCTTCTTCTCTGCTGTAATCAAACTTATGAAAGGACCTCTCATATATTAGAACTGACTTTTCACTGCACTTTGTCTGTAGCTTTAACACGATATTCTGCATTCTGTTTTATTACCCTGATGTACTTGAGTAAGGTATCATTTGTCTGGTTAGCACACAATACAATACTTTTCACAGTATCTGTGTACATGTGACAAAATCAAATAATTCTGCTCCTATATTTTATGGCCAGAGAACAGAATGAAAATGCAATTTAAAACCAAGAGGAATAAATAAGTTTCAGAGGAAAGATGAAAAGAAAATAAGAGAAGCAAAGAGGAATGATGGGAATAGACTAACATAAAAGGATATCCTAAAATGTTCTATCGGCATATAATTAGTAAGAGGAGTAGGGCCAATTAGAGACCCAGAAAGTGCGTTTGTATGTAGATGCAGCAGGCATGGCTGAGGTGTTAAATGAAGACTATTCATCAGTCTTTCCAAAGTTGGAGATGCAACCCAGACCAGAGGGTGGAACTAGAAAGGTTCAAAATTGACATGAAAGAAGTGTTGGATAGACTGTTGGCGCATTCCTGATGAAGGGCTTATGCCCGAAACATCGACTCTCCTGTTCCTAGGATGCTGCCTGACCTGCTGTGCTTTTCCAGCACCACACTTTTTGACTCTCTTTGTACTTAAAGTTGGCAGAGCACTGGGACTGGATGAGATACATCCAAGGATTTTGAAGGAAATGAGAGTTGTGATTGCAGGGGCACTGATTATAATCTTCCAGACTTCCGTAGATTTGGGGAAGGTACCAAAAAACTGAAAAATTGCAAAAGGTTTTTGAGAAAGGTCATAAGGATAAGCTCAACAAGTACAGATTAGTCAGTTTAACTTCAGTTGTGGAGATAGAAATAGGGTTAGGGTTAGGCCACAAATGGAATACCATGTGCAGTTCTTGTTGGCACAGTAGAAACAATTATTCAGGGTCGAATTAGTAGTCACGTGGAAAAAGGTGGGTTGATTAATAAGAGCCAGCATTCATTTCTAAAAAGGAAATTAAGTTTCACTAACCTGCTGGAGTTTTTGAAGAGGTAAAAGAAAAGCTAGAAGCTAATGCTATGTATGCGGTCTTGCAGATGGCATTTGCTCCAGTGCCACACAACAGACTTCTGAGGAAAGTTATTGGTCATGGATGAAATGGACAGTAGCAACATTGGTACAAAATAAATTGAGTAATAGGAAACATTTAGTCATGATCAAGGGATAAATTTTTCAGGCTGGAGTAAGGCTTGTGGTGAGGTTTCGCAGGGATCAGCATTGAGATTGCTGCTTTTCCTGATATATATTTATGATCTAGCTCTTGATGTATCGGGACAATTTCACAGTTTACAGATGACATGAAACTTAAAAGAATTGTAAACTGTGAGGAAGACAGTGTTTGAACTTCTAAAGAACATAGACAGGTTGGTGGAGTGGGTGTATAAGTGGCAGATGAGGTTCATGCAAAAGGTGTGAGGTGATGCATTTTGGTAGGAAGAATTTTGAAAGACAATATAAATTAGGGATTACAATTCAAAAGGAGTGGCAGGAGCAGAGGGGCCTGGGTGTATATGTGCAATAGTTACTGAAGGCGGCAGAACAGTTTGAGAGAAATAATAAAGCATTCAGTATTCTCAGCTCAATTCATTGGAGCATAGGGTATGTAAGCAAGGGGGTGACATTGAACTTGTATAAGACACTTGTTAGACCTCAGCTAGAATGTTGTATACATTTCTGAGCATCAGTTATTGGAAGGATGTGACATATTGGAGGGAGCGCAGAAGTGGTTTCTAAGAATGATTCCAGGGATGAGAAATTTCAGTTGATGATAGATTGAAGAAATTGGGACTGTTCTCCTTGAAGAGTAGATGGCTAAAAGGAGATCTGATAGAAGTTTTCAAAATCATGAGGGGACTAGATAAAGTAGATAGGAAGAAACTATTACTGCTTGTAAAAGGATCAAGAACCATGGGCACAGATTTAAAGTGATTTGTAAAAGAAGAAAATGCAAGGTGGAAAAGAAGATTTTCAAATAGCCGATAGTTAGGGTATGGACTGCACTGCCTGGAAATGTGATGGAGACATATTGAAGCGTTCAAGAGGGTATTAGATGATAATTTGGATAGAAACGATATTCAAGTTTATTAGGAAAATGACAGAGATTGGCATGAGGTAATGATACTCATTTGAAGAGCCAGTGCAAACATGATGGGCCAAATGACTTACTTCTGTATCCTGAAATTTCTGTGATTCCATAAACTTTTTATCCATTTTGAGAATGCTAAGCAGTTCTTAGGCAACACAGCTGATTTGAACTTTCTAAAGCGTGAGCAGGAACACTGAGAATTTATATTCTCTTCTATTGTTGGGGCATTGGCATTCAAACTGTCCTTGTCCAACTGCCAAAATGCATACCTTCCAAAGGGATTGGGTGATAGAGGGGTACCACTGGTCATTGATCAGTCGGATATTTTCATGTCTCTAGTTCCTGATTGTTGAGGCCATTGAATATCCACTACCATGGATATGCATGAGCTAGATTTTTAAAACCTGTCAGGATCCAGATTGGAGACATTTGCGCATGTAACTTGTCATCACTGGACCATGATGATTCTCCGACACGATTCCAGCTTCCAAGTCGTTTGGCTGCCTGTCCAAACAGGAAGCAGCCAATTTAGCTCAATTAGAATTAATTTCAGGATCTGTGATGACCTAGTTCTCCTGCCAACTGGGATTTCTGGTTCACAACACAAGCAGCCCATGTCTAGACCAATTTGGCAAGCTCCAGGTTACAAATGTGGGAAGCACAAAGGGTCACGTGAGAACTCTCACAATTTCCCAGTGTCCATAGTAAACATTAGGCTTTGGGTGCTCGAGCTGGCTGTCCTCCGTCAACCTTCTCTCCTCTCTTCTCCCAGGATCATGGCCAAGCAACAGTGATATTGGGATCCAGTGAGACTTAATTGGATTTACCCATAATTTCTGAAGCATATTGGATCACAGGCCTATTGGTGGCTACCAAAGATTTTTTCCCCCTCTTCACAGAAGAGGCACCATTCCATACATCTCATGCATTTAGGGGAGGTGATGGCATGTGGTAATACCACTGGACTGGTAATCCAGAATCCTAGACTGATCACCTGTAGATATGATAAGAATCCCACCATAACAGATGATGAAATGTGATTTTAGTGAAATCTGAAAATCAAACAGATCGTCTAATGGTGATCATATAACCATTGCCGATTGTCGTAAAGTCACATCTGGTTCACTAATGTCATTTAGAGAAGGAAACTGCCATCCTTGCCTGATATGCACTATATGTGACTCCAGACCCATAATGATATTAACTCCTAATAGTCCTCTGAAATGGCACAGAGAACCAATCAGTACAAAAGCAATTAGAAATGGGTGATCAAATGCCAGCCTTGCCAGTGACACCCATGTCCCATGCAAGGATATAAAATAAATCGAAAATGGTGGTCATTGCAAGGCCAGGGAAATTACTCAATGACCTAGACAATTTCTACTCACGTTGCCTTGCTCTCAGTAACAAAATTCTTCTAAACACATTGAGTCCCACCTTGGAAGCAGCAATATGCACAACACCAACCTTCCCCAACATAGTCCCAAACAGAACTGAACTGGTCCGAGCAAATCCTAACACTGTCAGCACATACAGCTTACAATAAGGCCTGAAGATAGGTCCCATCTTTGTTGACTGATCCTACGCCCATGATAAAATATGGTGTACAGGCATGCTGTCACTGCTCTTCAAAATTATCCACTGTGAAAACCCAACAGATCGTCAAATCTGTGCTCAGTGTGTACCGTGGAAATCAAATTCACCTCCCACAATGAACAGTTGAGTCTCACAGCGATCAGTCCCCTCATTGCTCTCTTCAACATATCATAGAATCCCTACAGTGCAGAAAGAAGACATGTGGCCCATTAGATCTGCATGTGGCCCATCCAAAGAGCACCCCCCCCATTCTCTATTTAAATAACCCATTTACCATGGCTAATCCAACTAGTCTGCACATTCCTGGTCACTACAGGGCAATTTAGCATGGCCAATCCACCTTATTTGCACATGTTTGGGAGGAGACCCATGCCGACATAGGGAGAATGTGCAAACTCCCCGCAGACAATTGCCCAAGACTAGAATTGAACATGGGTCCCTGGTCCTATGAGGTAGCAGTACTAACCACTGTGCCACCCACAACATACATTTTAATGCTAGTAAATTCGCTCCCAAAGGTCCATGGCTCTTCACATATGCTGACTACTTTGCTCTGGCATTCAAAGCTAACAAATGTGAGGAAATTGAGAAAACATTCACTGAAAATCTATTCTCTGGAAGCCTACATCAGCAAATTAAAAGTTAACCCAAACACTATCAAGACTATTGTTTTACCTGAACAACTCAAAGGACGGGGAAGAACGTCATGTCCAGTTCTGTGGTTGACCACTCATCCATGATCCAAACTCAAAATATCTTGGTATCACTTTTGCCAGTATATTGATTTACCTGCAAAACTATGAGAAAACCAAAACCCAGGTCAAGGCAAGAAAATGAATGTTACATAGGGAGATTGGCAAGTACAACCTGCTATAGCAGAGCCAACAGACCACATGCTGATTCACTGGCCTTGGTCTACCCAACAGTAGAGTGCTGCTGCCCAACTTGGAACCACCACACAAATGCTGTAGATATCCATCTCTGGGAAGTCATTAAGATTATTTCTGGGGCATTGAAATCAACACAGCTCAAATGCTTCCAGTGCTGACACATACTGAACTTCTGATACCCACTGGGAAAACATCCTCCTCAAAGAATACTACCATGTATCAGCTGATGATGCACCCTCATTGAAACAGGACTTATTAAAAAAATACACACTCTTGAGAGTTGCCTTGTGCCTACTGCTTTACAAGCTAACATAAGCCTCCCTTCTTGATCATGCGCCTCCAAGTTGACTGCGTATATCTACAAATACAACTTGTTAACTGACCTGAATGGTGAAAGTCACTGGTTTCAATCTTCCACAAAAAATCTGGACAACCCTCAGCTGTCGAAAGGGTTAATACTAAAGACTGCATTAAGTTCCACCCAATTTGATGATGCCATGAGAACTTGGGTGATGAAAGGCAGAACATCTGAAAATTATCCAGGGAACAGACTATTATGCCAGATATCACTATAGTCTTAGTAATAACGTCTTACTAATTTAGCTTATACCTGATTGTAGTTGTGCAATAAACTGCATCCTGATTAAATTGCTGCGTTTTCTGATTAGACTACCTAATGGGTTTCCTCTACCATTTCAGACCAACAAAGTCCTGTAAGCCAAGTCAGAACAAGAGAATGGTGACAACAATCTTTGCAGCCACATATTAGCAGTTGAGTAGTAAGGGTATGGAATGCTTTGCCTGCAACGGTAGTAGATTCGCCAACTTTAATTACATTTAAGTCGTCATTGGACAAGCATATGGATGTACATGGAATAGTGTAGGTTAGATGGGCTTCAGATTGGTATGACAGGTTGGCGCAACATTGAGGGCTGTAATGTTCTATGTTCTATAAAGATCAGCAGCTTCCCCTTCAACCAGTGAGACTGACAATCATGTAATGCTGAAGCGCTTCTGTGGCCATTCAGCAAGTCCAGTTGCTATTCTTTAACTGACTGGAGTATCTATCATGTCCAGCACATGCCATTGGGAGCTATGATGTGAAACTAGCTGCCATGATTAAAGATGTATCTCTGTCTAACTCAGTAGAGAGCAACTGAACCTGATTTGTAAGGCTAAGAATCACATTGGGTGCTCCAATTAAACTTTGAACTTTACAGCAGCCTAAAGAAAGAATTATGAATGCAGATGTTTTTGGAGTGTGGACAGGTTACAAAATACTTTCTGTTTGGTTCCTCAATGTGTATTTGTCATCACTTCTTCGGCTGCGAGTACAGTCTTCAGTCAAAAATCTGTTGCTTCTGCTAAAAAGTTGAAAGTATTGTGCAACTGATTTCCTTATTTGAACTGTTTGGATGTATTATTTTCTATAGATCAAAAGAAACCTGAACAACTCTACTCCATACCCAAAAAATCCAAAAATGTTGCAGAGGTTAGCCAGAGGTCACCATGGCCTGTTACTTCACCTGTAATTTCTTCCTTTGCTGAACCAAATAACGATACGTATGCTGTGCCTGGAAACCCAATACCACTTCCCCGGAAAATGAATATGGTAAGAAATGAACACCTTTTTACAATTGGGAATGCATGTTTAGCAATGAGATACAGTACTAGTTTGTTAATGTAATGAAATTTTGTAATTTAATGAAGCATATTACTGAACTAATTATTAAAAAGGATGAAATTTATAAGATAATTGATTAGGAATTGGTGAAAATATTAAGTCTTCTGTTAAGCATGAATTATGGTAAATCTTATTAAAACCATCAGACCATTGCTAGAACAGGCCATTTTCGTCCTCATCAACAGTAGTTTACTGACCTAATTTCAATACATTTCTGAAAACCAAAACTTCTGGCTCATCACCCTAAGATCGAGAGAGTTATTTTGGTGGTAGAATCAAATCAGACACTAAGTGAGTATTGATGTAATAAGATGTATCTATTTGAGAGTCTGTATTTAGCATGCAATTTTAGTCCTAATGATTGATTTACTATACTTTCAATTTGCCTGAAGTTGCTAAAATAGGCATTTGTAGATTTAGCACTGAAACAATGATTGGAAACAGTTCTTGTGGAGCAATGTATATGGGTTCCATGCAGCTACTTGTACTGAGTATGTGGAGTGCACAGGCTGACGCACAACCACAGGTTTCAGGATAGGTGAGGATGATGGAGAGAAAACACAAGCTCATTGTAATAGACAGGCAATCCTGATAGAGGAGGACCAAAGGAAGAGGCTTGTTCTAAATGGAAGGAGTTTTCTCTTTCCTATCTCTCTCATATGCAGTAGGTAGTGTTGCTCATCATATCCTTCGCCTTCTCTTCCTTCATCCTGCAGATCTGTAACCAGATGCCGTACCTAACAGGTAGTGAGAAACTGAGTTAGCATTTCAGGTTGAGATGATCGCTCCTTAGAATAATGCGGAGAAGCACAGTTCTCACAGTTCCCAGATGAAGTCCTCAGAATTTCTAGAATAAACATTGTTCAAGGATTAATAATCCTTGATAAAGGCCAGTGAGAGAATGGGCCTTTAAGTAGCTGATGAATTCTTCAGTAACAGCTTATTCACTCTTATGTAGCTAATGTTTTTAGATTAGTGTGGAAACAGACCCTTCGGCCCAACAAGTCCACACCGACCCTCCGAAGAGCAACCCACTCAGACCCAATCCCCTATATTTACCCCTTCACCTAACACTACGGGCAATTTAACGTGGCCAATTCACCGAATCTGCACATTTTTGGACTGTGGGAGGAAACCGGACCACCCGGAGGAAACCCATTCAGACACGGGGAGAATATGCAAACTCCACACAGATAGTAGCCTGAGGTGGGAATTGAACCAGGTCTCTGGCGCTGTGAGACAGCAGTGCTAACCACTGTACCGCCTAATGTTGCGAGACATTTGGTCAAACCCTTTCCACCAAAAAGGCATGTAGCTTTTTAATGTGCTCTAGCAGTCAATTTAACTGGCAATCAATGACATGAAAATCCTCTCAGTGGTTTAGATAATGTTTCATGCTAAAGTAGGGCGAAGCCAGCATTTAGTTCAAGGTTCCTGATTTTGGCTGTCTTGCAGGCTGTTTAGCCCCTAATGGACCCAGAGGAAATTTCCCAGTAAGCGTATTACCAACAGTACACCTGCGGTTATAAATAATGACATTTTCATGATATCTGTTATCCTGTACACAAAGCTCTGACAGAAGTTGTCAAGAATCCAGAGAAAGTATATTCCTGTCAGGGTGAAAGGGAAGGCTGGTAGGTATAGGGAATGCTGGATGACCAGAGAAATTGAGGGTTTGGTTAAGAAAAAGAAGGAAGCATATGTCAGGTATAGACAGGATAGATCGAGTGAATCCTTAGAAGAGTATAAAGGAAGTAGGAGTATACTTAAGAGGGAAATCAGGAGGCCAAAAAGGGGACATGAGATAGCGTTGGCACATAGAATTAAGGAAAATCCAAAGGGTTTTTACAAATATATTAAGGAAAAAAGGGTAACTAGGGAGAGAATAGGACACCTCAAAGATCAGCTAGGCAGCCTTTGTGTGGAGCCATAGAAAATGGGGGAAATATGAAATGAGTATTTTGCATCAGTATTTACTGTGGAAAAGGATATGGAAGATATAGACTGTAGGGAAATAGATGGTGACATCTTGCACAATGTCCAGATTACAGAGGAGGAAGTGCTGGATGTCTTGAAATGGTTAAAAGTGGATAAATCCCCAGGACCTAATCAGGTGTACCCAAGAATTTTGTGGGAAGAAAGAGAAGTGATTGCTGGGCCTCTTGCTGAGATATTTGTATCATCGATAGTCACAGGTGAGGTGCCGGAACACTGAAGGTTGGCAAACGTGGTGCCACTGTTTAAGAAGGGAGGTAAGGACAAGCCAGGGAATTATATTTGGATACAAAACTGGCTCAAAGGTAGAAGACAGAGGGTGGTGGCGGAGGGTTGTTTTTCAGACTGGAGGCCTGTGACCAGTGGAGTGCCACAAGGATCAGGTGCTGGGCCCTCTACTTTTTGTCATTTACATAAATGATTTGGATGCGAGCATAAGAGGTACAGTTAGTACGTTTGCAGATGACACCAAAATTGGAGGTGTAGTGGACAGCAAAGAGGGTTACCACAGATTACAACAGGATCTGGATGAGATGGGCCAATGGGCTGATGAAGTTTAATTCAGATAAATACGAGATGCTGCATTTTGGGAAAGCAAATCTTAGCAGGACTTGTACACTTATTGGTAAGGTCCTAGGGAGTGTTGCTGAACAAAGAGATCTTAGAGTGCAGGTTCATAGCTCCTTGAGTCGCAGGTAGATAGGATAATGAAGAAGGCGTTTGGTATGCTTTCCTTTATTGGTCAGAGTATTGAGTATAAGGTCATGTTGTGGCTGTACAGGACATTGGTTAGGCCATTGTTGGAATATTGCGTGCAATATTCGGAAAGATGTTGTGAAACCTGAAAGGGTTCAGAAAAGATTTACAAGGATGTTGCCAGGGTTGGAACATTTGAGCTACAGGGAGAGGCTGAACAGGCTGGGGCTGTTTTCCCTGGAGCGTCAGAGGCTGAGGGGTGACCTTATAGAGGTTTACAAAATTATAAGGAGGATGGATAGGATAAACAGACAAAGTCTTTTCCCTGGGGTCGAGGAGTCCAGAACTAGAGGGTATAGGTTTCGGATGAGAGGGGAAAGATATAAAAGAGACCTAAGGGGCAACCTTTTCACGCAGAGGGTAGTACGTGTATGGAATGAGTTGCCAGAGGAAGTGGTGGAGGCTGGTACAATTGCAACATTAAAGAGACATTTGGATGGGTATATGAATAGGAAGGGGACTGAAGGGTCTGTTTCCATTTTGTACACCTCCATGACTTTATGACTCTACCAAGATTTCCAAACTCCTTTTATCCTCTGCTTGCTTTTCTTGTCTTTGCATTCAGTGATGCCCATCGGACTTGGTCACCTTGATGGGAAGATCAAAGCCATTCTTCAACCTGTTATGTGGTATTGACCCATAATAAATGAGAGTTTTGCTAAATCTCCAAAAGGGACCTCCAGGAATTATACCTGACCAGAATTAGGGAGAGAAAAAACAACCAAAGAAGTAGAATTGAAGTTTGAGTCTGCTGTAAAACAATCTTCATTGCGTTTGGTTACTGAGATAGGAAGGCAGGGGGAGACCAGATAAAGAGGTACAGAGCAGCTTGAATTCCATATTCCTTTTTTTGTTGTTTTTAATGGAACAGGATTCAGGCAGTTTTTTTTTAGAAGACTGTCTGCTGTACTTGGTTAGCACTGAACTGGAAAAGTTAAAACTTTTCCCAAAACTTTTACCCAGAGTTATGTTTCTGGGCAGAGTTTTCAGATCCTAATGTGGGGAAAAAAGACTGGGTCTAAAAATACCAGCATCAGCCAGCATGCAGGCACCATTTTCTGGACACCATTACTAGTGATGGCTGTATTAAGTGCAACTGGTTCAGGGTCCAGAAGGTCTTATCAAGAACATGTCAGTGATAGTTACAGGAGACCAACAGTGATTTTTTTCCAGTCAATTTCCAGTTTCCCAGCACAACAGGAAGCAGTTCATTTCTTGGAAATGGGCACCCAATGACAAACTAGTGTGAATCAAGCCAAAAACTATTATTTAGGTGGAGTGCTGCTCCCACAACAAACCCACCTCCTGAATCTGGAGGTCTTTGATTGTCCCTCTCACTTTAAGGGCCCATAACAGGGAAACTGTCTGTATGTCAATTAAAAGATGACCCAGTCAAAATTCCTGTGAATCGCCCACAACGGCAGATTTTATATCAAAAACAAAGGGAAAATCTAACCCTCTGATTTAAATTTTAATCTTGCAATCCGAATATTGGTGGTGTAGCTAATTTTCCAGAATACATAAGTACCGTTCAGTCAACTCCAATGATACAGTTTATCCTAATATCTAGCAGTCTCCACTTAAAAGATTTTTGTTTTCAAATTTCTGTCTAAGAAAACTAAACGGCAAATATCAGTATTTTCTCAGTGGTTTCTTTTTAAGAGATGTGTGTGGGGATAATGTGCACGCTTGAACAGAGACAGCTTGAACATACCTGGGAAAGGAATGGAAAACTGTTGGAGCCTACAGAAATGCAAATATTAGTAAGAGATAAGGGGGAGAAAATGACATTTTAAATAACCATTCTGATGGAGAGACCCTAGATTTAGATTGTCTACAGATGAAAACAATGGAAATGCTAACTTTAACATTCTAAACTAGCAGGCCAAAATGACTCAACTGTTAGCAGAGAGAAAAAAAAATGCAGATCCAAAATAAAATCTCTCTCCAGCCAAGATGAACAGCTGAGATGGTCATATCATGTCTTGACAGCTGTTTGCAGTAGCACAGCCTAAGATGACATCAACTCCAGTTAAATTTCCAGAACCACAATTAAGATGATAAAAGACTCACATCCTCAAATTCCTGTGAGAAAGCCAAATGTGGCTGTATGAGATTCAGAATTTTGGCACATTGTCAAGATAAACTATTCAAATCACAGATTCATAGTCTCATGCGAAGTACCTCAAATTAGAAAACTACCTCCAGTGTCAAAGCTGTAAGGGATTTGAAATACTTTGCGCAAAACAGAAAGTGATCAGCCATTGAGCATTTTAATTGTCTTTGTATGACGTCCACAACTCAAAATTGTTCATGTTAACTACGCAAGGATCAGGCTTCAAAAATGAAACCTAAATTCATATTTTTCAAGATAATTGTTTGCATCAAGACTTGTCGATAAAGTTGTTGATTCCAGTAGTACCTCATGGACCAAGCTGTAGAGTGCCAATGGTGTGAAGGGTCAGAGTCATTGTCATCTTTGATTTTCTCATTGCCACATTGTTCACACAATTGCAATTCACACTGGATAAGTAAATGGAAAGATTTATTTATTGTCATTACCTAGCCCACAGAAATTAAGTCTAGTTGTACACCCCTCACATAAAAGCAAACTATTGCAGATGCTGGAAATCTGAAATGAAAACAAGAAGAAATTTGGCAGCATCTGTAGAAACAGAAACAGATTTGAAGTTTCAAGTCTAATATGACTCTTCCTGAGACCTGAAAGAGGCTGGAAAACTGTTTTTTATGCTATTGACAGAGGGGGGAAGAGAAGAAGCAAGTGCTACAGATTGTTTGGGTACCTAGAGCAAAAGACAAAAGCTTTGTTAATGGTGGTGAAGGAGTGATAAGGATGTAAAATTGATGTGAAAAGGAGAAAATAGGTCCACTCTGCTAAGAGAAAAATCAATAGGACATAGATCATACACAGCTGGGGTGGGGGGAGGGGCAGTAGGAAAAATGGAATACAGAGGTCATGCTCTGAATATTGAGTCCTAGAGACTGTAAAGCGTGTAAATCAAAATGATGTGCTGTCTGTGAGCTTGCATTAACCTTCGTTGAACACTAGCCCAGAATGGAAATTTTAGCATGGGAACAAGGATATTAAAATGCAAAGCACCTGGAAGATCAGAATTATTCCTCGAACAAAGCAGTTACCAAGTTTGTGTTTGGTCGTCTCAGTGTAAAGGAGTCTGCTTTGTTGGCAGTGAATGGAATAGACTAGATGAAAATAAGTGCAAGCAGAACACTGGGGTCTTGAACAGTGAGGAGGAAGAAAGTAAATGGGCAAGTATTACATCTACATTCCTGAAGAAGGGCTTATGCCTGAAACGTCGATTCTCCTGCTCCTTGAATGCTGCCTGACCTGCTGCGCTTTTCCAGCAACACATTTTTCAGCTCCAGTATTACATCTACTTGATTGAATGGGAAGGTGCTAAGATGGGAGTGGGGGTGGGGAGGATGAGGAAGTATTAGGAGTGATTGGCCATACTAAGTTACTGTGTAGTGTCAAGGGATGCACAGGATAGGTGGATTAGCCACAGTAAATGTGGGGTTACATGGATAAGGTGGGGGACCTGGGTCTGGTTATGATGCTGTTCAGAAGTGTGGACTTGATGGGTCAAATGGCCTCTTTCCACACTGTAGGGATTCCATGATTCTATGATAAAGGAGTGATCCCTGTAGAATGCTGACCGTGGAGGGGAGGAGGAAATGTGTTTGATGGTACCCTGCTGGAGGTGGCCAGAATGGCAGAGGATGATATCCTGAATTTGGACACTGGTAAGATGGAAAGTAAGGACAAGAGAAACCCTATTATTATTCTGGGATAGATGGAAAGAGGTGAGGGCAGAAGTGTGGGAGATGGGTCAGACACAGTTGAGGGCCCTGTCAAACCAGAGTGTTGGGGACTGCTCAGTTGAAGAAAAATTACTGTCAGAGGTGTCCTGGTGGAAGATGGCATCATCAGAACATGACAGAGATGAAGAAACTGGGAGAATAAATAGGAATCCTTGCAGGAAGGAGTGTGTGAAGAGATGGAGTCAAGGTAACTGTGGGGCATGGTGGATTTGTATTAGGTATTGATGGAAAGCCTAACCCTAGAAATGGAAACAGTAAAGTCAAGGAAGGGAAGGGAAGAATCAGAAATGGAGCAGGTGAAGGTGAGAGAAGGATAGAAATTGGAAGCAAAGCTAATTAATTTTTTTTTCAATTATAGAAGAGAGAAGAACATAGCACTGACAAAATCATCACAGTAACTGAGGAAGAGTTATGGGTGGGGGCCCGAATAGGACTGGAACATTCCACACACCCCATAAAGAGACAGGCATAACTGGAACCCATCGCCACACCTTTGATTTGAGAAAGTAAAATATGTTCTAGAAAAAGTTATTCAAAGTTAACCAAGATAAGTAAAATCTGTGTTTTGCAAGAGGCAAGCTTGAATTTTTAGATTTACTGTAATGAAATCAAAACAAATATTTGATCTGTGGAAATAGAATGCAACACAGTTATTTTCTATCCAATACGAAGAGTGATAAGCTGTGCCATAGCTAACACGTTGTATAAATGTCTTAGGCCAAGGCAATTCTTCTTCTAATTTGAGATTTAGGATACATATGGTTAGGAAAATCTTGTAGAACAAACATGAACATTACTATGTCCGGAAATATATTTCCCCAACCATGCTCTGATATGGTATTTTAAGAATGGAGGGGTTAGGTGTCAGGTAGCCTGTTCATCCTTATGCCAGATGAAGTTGCTAAGTGGTCACTTTACTAGCCACTTAAGGTCCTCTTCCCACAGCTGGCATTTTGCCTTTGGCAGATGGACATCTCAGCAACTGGGAAAACTGCTCAATAAACCTGGTGGCATCCCTGCAAGCCAGAGGATTCCCACTGAAAATATCCTCCCCATTCTCATGATCAGCCCTGTTTATGTTTTACCAAGTACTTCCGGCTAATGGTTGTGTAGAGTGCTGTCACTGATTCTTTCTATAATATGTGTATAGGCCTGTTTGTTTAATAGTGGCAGAGCATAAACCAATTGTGAGTCTTAACACAAACAGACACGTATTAGTTAAGTTATAAATGTTAGAGTCATAGAGATTCAGAAGGACAGACAGGAAGGTAAGGGAGGTGGTGTAGCTCTGATTTTCAAGGACGACATCAGGGCGGTGCTGAGAGATGATATTGGTTATATGCAGAATAAGGTTGAATCCATTTGGGTAGAAATTAGAAATTCTAAGCAGAAAACGTCACTGGTAGGCATAGTCTATAAGCTACCAAATAATAACATCACATTGGGGTGGGCAATATAAAAAGAAATAACTGATGCCTTTAAAAATGGTACGGCAATTATCATGGGGAATATTAATCTACGTGTCGATTGGTCGAACCAACTCAATCAGGATAACCTTGAGGAGAAATTCATTGAGTGAATCTGCGATAGCTTTCTTGAACAGTATGTGATGGAACCGATGAGGGCGCAAGCTATCCTGTATAATGAGACAGGAATAATTAATGATCTCCTAGTTAGGGATCCTCTTGGAAGGAGTGATCACAGTAATTTTGAATTGAGAATACAGATGGAGAGTGTGAAGATCAAGTCTGATATCCAGAGTCCTGTGCTTAAACAAGGGAGACTAGAATAGGATGTGGGTGGATTTGGCTAAAGTAGACTGAAAACAAAGACTTTATGATGGGATAGTTGACGAGCAGTGAATGACTTTCAAAGCGTTCAGCAAAATATATATTCCAGTGAAAAGGAAATACTGTAACAAAAGGTTTAATCTGCCATGGGTGTCTAAGGAAATAAGGGAGGTTATCAAATTGAAAGTGAACGCATACAAAGTGACCAAGATCAGCAGGAAACTAGAATATTAGGAAAGCTTTAAAGGTCAACAGAAAGCCACAAAAAAAAGCTATGAAGGAAAGTAAGATAGAACATGTGAAAAAACTAGCAAAGATAGCAAAAGTTTATATAAATATATAAAACAAAAAAGAGTAGCTAAAGTAAACATTGGTCCTTTAGAGGATGAGAAGGTGCATTTACCAATGGGATATGATGAAATGGCTGAGGCATTGAACAGGAATTTTTTGTCGGTCTGCACAGTGGAGGACACTAATAACATGCCCGTAATTGACAAAGAGACGAAGGTAGTTGAGGACCTGGAAACAATCATTATCAAGAAAAAGGTAGTGTTGGACAAGCTAATGGAGTTAAGGATAGACAAATCTCCTCGTTCTGATGGAATGCTTTCCAGGGTACTAAAAGAGATGGTAGGAAAAATAACAAGTGCACTTATGGTGTTTTCCAAAATTCGCTGGACTCTGGGGCAGTTCCAGCAGATTGGAAAACAGCAAACAAGGATCAATGCTGGGTTCACAGCTTTTCATAATTTATATAAATGATTTGGTTGTGAACATAGGAAGTATAGTTAGTAAGTTTGCAGGTGACACCAAAACTAGAGGTGCAGAGAACAGCGAAGAGGATTATCTCAGAGTACAACAGGATCTTGATCGGTTTGGCCAATGGGCTGCGGAGTGGCAGATGGAGATTAATTTAGGTAAATGTGAGGTGCTGCATTTTGGAAAAGCAAATCAGAGCGGGACTTGTACACTGAATGGTAAGGTCCTGGGGAATGTTGCTGAACAAAGAGAACTTGGAGTGCAGGTTCATAGTTCCTTGAAAGTTGAATTGCAGGTAGATAGTGAAGAAGATATTAGTTAGGCCACTTTTGGAATACTATGTGCAATTCTGGACTCCCTTCTATCGGAAGGATGTTGTGAAACTTGAAAGGATTCAGAAAAGATATACAATGGTGTTGCTCGGACTGGAGGATTTGAGCTATAGAGAGTGGTGGAATAGGCTGGGGCTGTTTTCCCTGGAGCGACAGAGGCTGAGGGGTGACCTTAGAGGTTTATAAAGTCGTGAGGGGCATGGATAGGATAAATAGACAAGGTCTTTTCCCTGGGGTGGGGGAGTACAGAACTAGAGGGCATAGGTTTAGGATGAGAGGGGAAAGATTTAAAAGAGACCTAAAGGGAACGTTTTCACGCAGAAGGTGGTGTGTGTATGGAATGAGCTGCCAGAGGGAGTGGTGGAGGCTGGTACAATTGCAACATTTAAAAGGCAAATGGATGGGTATATGAATAGGAAGGGTTTATAAGAATATGGACCAAGCGCTGGGAAATGGGACTAAATTCGTTTAGGATATCTGGTCGGCGTGGACAAGTTGGACTAAAGGGTCTGTTTCCGTGCTGTACATCTCTATGACTCCCACTCATGTTCTCAAAATGCTAGGTACTTGCTGATTTTCATGTTGTGTTGTCTTGACATTTAGCTTGTTTCTTGTTTGTTAAGCTAATCTGAATATTACTGAGGGATGTTGGGCCATTAATCAAGCAGTCTCTTAACTGGCAACTCAGTGCTGCCTTATGAGAAATCCACCATATTGCTCAGCAAATGCTTACAAGTTGGAGAGAGAAGCTCCTTACAATCAAGATCGGCCTCACCAGACATCTCACCCAATTCTACCAGAAATTTCACCCTCGCATACATCACTCAGTCAGATATAAGATTGCACCCTAAATTTTGATTTTAATCCCTGCTGTCAGTTTAAAAACTGTAGATATGGTGAGTACGTGGGATTTTTTTTTTTAAATTAAAGTCAATGTGTCCACTTTTGTCAACTGGATTTGCATAAAACAGTCACTCATGCATTGTTGATATTCTTAATTCAGGATTTGCCATAAATGCTGTGAAGAAGGAAGGCTGTTCTCTCTGAGGGTTGAGAGTCTTTGGAAGTCCTTGCCACAGAGGGCTGTGAGGGCAGAGTCCTTGTGTATATTTAGGGCTAAGACAGAGAGATTCTAGATCAGTCAGGGATTCAAGGGTTTCAGGAGAATGCAGGAAAGTGGATATGAGGAGTGTTGGATCAGCTATGATCCTATTGAATAATGGAACAGGCTTGAGGGCCAATTGGCTTATTCTTCTTCCTATTTCTTATGTTCTTATGGTGTTAATGCAGTTAGTAGAAAGGTAAGATGGCTAAAGAAAAGAACTGGTTAATAAACTCTGGCTTTGCATAATAATTTATTTTACAGGCAAAACCCAAAATTCGTAGAGGAAGAGCCATTTACAACTGCACAGCAGATCACGCTGATGAGCTTACATTCACGGAGGGAGAGATTATAGTAATTACTGGAGAGGAAGATCAGGAGTGGTGGGTATGTATCTATCTAATGGCTCATTATTATACTGCCCTGAGGAGGCATTTTGATTAGATTAGATTCCCTACAGTATGGGAATGGGTCCTTCGGCCCAAGTCCACACCGACCCTCCGAAGAGTAACTCACCCAGACCGATTCCCCTACTCCATATTTACCCCTGATTAATGCACCTAACATTATTGGTAATTTCCCATGGCCAATTCACCTGACCTGCACATCTTTGGATTATGGGAGGAAACCGGAGCACCTGGAGGAAACCCACACAGACACTGGGAGAATGTACAAACTCCACACAGTCACCCAAGGCTGGAATCGAACCTGGTTCCCTGGCGCTGTGAGGCAGCAGTGCTAAACACTGAGCCACCATGCCACATTCTTCAACCTTGGCCTGTTGGGTGTTGATATTTGCTTTTCTTTGTTGCTCTTAGGAATGAATAATAACTCCTTTCTCAACCTCTTCTTAGTTGCGCAATGCAGAAGTCAGAAATTCAGCCATTATTTAAACTCACTGCTGAACAAGTGCATGATCTTGGAGCTGGCATTTAGGATATCCACAAGACTAGTTTGGTGACCCACATTAAACATTAAGTTAACAATCACACAACACCAGGTTATAGTCCAACAGGTTTACTCGGAAGCAATAGTTTTGGAGCGCTGCTCCTTCATCAGATAGCTGTAGAGCAGGATGATAAGACACAGAATTTATAGCAAACGATCACAGTGCCATGCATGCAATTGATACGAAATATTGAAAAAAACCTAGATTGCTGTTACTTCTTTCAGCTTTTCAAATGGGTTGCAGGTTTCAAATCACATTCTGAAGCTAACTTAAGGTTTTATTTTTAAAAAGTGACATCTCAGCTCAAACAACGCATTAAAGATGTGAGGTTAGAGTCGGTATCCCAATCTTGAGTCAGACTGGGACGTTCAGCCTCTGATCTTAAGATGACCATCCTCCAAGGCAGACTTTGGGATACGCAACAACGCAAAGTGGCCAAGCAGGCAGGCAGACACACACACACACACCCCCCCCCCCCCCCCCAACCAAGAGGTGCACTTTACCATGCACTGTCACTCACTCTCCACACACATGCAAGTTTTACAGAATTGTAATGGCAGATATATTCTATGTTGTTCAAAAAGCACACAATCTGCAGTCAATAAAGGCAATCAATCCATGTAACATTTTATAAATGCTCAAGATTATCATCAGCTGTGGAATTCTTTTGAAAGGTAGAGAGCTGTGCTGGAAAACAGGCTTCAGCTTAGATAAAGTAAATGCATGTTCAGTACTCCAGTGTATTTCATCCTGCTGTAATTTCTTGAAATTGTACTGCTGTGAATACTGAAGGAATCATACAGGATGTGAACTTACCCTTGCTATCATAGATCAGTATGGTTCAGCTCATCGTTACCCTAAATTACAGATTGTGGAGACTTTGATAGTAAAGTATCTTACTAAGAAGACTGCAGTGCCAGAGGAATCATACTTTGTTTTATACTGAGGCTTTGTCTGCCAATTGAGATGAAAGTTAACATTCGCATGCTCATCCAAAAAACAGCAAACAATTCTTTTAGTGATTTGATCAAAGTTCTTCTCAACCAGTGCCACTAAACAAAGATTAAATGGTCATTCCTTTCGCGGCTATTTATGCAATGTTTCAAGAGCAGAATTATTGCTAAATAACATGTAACGGGAAGTTCTGACTGTGCGATTAAGCAATATGGAAATACTGTAAACAAACCAGTAAACATATCTGTCTTAGGACATGATAGACTGCATCAAAGTATATGTCACTTCTCTATTCATAGAATCAAAGAATTGTTACTGTGCAGAAGGAGCTATTTGGCCCATTGTGCTTGCACTGGCTCTATTATCAAGTCTGGCTCTACTATCCAGTGCCAATCTCCTGTCTCTTTCCCATTTCCCTGCACACACATACTATCTAAATAACCATCCAATGCCCTCTTGAATGCCTCAATTAAACCTGCCTCCATTGCTTTTCCAGGCTGTGTGTTGCATCCCCTAACTACTCGCAATTTGAAAACTTCTTTCCTCACAACACCCTTGCTGCATTTGCATATCACTTTAAATCGGTCCCCTCCTGTTCTTGTTTATTTTACAAGCAAAAACAGCTCACCCCATATATCCAGCCCATTCATAATTTAAAAAGTCTGAGTCAGATCTCCTCTTAGCCTTCTCTCCAGAGAGAACACTCCCACTTCTTCAAAATATCCTTGTAGCTGAAGTTTCTCAAAACTGGTAATGTTTTAATAAATTGATTCCGCACTGTTCCCATCTTCTATAATGTGGACCCCCACGTGTACGAAATACTCCAGCTGAGACGTAAAAAGTGTCTTGGACAAGTTCAACATCACCTCCCTGTTTTTAAACTCTATGCCTTTGTTAATGAAGCCGAGAACACTATGCTTTACTTACTGCTGTCTCTCCAAATGTCCTACCACATTTCAATGATCTGTGCATGAATATCCCCAGGTCCCTCTGCTCCTGAAATACCTTTAGAATTGCGCTTCCTATTTTACATCATCTTTCAGTGTTATTCCTACAAAGTGCGTCATCTCACACTTCTCTGCTCTGAACTTCATCTGCTTTCTATCTGCCCATTCCATCAACTTGTCTATTCCTTTAGGAGTTCCATGCTATCCTCCTCACAGTTTACAATTCTTTGAAGTTTAGTGTCATCTATAAACTTGGAAATTATCCTCCATGCACCAAGATCCAAATCATTAATATAAATCAAGAAAAGCAAGGACCCCAATACTGATCCACAGGGAAGCTACAAAGATTCTTCCAGCCTGATAAAATATCCACTGACCAGTGCTCTGCTTTCTATAGTACTACCAATTTTTTAATTACATCTGTTTTAAACATAACTTACAACTTTCTTCAAATGCCTCCTGGAAATCCATGTATACCAAATGTATGTGTTACCATCAGCAATCTTTTCTGTCACCTCCTCAAAAACTATTGAACACTAGTTATGCCACTGGCTGATGTATATCGAGAGTGTGCTTTCCAGCACCAACTCTAATCTCCAGCATCTGCAGTCCTCACTTCCTCCTACTGGCTGATGTGTGAGTGGCAATCTCTTCTGCAGCTGGCACAGTTGAATAGGATTGGCCCAAGGCTGGCTTATATTTTTTTCATTTTGTAGGGTCTCTTTTCCATCATCTGGACATTTCTTTAGTCCTCCCATTTTTCCATGCCAGCCTTAACAGTTTGTCTCCAGTCACTCCGGTCAGCAACAACAACCTCCCATTCATAACTCTGATCCTGGTCAATTTGAGATCTCGATTATAGATTCCCTTGTCTTGCAGATGCAAGTGACTTGTTCCTCTTGCACCAGTAGAACATATTTTTGGGAATGTGGCTGCAATTCATTTGGCACAGATGGTCCAGCCAATCAAATCACTGCTGTCTCAGCAGCACAGGAACAAACTTTGAGGATCCCAACATGCAATTTTATATTCTTCTTTGATAGTCTGTCATGCAAGATGGCCAGTACTGTCTGAGTCATAGGGGAAATGGCTCAGACACTTTTCTTGGCTTGCATATGTTTCTGAGAACACAATTCTGGTACAACAAGCCCCTTGTGTTTTCAGTTATTGTTGTACCACACTTTATTTCTCAACTTTGACATGATAGGATGAATTTCTTTTTTTCACCTAGGACTCTAGCAAGCAGCCTATTTTCCACAGCAGCATTTCTGTTAGCAAATTCAAAGGCCTTAGTGAGGTGTCTGAAAGGAATGTGAAGTGGTCTGTGTTGTTCAAGGTATTTCTGCTGCATGGGGGTCAGCTAGCTCATTTGTTCAGATTGACACCAACAGTGTGCGTTCGGTTCCCACACTGGCCTAGGTTACCATAAAGGACTTTCCTCAATCTCTTTCCATGCTTAAGGCATGATGAACCTCAGGTTAAGCTCTACTAGTCTGATGTCTCTAATGATACAGCAACCCTACAACCTTGTAAGACAATAGCAACTTTACCTTATACTTCTGCAGTAACTGCCAAAGTAAGAAAGTCATGTCAGATGCCAATCTGTCAGCTTTGAAGCTGCACTGAGACTATGATATGTAATGTCAGGATCTGCCATCTGGTCAGAGCAACTTGAGTAAATACCTTCCCCACTTTACTTATCAAGGAAGTGTGTCAATAATTGTTAAACATACAAGTAATCCTTTTGTCACTACAAACCTGCTCTGCCATTCAATAAGACCACAGCCGATCTGTTGTGTTCTGAATTCCACATTCTCACCAACCCCTGCTAAGGTTTGATTCCCTTGCCTAACAAGTGCCTTACAGAATTAGTCATTAAGATGTACAGCACTGTCCAACTGATATCTGACATTAATCTAGTCCCATTTGGCCCATGTCCCTCTGAACTCTTACTATTCATATATGCATCCAGATTACTGTTAAATGTCATAATTGTATCAGCCTTCACTACCTCCTCTGACAACTCATTCCATACAGGCATCACGCTCTATGTGAAAAAAAGTTGCTCCTTAGGTCCCTTTTAAATCTTTCCCCTCTCACCTTAAACCTATACCCTCTAGTTTTGGATTCCCCTACCCTGGGAGAAAGACCTTGGCTATGCACCCTATCTATGTCCCTCACGATCTTATAAACCTCTATAAGGTCACCCCTCAGCCTCAGATGCTCCAGCGAAAATAGCCCCGGCTTCTTTCCCTGTTAGTTCAAACTCTCCAACCCTGACAATATCCAGTTTCACAACATGTTTCCTATAGCAGAGTGACCAGAATCGAATGCAATATTCCAAAAGAAACCTAACTAATGTCCAAATTAGCTTCAAGATGACCTCCCAACTGCTATGCGGAATGCACTGACCAATAAAGGCAAGTGTACCAAATGCCACCTTCACTATCCTGTCTACCTGCGACTCTACTTTCAAGGAACTATGAACCTGCACCCCAAGGTCTCTTTCTTTAGCAACGCTCCCCAGGACCTTAGCATTAAGTGTATAAGGCCTGCCCTGATTTGCCTTAACAAAATGCAGCATCTCACATTTATCTAAATTGAACTCCATTTGCTAATTGATCCTTAACATCTGGGGTGAAGGCAAGTGTTGAGACATAGATGCTCATGAGGGTAACTGGATCCCATACTTGTAGATAAGTGAAGATGAATATCTGGAACAAGCACATCATCCTATGAGGAAAGGCTATATAGACTAGGGCTGTATCTTCTGGAAGAAACAGAGGTAACTTAATTGAAACATGTAAGATCCAGAAGGGACTGGGTGGATACTAAGAGGATGTTTCTTGTGGGAGAATCTGTAACTAGGGGTCACCCTTTAAAAATAAGGAGGCGGCTACTTAAAACCGAGACAAGGAAATATTTTTTCTCTTAGGGGTTGTAAATCTTTGAAATTCCCTTCCTTAAAAGACATCAGATGCAGAATCTTTTAAATATTTTTTAGACACGGCTAAATAGACTTTTGAGGAATAAAAGTTCTTGGGAATATGCAGGAATGTAGAGTTGAAGATCAGATCAGCCATTATTTTATTGAATGGGGAGCAAGCTTGAAGGGGCAAATGTTCATATGTTTCTAAGAAGACAAAAAATCTCTGTGCTTTTTGAAGGGTTCAGTTTCAGAGGTTGTGTGGTTTTCCTGTAAATGAGCTGGAGGAATGTGTAATATTGCACTTTTGAACAGGCCCAGGTTCTTGCAGCCTGTATCTCCATTTCTAACTTTGTAAGTTCTTTATCAGTCGCAGTTATCTTGCTGGCATCATTAATCTCCACATGGTCATTGCTAAAGCCTAAATGTGTAATGACTGAAATTCAGAGTATCTAGATCGTGATCAAAATTAAAAACATTTCTCCGACCCAATTCCTACTCCTTCTAAATATATGGCAGGAAGGAAGGGATAGATTGTGTTGATTACTCTCAGCTTATAATTGTGAATGCCTGTAGGGTTCTCAGGGTGAGCTTTGAACCAACAACGTTCTGACTCAGAGTACTGGATGGAGCTTACACAATGTTCAGAACTTTTAATTAGCTTAATTCAATGCTGTGAAATAATAGCACATCTTGCATGTTATGTTGCACTAAGTCAATAATGGGAATAATGAGTGTTCTGAAACACCTCTGAATGTTGACTGGATTTAAATGACTATGTTCATTTTTTTCTCTTTCTGGCAGAATGGCTATATAGAAGGGCAACCTCACAGAAAAGGTCTTTTCCCAGCATCTTTTATCCAGTTACAAACAAGCTAACAGATCTAATCCTTCAATCTGAGCAATTAAAGTGAGAGAAGACCAACATCATTCGCTTCATCTGTATCATTTACTTCTTGGAGTTTGAAGCGTCTATTAATTTTACTGAAAGGTAGTCGTCATTTGAAAATTGTTTCTAATGACCATGAACAGTGAACCAGTTCTTCTAATGCAGTGGCCCTTCTGAGGGAAAAAGCTATACTGATGCAGCAGGCAGTTTGGTAAAACCCGAATACAATGTTTAACTTCAGGAAAGATCCAGATTGCTGTTTGAAAGCAGGTGGCTGTTTAATTTGTTGCCCTAAGTGTATGCCTTACTGTACAATGCTCATGTATATGTTGGTATTTTAAAAAATTTGTTTCCAATTAGTGATATTATTCAGTTATAAATGTTTAAAGATTTAAAATGGTCATCATAAAACCACTCGAGAATTAGCCATTATATATAATATATATATTTTTTATATATGGAAAAATCCTATCTTTAGAAATATTTGTGCTTGGAGAGGTCAACACCTGACCACACTGCCTGGTGGCAAGCATTTACTGAGGATAAGGGAACATCTCTCATACCAGGCTCTGCTTTCTTTGTTGCCACTTCAGAACTTTTATTTTGAGCAACAAGCAATTATGACAATCCATGATGAGGAAATAGCCTCCAATAGGCTGTGGAAGAAGAATGTGTGAAAATTATGGAAGAGTCTATGTATTTTTATTTTTAAAGATGGCAAGTAATAATTTAAAAATGCTAAGTGTTCATGTTAAAACATTTTAACAAGAAAATAAATCCCTATATCTTATTTAAGATATGATGGTCTCTGGACTATCAAACTTAGTTTGGATTTGTGTTTACCATGTCGTAAATGTGCTTATGTGTAATGACTGAAATTCAGAGCATCTAGATCATGATCAAAATTAAAAACATTTCTCCTACCCCATTCCCACTCCTCCTAAATATATGGCAGGAAGGAAGGGATAAATTGTGTTGAATGACCTTAGCTTATAGTTGTGAATGCCTGCACAGATTTTTAATTAATGAATTTATACCGAGTGAACTACCTCTTTGGAGTGTGAAATAAAACAGAAAATGCTGGAATTATTCCGTAGGTCTGGCAGCATCTATGGAGAGCATTAGAGAGTTGATGTTTCAAACCAAATATAACACTTCTGTTCTCAAGAAGAGTATTCAACTCGAAACTTTAACTCCCTTTCTCTCTTTACCAGTGATGTCTGATTTCAGCACTTTTTAATTTCAGATTTCCAACATCCGCAGTATTTTGTTTTCATTTTTGGAGTGTGAAATACTTTTCCTTTTGAAATTGGAACAAATCTCAGCAACAGAATCAGGAATGCATCAGCACCACCTAGAGTTTGAACAAAGCAGTCATGAAGGCGACTTTACACATTGCAGCCAGTTTGCACAAAATCATTCTTCTGTATCTGCAAATTTTTTTAGATTAGATTTCCTACAGTGTGGAAACAGGCCCTTCGCCCCAACAAGTCCACACTGACCCTCCAAAGAGTAACCCACCCAGATCCATTTCCCTCTGATTAACAGTAAACTTCCTCTCAATTTGTCTCAAGCATAAATTGTGACTTACTATTGCCTTCCCCTTGTCCCTCCTCCAGGCTTGATTTTGGCATCATAAAAATGAACAGTGTTTCTTAGTGGTAAATGTATTATTAAACAATTAAATCAAACTGTCAAATCATCCTCATTACTGCCAGGTTAACTGGTAACAGTGTTATTTGCAATGTGGATTTGTTCAGTTTTAGCTCACTGTTGATCTGATCTGAAAAATAAAAGGAAAATGAAGGGCTGATGAGCTGACTTATTCTAGATTGGGACCACATAAGAAAGCATTGATACTTTGGATGGTCTATTCATAAGGCCTCTGCCTACTCTTCCCAACACCACCACATGAAATATCTATTACTATTACCGTAATTGTGTAGATACTGCAGCGAGATTCACAATCACTTGCTTTGTTCAAGAGATTATGAATAAAAATAGAAAGCAGAGTTAAGATCAGTACGATTGGAACATTGTAATCTGATATGAGGAAAAGTATTATTTTTTTATTTTTAATTATGCTCAATGAAAGAAATCATTTCAGAATTCTCATTCCTATTCTTGACTACTGTGTGATTATTCTCTTTCATGTACTTTAAAGGTGTATACCATCTTAATTATCATTGTGAATAAATGGCAAACTTGGTTAATTACTTAATCATTGTGTCTAGTTTTATTATATGGGTGGTCTTGTAATTTTTGCACTTGCAGAAAAACACAGTTTTAATTAATAGGCATGTGTCTCTAACAATCAAAAAGACATTTGTTGTAATGTTTTGCACAAGTTCTTACACAGGCACTCCTACATATTCAAACTGCTGAATCACCATATTATCAGGCTTAAACCGAAGTCAAATGTATTTACAACTTTGGTCACATATTTGACCCTGTGCTGAGTTTCCAATGATGTACTGAAATGAGAGCTAAGACGATGTATTCTCAACGCCACATCCCCAGTCAGCTTTACCACTACATCAGCTATACCTGTGAAAACCTCACCATAGGAGCAGGAAAATCGACGTTTCGGGCAAAAGCCTGTATTCCTGATGAAGGGCTTTTGCCTGAAACGTCGATTTTCCTGCTCCTCGGATGCTGCCTGAACTGCTGTGCTTTTCCAGCACCACTCTACTCCAGAATCTGGTTTCCAGCATCTGCAGTCATTGTTTTTACCTAAAACCTCACCATACCTTTGTGATTTGTAAATTTAGGATTAGAATTAGGTTTATTGTCACATGGACTCAAGTTACAAAAGAACATGAGTAAAGTGAAAAGTGTACAATGTTCCAAATACACGGTGCCATCTCAGTTGCATGTCTTAGGTACAAAAACATAGAAAAAACAAAGGAAAAAAAATTAGACTACATTACAGATATGCAAGTTGGGAAAATAAGAAATAAAGTTAAAATGTCAGACATTACAGTCTTTCTCTCAGGGATTGTACATGGTCTGACCAGACTCCACTGGTTCCCAACCATAAGTTATCATTGTTGTGGGCAGTTACCCATCCCCATACGCCTCCGGCTCAGTACCCGTTTCCACACTCCTCCAACCCACTACCCATCCTCTTCCACCCCCCTCCGCCTCCGGGCCATTACAAATCCCCACACCCCTCCAGGTCCCTGCTCGTCTCCACACCCCTCCAAGCCGTTGGCCACTTCCACACCCCTCCAGACCACCAGTCGGCCCCATACCCCTCCAGGCTATTGGCCATCCCCACATTAGTCCAGGCCACTGGCTAATCTACTCGACTGGCTGCTGGCCACCTTCTGGGCCATTTGCTGCTGCCCTCACTCTGCTGGTCACCCCCGCTCTTGTCCAGGCTGTAGGCAGAAGAGGAATAAGACAGAAAAGAAAACCAGGGAGAGAGAGAAAAAGGAACGAACGGAGTAGATGAGTTCCAGTTGGAGCAGCTTACTCTGCTGCCATCTTGGATCTAATTTCACCTGACTAAAGCTTTCCATGATTTCACCTCTCCCAATGTCGGTAATCTCCTCAAGGCCTACAATCCTCTGGATTTCTGCACTCTTCCACCTTTGGCCTCTTGAACATGCCTGAATTTAATCTCACCAACCAGTGGTGATTGTGCCTTCAGCTGTTAAGACTCTAAACTCTGGTGTTTCCTCACTATACTATTAGACCACTCTTCCTCCTTAATCCCTCCAAGATTCTAATTAAAACACACCTCTTTGACCAAATGTTTGAGGATCTACTCTAATATTTCCTTGTGTGGATTGATTTGTGAAAGTTCCTGGAATATTTTACAAGATAAGATGAGGTAAATTCCATTATCGTATGATTGTGATTGGAAGCTCAAGGCAGGCTCCAATATGCAATCAAAGTTGTGACCAACCTGGAAATACATTTTACCTTATTATCAGGGTTAAACAGCAGTAATATAATTTATGGCACTGCACAAATACAAGGTGTTGTTGGCAGCCATCCAGAACAGGTATTGCATCAGCCAATGAGCGTCCCATCATCTGTTTCAAGACCCCAATCTAAAATCTATTGTCCAGTGACCTTCAACACTGCTGCTATTATCTTTCCCCATTCACCTATCGCTCTTGTCCTTACTGACTGACAGGAGTTACCAGAATATCAAAGTCTCAAGTTTAAACCCTTGAATCCACAATCTCCTCCAGCTCCACAGCCCCGATCTCTCTGCACCTTTAATGCTGGTGTTTTGTATGTTATCTCACTCCCCTCTTTCCCTCACCATTGACAGCCCAGCTTTTCACCACCTAGACCGAATACTCTGGAATTCCTTACTGATCATGCCTTCTTGCCTTCTTGCCTCCTTCAATTATCTTAAGACATCATCCTCACTCAGCTGCCATCAGTAAAATCAAGAGGGCAAAAAGGGGACGTGAGATAGGCTTAGCAGATAAGGTAAAGGATAATCCGGAAGGATTCTACAAGTATATTAAGGTCAAAAGAGTAACGGGGGAGAGAACTGGGCCTCTTAAAGATCAATGATGTCATCTATGTGTGGAACCACGTGAGATTGTTGAGATCCTAAATGCTTATTTCTTCTTGATATTTACATTGGAGAAAGACATGAAAGCGAGGGAACTCAGGGAAATAAATAATGGATGTCTTGAAAAGAACCCACTTTGCAGAAAAGGAGGTGCTGGAGGTCATAAAGTGTAGAAAGGCAGATAAATTCCTGGGACCTCATCAAGTATATCTCAGGACATTGTGGGCATTTAGGAAATAAATTGTGGGGGCCCCGAGCGGCGATATTTGTATCATCAACAGCCATGGTTGAGGTGCTGGAAGACTGGAGGGTGGCTGAGGTTGTGCCATTATTTAATACAAATTGCAAGAAAAAGCCAGAAACCAGTGAGCCTAACATCAGTGGTGAGTAATTTGTTGGACAGGCATTCTGAAGACAGGATCTGCATGGATTCAGAAAGGAGAAAGTGAGGACTGCAGATGCTGGAGACCAGAGTTGAAAAGTGTGGTGCTGGAAAAACACAGCAGGCAAGGCAGCATCCGAGGAGCAGGAGAATTGATGTTTCGGGCATAAGCCCTTCTTCAGGAATGATGCATTCAGAAAGGCAAGGACTGATTAGGGATGGTCAGTGTGGCTTTGTGTGTGTGGGAAATCATGTCTCACAAACTTGATTGAGATTTTGAAGACATACATAGAACAGTACAGGCCCTTTGGCCCTTGATGTTGTGGCGACCTTCTATCCTACTCTAACATCAGACTAACCTACATACCCTTCATTGTACTAACTTCCATGTGCCTATCTGAGTGTCGCTTAAATGTCCTTAGCATATCTGATTCTACTCCCACTGCTGGCAGTGCATTCCACGCACACCTCACTCTCTGTGTAAAGAACCTACCTCCTACATCTCCCTTAAACCTTCCTCCAATAATCTTAAAATTATGCCCCTTCATGATAGACATTTCCATCATGGGTAAAAGTCTCTGGCTATCCACTCTATCCAAGCCTCTCATCATCCTGTACACCTCTATTAGGTCACCTCTCATCCTTCTTTGCTCCAATGAGAAAAGCCCTAGCTTCCTCAACCTTTCTTTATAAGACATGCCCTCCAGTCCAGGTAGCATCATAATAAATCTCTTCTGCACCCTCTCTAAAGTTTCCATATCCTTCCTATAATGAGGTGACCAGAACTGAACACAATATTTCAAGTGTGGTCTAACCAGGGCTCTATAGAGCTGCAGCATAACCTCGTGGCTCTTAAACTCAATCCACCTGCTAATGAAAGCCGACACACCATATGCCTTCTGAACAACTATATCAACTTGGGTGGCAACTTTGAGGGATCTATAGACAGGGACCCCAAGATCCCTCTGTTCCTCCACACTGCCAAGAATCCTGGATTTAACCCTGTACTCTGCATTCAAATTCAACCTTCCAAAGTGAATGACTTCACACTTTTCTAGGTTGAACTCCATCTGCCACTTATCAGCTCAGCTCTGCATCCTGTCAATGTCCCGTTGCAACCTACAACAGTCCTCCAAACTATCCACAACTCCACCAATCTTGGTGTCATTGGCAAACTTACTAACTCACCCTTCCACTTCCTCATCCAAGTCATTTCTAAAAATCACAAAGAGCAGAGGTCCCAGAACTGATTCCTACAGAACACCACTCACCGAGCTCCAGGCTAAATACTTTCCATCTACCACCACCCTCTGTCTTCTATGAGCCAGCCAATTCTGAATCCAGACAGCCAAATTTCCCTGTATCCCAGGCCTCCTTACATTCAGAATGAGCGTCCCATGGGGAACCTTATCAAACACCTTGCTAAAATCCATGTACACCACATCCACTGCTCTACCTTCATCAATGTGTTTTGTCACATCCTCAAAGAATTCAATAAGGTTTGTGAGGCATGACCTGCCCTCACAAAGCCATGCTGATTATCTCTAATCAAACTACGGTTTTCCAAGTAATCATAAATCCTGAACCTCAGAATCTTCTCCAATACTTTGCCCACCACAGACGTAAGACTGACTAATGTGTAATTCCCAGGATTATCCCTATTCCTTTTCTTGAATAGAGGGGATAATATTTGCTATCGTTCAATCATCTGGTACTAGTCTAGTGGTCAGTGGAGATGCAAAGATCATCGCCAAACGTGCAGCAATCTCTTCCCTCACTTCTTGTAGTAACCTAGGGTGTATCCCGTCAGGCCCAGAGGATTTATCTATCTTTGTTTTTCAAAACTTTCATCACATCCTCCTTTCTAACATCAACCTGTTCCAGCATATCAGTCTGTTTCACGCTGGCCTCGGAAACCTCAAGGTTCCTCTCAGAAATGAATACTAAAGCAAAGTATTCATTAAGGACATCCCCTACTTCCTCCAACTCCAGGCACAAGTTCCCTCCACTATCCTCACTCTGGTCATTCTCTTGTTCCTCACAATAGTGTGGAACACCTTAGTGTTTTCCTTAATCCTACCCACCAAGGCTTTCTCATGCCCCCTTCAAGGTCTCCTAAGTCCATTTTTCAGTTCTTTCCTGGCTACCATGTAACCTTCAAAAGCCCTGTCTGATCCTTGCTTCCTTCTTCCTCTTGACTAGATGTTCCACATCCCTTATCACCCAAGGTTCTTCCAACCTACCATCCCTTCCTTACCCCAGTGGGACAAACCTGTCCAGCACTATCAGCAAGTGTTTCCTAAACAACCTCCACATTTCTGTTGTGCATTTCCCTGAGAACATCTGTTCCCAATTTAGGTGTCCCAGTTCCTGCCTAATAGCATTGTAATTCTTCGCCCCCGCCATTAAATATTTTCCCATACCGTCTGCTCCTCTCTCTCTCCATGAGTATAGTATAGGTCAGGGAGTTGTGATCGTTATCACTGAAATGTTCTCCCACCGAGAGATCTGACACCTGGCATGGTTCGTTGCCAAGTACCAAATCCAATATGGCCTTCCCTTTAGTTGGCCTATCTACATATTTAGACAGGAACCCTTCCTGGACACACCTGACATAAACTGCTCCATCCAAACTATTTGAACTAAGGAGATTCCAATCAATATTAGGGAAGTTAAAGTCACCCATGACAACAACTCTGTTACTTCTGCACCTTTCCAAGAAGATAGATGAAGGCAGAGAGGTTGATGTTGTCTACATGGACTTTAGCAAGGCCTTTGACAAGGTTCTGCAATGTAAGACTGCTTAGCAAGGTTAGATCACACAGGATCCAAGGAGAGCTAGCCAGTTGAATACGGAATTGTCTTGACAGTAGAAGATGTAGGGTGATGGTAGTAGGTTATTTCCCCAGACTGGAGACTTGTCACCAGCGGTGTTGCACCGGGACGAGTGCTGGGTCCGCTGTTGTTTGTCATTTGTATAAACAATTTGCCTGAGAATATAGGAAGCATGGTTAGTAAGTTTGTGGATGTCATCAAAATCAATGGGACAGTGAAGAAGATTATCTAAGATCACAAGGGGATCTTGATCAATTGGACAAATGGGCTGACGAGTGCCAGTTGAAGTTTTATTTTGGTAAATGTGAGGTGTTGCATTACAGTAAGACAAACAAAGGAAGGACTTTCGCAGTTAATGATAAGGGCTTGGAGAATATTGTTGGACAGAGAGACCTCGAGGTTCAAGTACACATTTCCTTCAAGGTGCTGTCACAGGTAGACAGGATGGTTAAGAAGGCGTTTGGCACCCTTGCCATCATTGTTTAGGTCACTGAGTTTCAGAGTTTGGACACGATATTTCAATTGTACAGGACGTTGGTGAGGCCACTTTTGGAGTAATGTATACAGTTTGAGTCATCCTGCCATAAGAAGGATATTATTAAATTGGAAACGATTCAGAAAAAGACTTACAAGGATATCACTAGGAGAGGCTGGGTAAGATGGGACATTTTTCACTGCAGTGTGGGAGCTTGAGGGGGACCTTATTGAGGTTTATAAAATCATGAGAGTTCGGATTAGGATTGATATAGGGAATAGCAAAGGTTTTTATTTTCCGTGAGATAGTGGGGTTCAAAAGTGGAGGACATACTTTAAACTGAGAGGGAAAAATGTAAAAAGGGACAACTCTTTCACACAGAAGGTGGTTCATATGTGGAATGAACTGCCGTAGGAAGTGCTGGATCCAGGTACAGTTCCAACATCTAAAAGACATTTGGACAGGTAGATGGAGAGGAAAGGTTTGGAGGGATATGGGCCAAACACAGGCAGGTGGGATTGTTTCAGTTTAGGAAACCTGGTCAGCATGGATGAGATGGGCTGAAGGGCCTGTTTCCGAGCTGTATGACTCTTAGATTAGATTAGATCCCCTACAGTGTGGAAACAGGCCCTTCGGCCCAACCAGTCCACACCGACCCTCTAAAGAGTAACCCATCCAGACCCAGTTCCCTCTGATTAATGCACCTAACGCTAGGGGCAATTTAAGATGGCCAATTCACCCGACCCACACATCTTTGGACTGCGGGAGGAAACCCACACAGATACAGGGAGAATGTACAAACTCCACACAGAGGCTGGAATCAAACCTGGGATCCTGGTGCTATGAAGCAGCAGTGCTAACTACTGAGCCAGTGTGCCATCCCAGACTCTGTTACTCTATGATTCCTCCTAACAGAAAAGGAGCACATGAAATAGCAGCTGGAGAATGAGCTTGCTTTACCACTCATTCGATCGTGACTCTTGTATCTCAACACCATTTTCCTACACTTGTTTCTTAATACCTTGAAATCTATACGACTTTGTCTTGAACACAATGACTGAGTCTCTACAGCCCACTGGGGTAGAAAATTCCAAAGATTCACAACTCCTGAGTGAAGATATTCCTCCTCATGTCAGTCGTAAATAGCCTACCCCAACTGTATTCTGAGACTGTTTTCCTGTGCACTCCTCAAGGAGAAAGTGAGGACTGCAGATGCTGGAAAGTCAGAGTCAAAAAGTGTGACGCTGCAAAAGCACATCCGAGGATCAGGAGCGTCATTTCTGCGACCACCCTTACAAGCCCAGTCTGAATTTTGCATATTTCAGATAACCATCTCAACTCTAGACAATACACACCAGGGCGGCACAGTGGCTCAGTGGTTTGCACTGATGCCAAACAGCACTAGGGAACCGGGTTTGACTCCAGCCTCGGGCAACTGTGTTGAGTTTACACGTTTTCCCTGTATCTGCGTGGGTTTCCTCCGGGTGCTCTGGTTTCCTCCCACATTCCAAAGATGTGCAGGTCAGGTGAATTGGTCATGGAAAATCCAGGGTTATTGAGTAGGGGATGGGTCTGGTGGGATGCTCTTCTGAGGGTCAGCATTGACTTGATGGGCCAAATGGAGGAATGCTACATCTCTTCAATCTCTCCTCATAGGCCAGTCCTGCCATCCAGGAATCAGTCTGGGGACCCTCTGCTGCACTCTTTCTACAATAGATAATACAATACAATACCTTCCTTTAAATAAGGGTAACAAGCTACACACAGTGCTCCAGGTATCAGTGATATGCAACATGGCTTTGTGCGGGGTAGATCGTGCCTTACCAACTTAATAGAGTTCTTTGAGGAAGTGACCAAGTTGATAGATGAAGGAAGTCTGTTGATGTCATATACATGGACTTTAGTAAGGCGTTTGATCAGGTTCCCCATGGTAGACTAATGGAGAAAGTGAAGCCACATCGTGTGCAGGGTGTTCTAGCTAGGTGGATAAAGAACTGGTTGAACAACAGGAGACAGAGAGTAGTAGTTGAAGGGAGTTCCTCAAAATGGAGAAAGGTGACTAATGGTGTTCCGCAGGGGTCAGTGCTAGGGCCACTGTTGTTTGTGATATACATACATGATTTACAGATTACATTACAGTGTGGAACAGGCCCTTCGGCCCAACAAGTCCACACCGCCCCGCCGAAGCGCAACCCACCCATACCCCTACATTTACCCCTTACCTAACACTACAGGCAATTTAGCATGGCCAATTCACCTGACCTGCACATCTTTGGACTGTGGGAGGAAACCGGAGCACCCGGAGGAAACTCACGCAGACACGGGGAGAACGTGCAAACTCCACACAGTCAGTCGCCTGAGGCGGGAATTGAACCCGGGTATCTGGCGCTGTGAGGCAGCAGTGCTAACCACTGTGCCACCGTGACACCCATGATCTGGAAGAGGGCATTGGTGGCTTGATCAGTAAGTTTGCAGATGACACGAAGATTGGTGAAGTAGCAGAAAGCATAAGGGACTGTCAAAAAATACAGCAGAATATAGATAGACTGGAGAGTTGGGTGGTGAAGTGGCAGATGGAGTTCAATCCAGGCAAATGTGAAGTGATGCATTTTGGGATGTCTAATTCTAGAGCGAACTATACTGTAAACAGAAGAGCCTTGGGAAAAGTTGATTAGCAGAGAGATCTGGGAGTGCAGGTCCATTGTACCCTGAAAGTTGCTGCACAGCTGGATAGAGTGGTCAAGAAGGCATATGGTATGCTTGCCTTCATTGGATGAGGTATTGAGTATATGAGCTGGCAGGTCATGTTAAAATTGTACACGACGTTGGTTCGGCCGCATTTAGAATACTGTGTACAGTTCTGGTCGCCACATTACCAAAAGGATGTGGATGCTTTGGGGAGGGTGCAGAGAAGGTTTACGAGGATGTTGCCTTGTATGGAAGGTGCTAGCTATGAAGAGACGTTGAGCAGGTTAGGTTTGTTTTCATTAGAAAAAACAAGATTGAAAGGTGATCTGATTGAGGTTGACAAAATCATGAAGGGTATAGACAGGGTAGATAGACATAAGTTTTTTCCCAGGGTGAAGGATTCAATAACGAGAGGTCACGCTTTCAAGGTGAGAGGTGGAAAGTTCAAGGGCGGCAAGTATTTCACACAGAGGGTGGTGGGCGTTTGGAACGCGTTGCCAGCAGAGGTGGTAGAGGCAGGCATGGTAGATTCATTTAACATGTGTCTGGACAGATGCATGAGTAGGTGGGGAGCAGAGGGATACAGACGCTTAGGAGTTGGGCGATAGGTTTAGATAGTAGATTTGGATCGGGTCAGGCTTGGAGGGCTGAAGGGTCTGTTCCTGGGCTGTAAATTTTCTTTGTTCTTTGCATGGTCTCATTATTATTTCATTAAGCATTCTTTGTTTGCCCCAAGTGGCTCTGTGAAATACCTTGAGATGTTAGCTCCACTAAATGCAGGATGAGAGTATAAGTTGTTGCTATGAATGTAGTGTGCCTGGTGCAGACCATCACTGTGACAACATATCACATCCAGAACTGCAGATGAAACACCAGTCTCTGAGGCTGCAATAATCAGCAGGAGATCCTAGTTTCTGACCAAAGTCAACACCGAGAGAGTTCCAGCCCTCTCTGTGTCTGCTGACCCTGTACGAAAGGTAGCAATTCATCTCTAGAGCATTGCCATCTTTGTGATCTTGGCCTGAGTGAGGGGGATGAATGGTCGAAGATTAAGTTATGGCAACATTCAATCAGTGAACGCTCAGGAACATTAAGTTGTGGAAAATCGAGTTGTGCTGTTGACAGATCTCTTATGGAGTCGCCCTCGTTGAACCTGCAATAGGCAAAGTCACCCACTCCCTGCATTGACAATGTATAGGAAGTTGAAATGATAAAATAGATACAAATCAGGTCAAGTGATTTGAGTGGGAAACAGAGATAACATTTCAGTTAATAATCTTACTTGTGAAAGATCACAAACCTAAAATATTGGGCGTAATGACCATTGTGCATTTTGGTGTGGATGTGTGTCACGGGGGGGGGGGGGTGGCTGAGGTGTTGATTTTTCTCGAGTGATGACATTGTTCTCAGCTCATTACACAGGCCGACATGAGGAGCGCAGTAAATCATGTGATGGGGGACAGGTCCTGCTGTTCCATTCTGTGGCCAAAGTCCCTCACACCGTACTAAAGGGCCCCCACACAAGAGTCATGCTTTGCAGGCAGTCACTCAGCCTCTTAGGGTTAACGACAACTTCAAAATATTTTGACCCATCAGCCCTTCCGTAGCCGCTCTGCCTGCCTTGAGCAGCCTCTTTGAATCCATGCCCACTACAGTCCTATTTCCTGCCCTCAGTCAGCCTCTGGGTCCTGTGCAGCTTAGACTTTCACCAATTCATGTCAAGCACACCCTGGAAGAGCCAATCACTCCCCAAGGAGTACAAAGCAGCATCTACTCACTGCCAGCTCCAGCCAACACAGTACCTCACCCACACTGCACCTCTCCAATGCAGTCAGAAATCTGAAGGGATAGTAATTATTGGTGATGAACTTTCTGACGACCCTGCATGCTACACAAATGCACATGGAAAGGCCACTGGAAAGCTTGACCCATTTTAAAGTCCTATTGAAGTCCTGCAAGCAGAATATAGTAAATTAAAGAGCAGGACCTCAATGTAAGTAATCACAGGATTACTCCCAAGTGCCACGTGCTTGCAAGGTCAGGAATAAGAGAAATGACAGATCGACTGTGTGGCTGGAGGGATGGCGTAGTTGGAAGGGACTTAGACTCTTGAGGCATTGGGACCAGTTCTGAAGAAGGTTGCCCCTGTACAATGCTGGACGGGTTGTACCCCGAAGGACTGGGCCCAACTGCCTTGCAGAATGTTCGCTATAACTAAGGGGGAGGAGTTAAACTACAGTGACAGGAGGCTAGGCAAGCATGGTTAGTAGGTTTACAGATGACACCAAAATTAGTGATACAGACGACAGTGGAAAGGATTATCTCAGATTATAAAGGGATCGTGATCAATTGGGCCAACGAGTGGCAGATGGAGTTTAACTTGGATAAATGTGAGGTGCTGCATTTTGGTAATGGTGGGGCCCTGGGGAGGTGGTCAAATAAGAGAGACCCAGGGGTTCAGGTACATAATTCTTTGCAGCACAGGTAGACAGGATGGTAAAGAAAGCATTTGGCCCACTTGCCATCATTGTTCAGACTACTGAGTATAGGAGTTGGGATGTCATGTTGTGCAGAACATTGGTTAGGCCATTTTTCGAGTACTGTGTACACTTCTGGTCACCCTGCCATAGGAAGGATATTATTAAATTGGAGAGGGTGCAGTAAATATTTACCAGGATGTTCCTGGGACTGGAGGGTTTGAGTTATGAAAACAGGCTGGCGAGGCTGGGA
>NC_057729.1:55044055-55059877 GCF_004010195.1 Chiloscyllium plagiosum
CCCCTCCACCCCCACCTAGAGCTCCCTTACCCAGGGCAGGGATGGGACGGGAGTTACGTATGTACCCAGGGCTCCCTTACCCAGGGCAGGGACGGGAGTTACGTATGTACCCAGAGCTCCCTAACCCAGGGCAGGGACGGGAGTTACGTATGTACCCAGACCTCCCTAACCCAGGGCAGGGACGGGAGTTACGTATGTACCCAGAGCTCCCTTACCCAGGGCAGGGACGGGAGTTACGTATGTACCTAGAGCTCCCTTACCTAGGGCGGGGACGGGAGTTACGTATGTACCTAGAGCTCCCTTACCCAGGGCGGGGACGGGAGTTACGTATGTACCTAGAGCTCCCTTACCCAGGGCAGGGACAGGAGTTACGTATGTACCTAGAGCTCCCTTACCCAGGGCGGGGACGGGAGTTACGTATGTACCCAGAGCTCCCTTACCCCAGGGCAGAGACGGGAGTTACGCACGTACCTGGAGCTCCATTACCCCAGGGCGGGGACGGGAGTTACGCACGTACCTGGAGCTCCATTACCCCAGGGCGGGGACGGGAGTTACGCACGTACAGGGCGGGGACGGGAGTTACGTATGTACCTAGAGCTCCCTTATCCCAGGGCGGGGACGGGAGTTATGCACGTACCTGGAGCTCCCTTACCCAGGGCGGGGATGGGATGGGAGTTACGTATGTAACTTACCGAGGGTGGGCTGGATGCTGCTGCTGGTGACAGTGTGAGTTGATGGATCAGTAACCGATCCCTGACTCTCGAGCAGCGACTGTACGGCGAGCACCGTCTGATTGTCCATTCCTGGGGGGGGGGACACAACAACATTCAGACAGACCTTCACCCCCCACCTCTCCCTGACCACGGTGGCACCTACCAACGAGGTATCCAAACCTGAGGGGCTGGCGGAAACGTTGAGAGAACTTTCATTTGCATAGCGCCTCCAAGTGGACAAAACGTACGAAGGTGTCCGCCCTCTCTCTGCCACGCCTCCCCATCCCCTGCCGCGCCTCCCCCTCCCCCACTGTGTTGCCCCCCCCCCACCAATACTCAATATCACCTCAAGTTATAGCGAAGCAAAATTGTTGATTCACAACAGAGACACCAAGAAACGGTGGCGGGTTGTGGGACTGGAACAATCACTGTGCCTTGATACATCCCCTCGGGCAGGAGGAGGGTTTCAGTAAAAATAGAGTGGAAGCAGAAAGCCGACCTGCGAGTTACCATTGACCAGAAACTCAACTGGACTCATCTCATCAACCCACCGGCTACAGGAGCAGGTCAGAGGCTGGGAATCCCGCAGCGAGTAACTCACCTCCTGACTCCCCAAAGCCTGTCCACCATCTACAAGGCCCAAGTCAGGAGTGTGATGGAATACTCCCCACCAGCCTGGATGGGGCCAGCTCTGATAACACTCAGGAAGCTCCACACCACCTAGAACAAAGCAGCTGCTTGACTGGCACCACATCCACAAACACTCCCTCCCTCCACCACCGACGCTCAGTAGCAGCAGCGCGTACCAGCTACAAGGTGCACTGCAGGAATTCACCAAAGATCCTCAGACAGCACCTTCCAAACCAACAACCACTTCCATCTAGGACAAAGGTAGCAGATACATTGGAACACTACCCCCTGTAAGTTCCCCTCCAAGCTACTCACCATCCTGACTTGGAAATATATAACCGTTCCTTCACCATTGCTGGGTCAGAAATCCTGGAATTCCCTCCCTAAGGGTATAGTGGGTCTACCCACAGCACAGGGACTGCAGTGTGCTCAAGAAGGCAGCTCACTGCCATCTTCTGGCAGGTGACTGATCCCACAACCAAAGGTTAGAGAAACAAACAGGGGAGAGGTAGCTGAGTCCCAGTGTCGGTGTAACCCAGGGTGAACACTGACACCCAGGTCCTGCCTCCTGCTCTGGTTTTAACATCCTTGCGTTCATTTCCAAATCCCTCTGGGAGATCCTGGCTTCTCCCTGGTCCATCCTCAGGAACGTCACTGATCATCAACCAACATCATCCAAAAACAGATGACCCGGTCTTCACCAGAGCACTGTTTGTGGGATCTTCCTGTGCACAACTCCCCCCCACCCCCCACCCCGTGAATTTCAGTGATTGTTTCACGTTCCTAGTTCCTTACTTTCCATTGCTTTTCGAACCTAACGTCCCTCATTCCCACCATCCAGAGATCCCGAATACAGGCAAAATACTGCAGATGCTGGAAATCTGAAACAAACCCAGAGAATGCTGGAGAAACTCAGCAGGTCTGACAGCATCTGCAGAGAGACAGAAACAGAGTTAATGCTTTTTGAAGAAGTCATATCGGACTCCAAACATTAACTCTTGTTCTCTCCCCACACATGCCGTGTAACCTGCTGAGTTTCTCCAGCGTTCTCTGTCTGACCCAGGGACCATGATCAATAACCCATGAGAACTTTTCGAGTTCCAAAGTGTTGCCAGGGTTGGAGGATTTGAGCCACAGGGAGAAGCTGAACAGGCTGGGGCTGTTTTCCCTGGAGCGTCGGAGGCTGAGGGGTGACCTGAGGGGCATGATCTTATAAATAGACAAAGTCTTTTCCCTGGGATGAGGGAATCCAGAACTAGAGGGTTTAGGGTGAAGAGGGGAAAGATATAAAAGGGACCACATTTTCGCACAGAGGGTGTATGGATTGAGCTGCCAGAGGAAGTGGTGGAGGCTGGTACAATTACAGCATCTAAAAGGCCTCTGGATGGATATACAAATAGGAAGGGTTTGGAGGGATATGGGCTGGGTGCTGGCAAATGGGATTAGGTTAGGTTTATGTTCAGCATGGACTGATTGGACAGAAGGGTCTGTTTCTGTGCTGTATGACTCTATGACTTTGATAATATAACCAGTTCTTTTTAAAAAGAATTCTGGTGGAGGCACAATTGAGATTATCCCAAACAAATAAACTGGTTTGCTCATACCCTGTCGACAACAACAATGTACACTGACATAACATAGCACCTGGCAACATTCACTCAATCTGCTCTGGCCCCAGTGGACCTTGGACCTTGAGCCTGGAGCCCCTGCCAGTGAGTCTGTGCTGTCACCCCACCTGTTTCTCTTTTAATTGAGGTTTAACTGTTCACACCTCAATGACTTCAATTTACATTTTCATGCAGTCATATAAATGCAGTGTGAGACACGTTGTAAGAATTCATAAAGCAAGGACCTGAGCAATTCATTTCGGTTCATAGAAATGTTAGGTATTATGTAGCTATTTATTTGTTGTTTGTTTGGGGAAAATGCAGCATTGCATTGTGCTGATCTGTTGAGAAGCTGGATAGGCTCTTGCTCCTGATTTTTTTTAAACCTCCTCCCTGGCTTTTCCAACAAGCCTTGACCCTCCTGCCTTCTCCCTCCTTCAGACTGAGAGCTGCTGTTCCAGAGCTTCTCCCCCCGGGGGAAGCTGCAGTCACAGCCGCCACCATCAGGGCAGAAGCAACGCAAAAACCACCCTGGACGGAAAAGGACGACGGTGGCAAAAAAAAAACTAAATTGCAGAACAATAGTTTCCTCTTGCAAACATTGCAACTTAAATAAGGAAATAGCAGAGACGACACCAACCCTCCCCCCGCAATGCAAAGGGACAGTCTCCAAACGCAAAAATGCAAAGGTTGGGAATGAAATGCAAATGCTGCAAAGGTGAGAAATGTTGCATTTTATTACCTGCCAACGCCTCGAAAATTGCTTGCGCCATCTTGGAGCTTCTCTGTTGTGTTTGAGGCTGGGACGATGGGAAATGGAAGAGACAGAAATCCTCGCTGACTGCAGAGAGCACCACGTCCACCAGAGGGAGCAGCCGACCACAAAACCCTGGCTGCACTGGAGCTGGAGTCCTGCAGGGGGAGCTCTCAGCCCCTTTACTTCTCGGGGGCTGAACACAACTTCTCAACATTAATTTTCTTGATCTATTGCTACACCCTTTGGCCTCACACTAACGATCCTTTTTGTCATTTAATCTCTCTTGCGTCCTTTCTTATTACAATTCTTCTTCCCATTTCCCCCTTTACAATCAATTACATTTCAAATTTCTCCCATTTCCAATGAAAGATCATTGATGTTTAATGTGGTGTCTACCTGAAATCACCTTTGGGTAATTCAGCACCAATCCTTTGTGTCTGGGAACATGTGGGGAAGGTGCCTGGCAGTGAAGATAGACTCCATCTTGGTAAGTGGTAAAGTTTGCACAGGTTACTTAATAACTAGTTATTTTATGTTTGAGATTTTTGAGATGCCAGGCTTAACTGAAGAGCAAATTCACGTCACTGTTGGCACTTGAACAACTTAAACTCAACACAATGAAGACAGGTTAGTTCCTGCTTTGCACACTGATGGGTGTTACTGTCACTGAATCCTCCACGAGCCACATGCTGGGGGTTACCATTGACCAGAAACTCAACTGGACTCACCACATAAACACAGTGGCTACAAGACCAGGTCAGAGGCTAGGAACACTGTGGCCAGTAACTCACCTCCTGATCTCCACTTTGTGCACCTCCACCCTTGAACCCCACTGCTCCAACCACAACAAGGACAGAACACCCCCTGGTCCTCACCTTCCACCCCACCAATCTCCAGATACAATGCATCATTCTCCGCCATTTCTGCCACCTACAGTCAGACCCCACCACCAGAGATCTGTTTCCCTCCCCACTCCTTTCAGCATTCCACAGAGACCATTCACTCCACGACTGCCTGGTTAGGTCCACGCACCACACCAACTCACCCTCTGCTCCAGCACATTCCCCTGCCACTGCATGAGGTATTAAACCTGCACCCACACCTCCCTCCGCACCTCTAATGCCCCAAAGGATCCTTCCACATCCAGCAATGATATTCCTGCACCTCCAAACACCTCATCCACTGTGTCCGTTGCTCTTGATGTGGTCTCCTCTACATCGGGAAAACAGAACACCAACTTGTGGAACATTTCAGAGAACATCTCCGGGACATCCACACCAACCAACCCCACCACCCTGTGGCTGGCCACTTCAACTCCCCCTCCCACTCCACCAAGGACATGCAGGCCATGGGCCTCCTCCATCGCCAAACCCTTACCACCTGACGTCTGGAGGAAGAACCCCTCATCTTCCGCCTTGGGACCCTCCAACCACACGGCATCAATGTAGATTTCACCAGTTTCCTGATCTCCCTTCCCCTCATCTTATCCCAGATCCAACCCTCCAACTCAGCACCACCCTCTTGAACTGTCCTACCTGTCCATCTTCCTTCCCGTTTATCTACTCCACCCTCCACTCTGACCTATCCCCTCATCCCCACCTGCATCTACCTATCAGCCAACTTCCCCATCCCAGCCCCATCCTCCCATTTATCTCTCAGCCCCCTTGGCTGCCCACATTCCTGATGATTCTCGACTCTTCTGATCCTCAGATGCTTTCAGACCGGCTGTGCTTTTCCAGCACCACAATTTTTGACTCCCCAAAACCTGTTCACCATCTACAAGGCACAAGTCAGGAGTCTGATGGAATATTCCCCACTTGCCCCTTGATGGGAGCAGCTCTAACAACACTCAAGAAATTTGACACCATCCAGGAGAAAGCAGCCCCCACTTGATTGGCACCTCATCCACAAACATCCACTCCCTCCACCACTGACGCTCAGTAGCAGCAATGTGTATTATCTACAAGATGCCCTGCAGATCACTACCTTCCAAACCCCACAGCCACTTCCATCCAGAAGGACAAGGACAGCAGATGCCGGTTTGCAAGTGACACCCTCACCCTGTACAAGAGCAGAAAAGCACTTTTGGTGATGGAACACAATTACAAACTGCCAAACTGATTTAATGCAGATGAATCTCATGAATAAGTAAATTACTTGTTTCACAACAGCCATTTCCAATCACTTCCCAGACGTTCAGATATTACAAGTATCTCTGCAAAAATGGATTTTCAGCTTGATAGCTCCTAACTAAACTAAGGGAAGTATCCTCCTGAAATCTTGTTCTAAACTCTCAATCATCTTTCTTGCAGATTAAAATACTTTTCAATTTTATGAATCAATGTGGTGGGAGAAGGAGGCTGACATGGTGATGAGGGGGGAGGCTTTGCGCCCACACAGTCAACTGGGTCAAACTGTTTGTCTTTGTGCTGGGCATTCAACAGAACATAGGAAAGGGGAGTACAGCAAGGCCATACTGCTCATGCTGATTAATTAGCTTATCACTGATCTTCCACAGCATCTTCCCATCGTATACCCTTGCCAATTCTCAAACCCAACCCCAACATGTTGCTAATAAACTAGCCCAGCAATTAAACAAAGACAGGCATTGCTTCTTTGGAAGGGAAGTGCCTTTATAGCATGGTTTGTGGGCCAAGAGAAACCCCACTGGAGACGCTGCAGTCTGCTCCAACTTATCAAAGGGCTTTTGCCCGAAACGTCGATTTTCCTGCTCCTCGGATGCTGGCTGAACTGCTGTGCTTTTCCAGCACCTCTAATCCAGAATCTGGTTTCCAGCATCTGCAGTCATTGTTTTTACCTTCCAACTTATCAAACACCTCTCTCTAAGAAAGCACACCTTCCTCACCCAGCTGTCAGCTTCCTGTTTGACCCAAACCTCCTCAGGGATAGTGGTGTTTCCACAACCCCCCCTGACAGGGAATAACACTGATCCATTAGCCTGACTCCCCGCAAGTGAAAACTCCCTGTGATTTTCAAACTGTACAGTGTCCCCTGCCTCACTCACAAAACCCGTCCCAGTCTAAAAACTGGGAGAACTGTCCCACAGACCAGTCAAAGCAACATCCTGACCTTGTCTGTAAAGTATCATTTTATAAGAATGACAGTGTCCCAGCCACCGCCGTCACCATCCCTGGGTCTGTCCCATCTCTCCAGCAGGACAGACCCAGCAGAGGACAGCACAGCGCGATACATTTTGGAAATCTCATAGCTTCAGGTTAAACACAGGAAAGGCAACCTCCTCCTGATTACCACGTCCTGTCCTCCCTCAGCTGATGAATCGGTACCCCTCCATGTTGAACAACACTTGGGGAAAGCACTGAGGGTGGCAAGGACACAGAGTGTACTCTGGGGCGAGGGATTTCAATGTCCACAACCAAGAGTGGCCTGGCAGCAGTACTAGCGACTGAGCTGTTTGGGTCCTAAAGGGCATGACTGCTGGGCTGGGTTTGTGGCAGGTGCTGAGGGAACCAGCAAGAGGGAAAAATATACTTGTGGGTGGCCCATTGGCTCGCACTGCTCCCTCACAGCGCCAGGAACCTGGGTTCAATTCCCACCTTGGGTGACTGTCCGTGTGGAGTTTGCACAACCTCCCTGTGTCTGCGTGGGTTTCCTCCCACAATCCAAAGTTGTGCCCGTTAAGTGAGTTGACCATGCTAAACTGCCCATAGTGTTAGGTACATTAGTCAGGGATAGGTGTAGCAGAATGGTTCTGGTTGGATTACTCTTTGGAGGGTCAGTGTGAACTTGTTGGGCCGAAGGGCCTGTTTCCATACTGTAGAGAATCCAATCCAATCTGGCCCTCCCTGGAAAGAATATGTATATATTTTGTGGAATATAATTTATGAGAAATGGATGTTCAGACATTGGTGTTGCAGAAAGGTACAGAGTGTGTTTCTGGGTTTTTTCATACATTGAAGGTCAGATGTGGAACTCGCTGGAACTGTGGTACTGTGCATTGTTATTGGTTACAGAAGCTCCTGGTACGTTTTGACGAGGTTGGGTTTGATATTTCAGTGAGGCAGGCTGGTACTGAACTTCAGGACATTCATAACCCAGTTCCTCACGGTGCAGGAAAGAGAACTTAAACTCAAACCTCAAGGGAGCTTGCAGCAGACATTCGTTACCTCCAGAAAAAAACAACATCCCAAAACTGAAATTAAGGAATTTTAACTCATCAAATAATGTGTGTGTGTGTTATGAGTGTCTTTCTGTCTGTGAGAGAGAGAGAGTGTGTGTGTGTGTGTGTGTGTGTGTGTGTGTGTGTTAAAGTGTGTGTGAGTGAATGGTTAGTGTGTTAGAAGGGGTTGTGTGTATAAGAGTGTGTGTGAATGGGTATGTTTATGTGAAAGTGAGAGTGAGACTATGCATTTGTGAGTGTTATGAAGATGTGGATGTACTGTACCTTTAAGAGAGTTAAAAGCTAGCAAAATACCTGACAGCACCAAGTGTTCTCAATAAGGTAACAACGTAACACATGGTTGAAAGCTAGGGTAGCTGGTTGCCTGTGCACAAAAACAGATTTGAATCAGGCTGACCAGTTTAAATTATACCCTGAAAAACAAACTCCAATCGAGTTGGAATTGAGTATATTGACAATCTTAAAAGCCAATGACACAATCTGATGCTTTGGGGGTGTAAGACCGGGGGGAAATTGAACAGTTGGGAGGAGAACTGCCAAGCCACCAGCATGTAGACACTGCCCGAAAAATAGCTCTCTTAAAGATACCTTTATCAATCAGTGACTTGTGAAACAGAAATCCCTAAGTAGAAAAAAGGAAGGCTAAGGAAGAGAAGAGTTGAAACTTTATTGCTGGAACAGCACAGCAGGTCAGGCAGCATCCAGGGAACAGGAGATTCGACGTTTCGGGCACAGGCCCTTCTTCAGGAATGAGCAGAGAGTGTTCAGCAGGAGAAGATAAAAGGTAGGGAGGAGGGACTTGGAGGAGGGGAGTTGGAAATGTGATAGGTGGAAAGAGGTCAAGGTGAGGGTGATAGGTCGGAGTAGGATGGAGGCGGAGAGGACAAGAAGAAGACTGCAGGACAGGAAGGCGGTGCCGGGCGGGAGGGACCCGGCGGAGACAAGGTGGGGGGAGGGGGGAATGAAGAAACTGGTGAAGTCCAAGTTCATCCCCTGTGGTTGGAGGGCTCCCAGTCGGAAGATAAGACGCTCCTCCTCCGACCGTCGCGTTGTTGTGGTTTGGCGGTGGATGAGTCCAATGACCTGCATATCCTCGGTGGAGTGGGAGGGGGAGTTGAAATGCTGTGCCACAGGTTGGTGGGGTTGGTTCGTCCGGGTGGCCCAGAGGTGCTCTCTGAATCGCTCCGCAAGTAGGCGGCCTGTCTCCCCAATATAGAGGAGGCCACACCGGCTGCAGCGGATGCAGTAGATGATGTGGGTGGAGGTGCAGGTGAATCTGTGGCGGATATGGAAGTTTCCTTTGGGGCCTTGGAGAGAAGTGAGGGGGGAGGTGTGGGCGCAAGTGTTGCACCTCCTGCGGTTGCAAGGGAAGGTGCCGGGAGTGGAGGTTGGGTCGGTGGGGGGTGTGGATCTGACAAGGGAGTCGCGGAGGGAGTGGTCTCTACGGAAAGCTGATAGGGGAGGGGAGGGAAATATATCCTTGGTGCTAAGGAAGAGAAGATTCAATGTCTGGCTGGTTTTGAAAACTTGAATTTTTGGTAAACCTTAATCAGGAGGGTTTTATCGGACTAGTATTGTAGAAGGAGAAGGTAAAAGATAGGTTAGAGGAAGGAGTTGTAAATAGTTGTTAGTTAATTATTCTCTGTTATACCTTTAGAAATAAAATTGTTAATTTTTACTTTAAATAGTTCTTGGGCTCTCGAATTTTCACGGATTACTGCACGGGATAAATCTGTTCTGTGTTGCTGGTTTAAATTAAGTAGGAGGGTTTTCCTCATGTTGTAACAGTGAGAATATGTGTGTTTGAGTGAGTGTGTACATTTGGGTGTGTGTATGTGAGAGAGAGAGAGAATGTTGCCCAGAGACAATCTTTGATTGGTTATTTAATCCAGCTATTGTGAGCTCAGGAGGGCTCAGCATAGTAACAATCACTTGATTGGCTCCTGAGCAGGCATTTCCAGCCTTGTACATGGAAAAATATCCAATCTGTGAAGAGAAAGCCCCTTCAGTCTCTCTCTTATTCTCTCTCGCTTCCTCCTGCATGGAGCAGCAAGAGGAAATCTTACTTCTCATTTTCCTGGAAAATGCTCACTCCGAAAATCCCTTCATGGAAAATGGGGATGAGCCACTTTGTGGGATATTGGAAGGACAGTCTGCAAAAAAAAACCTCCTCCCATCAGCAAAGAACTGAAAGAAAGTGGAAGGAACCAAAACATAACGACACAACAATGTCTGTGATCCGGACTGGTGCCAGAACTGTGCTGCTCTGAATCTTTCTCTCAGCTCCACCAGTAATATTTGTGGCACATTGTGTATCTTTGTTTGTTTGTATGAGTGTGTGTGGCAATTTTAAAAGGGGGTAGAATTTAAGCTATATAAGTTATTTATATTTCTTTCTTGCCGTTCGTTAAAAACAATTTGATTACAATAAACAATTCTTTTCATGATGTACATATTCCTTTAATTTGAATTAGACTGTGAAGTAACTCAGAGAGAAAGTGAGGACTGCAGATGCTAGAGATCAGAGGCAAAAAGTTTGGTGTTGGAAAAGCACAGCAGGTCAGGCAGCATCCGAAAAGCAGGAGAGTCGATGTTTCGGGCATAAGCCCTTCATCAGGAATGTGTGGGGGTGGAAGGGAACTGCGAGATAAATAGGAGGGTGGGGGTGGAGCTGTGGGAAAAGTAGCTTGGAAGGTGATAAGTGGATGCAGGTCAGGGTGATAGCGATAAGTCGGAGTGGTAGGTGGGAAAGAAAATGGACAGTAGGACAAATCAAGAGGACTGTGCCGAGTTGAAGGGTTGGATCTGGGATGAGGTGAGGGGAGAGGAGATGAGGAAACTGGTGAAGTCGACTTTGATGCCATGTGGTTGGAGGGTCCCGAGGTGGAAGAGGAGATATTCTTTCTCCAGGTGTCAGGTGGCTTGGATTTGGCGGTGGAGGAGGCCCAGGACTTGCATGTCTTTAGCAGAGTGGGAGGGGGAGAAGATCAGGCAATTGAATGTGTCATTTTGGTAATATGCTGGACATCAATCCCAGAACTGTCACAAAAGTTAAAGATTTTATCAAACAATACGTAAACATTTCCCAATTTACCTGTCCATTTAGACCCAGGTTAATAGAAACGCATGATAAATTTCTGTACTGAACAAGCATGTCAATTCTAGCTGCAGGCCAATTCATATGAACTACTGATGTATAATTCTACCAGTTCAAACGGTTACATCCTTATGACCATCCCACCCCCCCCCCCCCCTTTAAATGTTTTAATTGTACCAGCATCCACCACTTCCTCTGGCAGCTCATTCCATACATCTGGCCAACTCCTCTCTCATGTCTCTGCACTTCCCTTTACTCACCTGTAATCCTGTTCCATTTGATTCCAACTTCTCCCTCTCAAACAGCAGGGTGAATCTATCTTATTATGGTCAATGCCCCAGTAAGGGTTCCTTCACCTTCAGCTCTCTCATCAAATCTGCCACATTACGTTTGACCAAATCCAGAACTGGCTGTTTACTAGTGGGCTCTACGATAAAGAAAACCTCACAGCCATTCCGCAAATTCCTTTGCTTGGCATCTGCTATCAACCTGATTTTCCCAGCCCACCGGCATATTGAAGTTTCTGATGATTATTGTAATAGCGTCTATATTTCATACCTTTGATTTATTTTCTGCCCCATATCCTGACTATTGCTTGGAGGTCTGTACACAACACCCATCAGAGTCTTTTCTCCTGAGGTTCCTCAACTCTACCCACTCAGATTCAACACTTTCTGGTCCAATATCATTTCTAACTATCATAGAGTCAAACAACACAGAACAGACCCTTTCATCCAACTTGTTTGCACTGACCAGGCATTCTGATATGACCTAGTCCCATTTGCCAGCACTTGGCTCATATCTCTCTAAACTTTGTACCCATCTTTTAACTGTTGTAATTATACCCACATTCACCATTTCTTCTGGCAATTCCTTCTGGATGTGCACCAGCCTGTGCATGAAACCCTTAGATCCTTTTTAAATCTTTCCCTTTCACCTAAAATCTATGTCCTCTAGTTTTGGATTCCCCCACCCTAGGAAAAAGACCTCATTAATTCACACTATCCATGCCCTTTGAAACATTATAAACCTTCATACGGTTACTCTTCAGTCTCCAATGCCCCAGGGAAAAACCCCCAGCCTGTTCAGCCTCTCCCTGTAGCTCAAATCCTCCAGTGCCAGCAACACCCTTGTAATCTTTCCTGCACCCTCTCAAGTTTAACAACATCCTTCCTATAGACTAGATTTGCAGTCTTTAAAAAGTGCCCTCACCAATGTCCAGTACATGACCTTCCAAATCCTATACTCAATGTTTTGACCAACAAACGCTTTATTTTCCACCCTGTCTAACTGCGACTCCACTTTCAAGGAACTACACACCTGCACTCCTAGGTCATTTTGTTTGGCAACACTCCCCAGGACCCTACCATTATATATATAAGTCCTGCACTGATTTGTCTTTCCAAAATGCAAAACCTCACATTTACCTAAATTAAACTCCATCTACCACTGCTCAGCCCACTGACCCATCGGATCAAAGCCCCATTGTACTCTGACATAAACTTCTTCACTGTTCACTACACCACCAACTTTGGTGTCATCTGCAAACTTATTAGCCATACCTCCTGTTTGACACCCAAATCATTTATGTATATAATGAAAAGCAGTGGACCCAGCACTGATCCTTGTGGCACACTGCTGGTCACAGGCCTCCAGTCCAAAAAACATCCTTCCACCACCACCTACCTTCTAGCCAATTTTTAATCCAATTGGCTGGCTCCCTCTAGATCCCATGTGATCTAACCTTACTAATCACGCTACCATGCAGAACTTTGTTAAGAGCTTTACTGACCTCCATACAGACATCTATCCCTTTGCATTTGTCAATCCTCTTTGTCACTTCTTCAAAAAACTGAATCAAATTAGTGAGACCTGATTTCCTACTCACAAAGCCATATTGACTCTCCCTAATCAGTCCTTGCCTTACCAAATACATGTAAATCCTGCCCCTCAGAATCTCCTCCAACAATATATTCACCACTGGTGTCAAGCTCACCGGTCTATAGTTCCCTGGCTTTTCTATACCACCTTTCTTAAATAGTGGCACCACGTTAACTAACTTCCAATCTTCCAGCATCTTGTTCGTGGTTATCAATGATACAGATAGCTCAGCAAGAGGCCCAGCAATCTCTTCCCTAGCTTTCCATAAAGTTCTGGGAACCACTTGACCAGGTCCCAGGGATTTATCTATCTATATGTTGTAAAGTATTTCATGTTTCCAGTAAAATAATACAAAGATTGGCATTGATTAAGTTAAATTATTCTGTGAAAAATTTGACAGTGATGCATCTCGAGTTATGGAACCTCTACAGTGCGGAAAGAGGCCATTTGGCCCATCAAGTTTGCACCAACACACTGAACAGAATTGCACTCAGACCCAGCCCCTGATCCCATCCCCATAACCCCACTGCACAGTGGCTCAGTGGTTGGCACTGCTGCCTGATAGTACCAGGGGCCTGGGTTCAATCCCAGCCTTGGAAGCGACTGTCTGTGTGGAGGTTGCACATTCTCCCTGTGTCTGCATCAGTGCTCCAGTTTCCTCCCACAATCCAAAGATGTGCAGGTTAGGTGAATTGGCCATGCTAAATTTCCCGTATTGTTTAGGGATGTGTAGGTTAGGTGCATAAATCAAGAGCAAATGTAGGATAACAGGGGAGGGGAATGCATCGGGATAGGTTACTCTTCAGAGGGTCGGTGTGGACTGGTTGAGCCAATGGGCCTGTTTCCCCACTGCAGGGATTCTATGATGGACTTGAAATGTTAACTCATCGATGCTGCCAGACTTGCTGAGTTTATCCAGCATTCTCTGTGTTTGTTTCAGATCTCCACTGTATTTTGCTTTTATTAAAGAATTAATGAGATTGATTGGATGATAGTCACATTACCCTCATCTGCAAAATCCCATCTACATAATACACTCAAAATACCAGAAGGAAGCACCATTGTAGCTTCTGGCACAGCCAGATAATATTGTAATACTTTCTGGTTACCAAGAGTCAAACATCCAACTGTACTCCACCCACAGTGTGGTGCTGCTGCAGTCAAAGTAAGCACCGTTCTAAGTTCTTATACATCTGTTAAAAATCACACAAATGCCAGGTTATAGTCCAACAGATTTATTTGGAAGCACTAGCTTTTGGAGCGCTGCTCCTTCATCAGGTGGTTGGGTGGACAATCACCTGAAGGACCAGCACTGCGAAAACTAGTGCTTCCAATTAAACCAGTTAGGCTATAACCTGGTGTTGTGTGATTTTTAACTTTGTAAACCCCTGTCCAACATCGGCATCTCCAAATCACTTATACATCTGGTTCATTCCAAGCCAACTATGGGGCATATTGGCAATATCATAAAGTCATAGAGATGTACAGCACAGAAACAGGCCCTTCGATCCAACCTGTCCATGCCGACCAGATATTCCAACCCAATCTAGTCCCACCTAACAACACCCGGCCCATATCCCTCCAAACCCTTCCAATTCATATACCTATCCAAATGTCTTTTAAATGTTGCAATTGTACCAGCCTTCACCACTTCCTCTGGCAGCTCTTTCCATACATACCACCCTCTGCATGAAAAAGTTGCCCCTTAGGTCTCTCTTATATCTTTCCCCTCTCACTCTAAACCTATGCCTTCTAGTTCTGAACTCCTCCACCCCAGGGAAAAGACTTTGTCTATTTATCCTATCCATGCCCCTCGCGATTTTATATTGTTGTTTAGAAATGGATCATAACTTGCTTTGCAGAACTGGCAAATTCCTGGTACCCATCACGTGCAAAATTAAAGTGATGTGTAATTAGATTTTCTCACAGCAGGTTTGACTAAAATCAGGCTTGATGACATTCCAGTGATTCAACAGATCCCATTGAACAAACTGGGTAGAGAACCTCTGGTACTGGGGCTGCTCTGCAGATGTCTTAGGTAAATCTTTATGTTCCTAAATGGACTGTACTTCTGCTCTGTGTTGTCCACGACTGCATTATCAGTTACTAATAGTCTCCTCCACACTTACCTCTGGATCTTTCCATGTGCTTGCCACAATCTCCACGAAAAATGTCACTTCTTTTATTGTGGACTCGAGACTCTGTTAGACCCTGATTCTTAACTGACACCAGAGCTGAACTGTCTCTCCACCTGGGTAAATTCCTTCTCCGAATATAAAAGGTACTCCACGATTCAGCCAATCGTATCTATTAAACTGAACACCCAAAAATACTGTGTTTTTCACTCTTTCTCGGGACCAAGAGATAGAATGAGTGGACCAGAAAGTGAAGTTGAGACCAAAGATCAGCCATGATCATACTGAATGCTGGAGTAGACTTGAAAGGTTGAATGGAATTAGCTTTATTGTCACATATACTCACATGAGTGCAGTGAAAAGTTCACAAGTTGCCACTTACTGTGTCATCTTAAGTACAGATACTATGGTGTAAATAGAAAAATTAAGAAATAAGAAGTCCTGTATTGGAATAAAGTAGAAAAATAAAGAAATACAGTCAGTTCTTCTATAACGTGATAGTTGCAATCTTGTGTGACCCCACATTATAGTAAAATGGCGCTTTAGAAACAGCGCTTAAAACAGTGATGTAATTATGTTATAGCCGACACGCGTTTTAAAAGTTCGCACTTTGGAAAAAGTGCCCCCAATTCGTCAATCCTGTTACAACGAATTTGCATTAATGTTATAGCAGAACGACCTATAAAAAGAATACAATTTATAGTCCTTCCGTCCCAGTCCACATTGGACCTCACCGCAAGACAACACTGTGGACTCACCTCCAGTCCACACGCTAACAGCATTGTGGGAGCACATTCACTACAAGAACTGCAGCGATTCAGGAAGGTGAAACATCATCTTCTC
>NC_057729.1:55060377-55061426 GCF_004010195.1 Chiloscyllium plagiosum
GCTCACTCTCAACTCGGAAAAGGTGGGCGACCAGGAGGAGAGCGAGGTCACAGGTCAGCGGGGCGGTGATGGGGAGGGGAGCGGTGAGGGGTGTACTCCTGTACCCTCGGCTGTGATCGCAACATCTAGAACCCTTTGTGTCTCCTGCTCCCGGTCAGTGTGAGCCTGCAGGCCCCAGTGAGACTCCGTTAGTGACAGAGACCCGAGTCTGGGACGGGAAAGTTGGAGAGGTATTTGACAAGCAACGAGATAGACGTTATTAACACTGGGGGCAGCACGGTGGCTCAGTGGTTAGCACTGCTGCCTCACAGCACCAGGAACCCGGGTTCGATTCCAGCCTTGGACAACTGTCTGTATGGAGTTTGCACATTCTCCCAGTGTCTGCGTGGGTTTCCTCCAGGTGCTCCAGTTACCTCCCACAGTCCAAAGATGTGCAGGTCAGGGTGGGTTGGCCGTGCTTAAGTTATCCATAGTGTCCAGGGGTGCGCAGGTTCAGTGGGTTAGCCATGGGAAACGCAGAGATAGGTTATGGGGTAGGTCAGGGTGGGATGCTCTTCTGAGGGTCAGAGTGGAGAGATTATGCTTTAGTTAGACATGGCAATGGAGAGACTCTGTCTGGAGCAGAAAGTAACAAGGAATGGTCACCGTACTGACAGAAGGGTCTGACTGTGTTGGATACTGCTCAGAGATGGTTGATGAGACTAATCCCTGCAATGGACAGATTACCTTGTGGGTAAAGGCTCGACAGACTGGGCGGGTAGGTTATTTTCCCAAGTAGGCAGGTCTGTAAATACTGGGGTACGGGCCTGACCACTTGTGGGTCATAGCTATTTACAGTTCCTTTCAGAGGGGCTGGACGGGTTCATGAGGGTGGGGTGTACTCAGACAGGTTCAATCCCCACCTGGGCTGGGGGAGTTTGTACTAGACCATCTCCTCCCGTGACCGCCCTCCCGCCCTTTAAGCAGTCTCCCTCCCTCTCTCACTCTCCCATCCGCACTCTCCCCCCACATGCTCTCTCCCCCCCCACGTGCTCTCTCCCCCCCCCACA
>NC_057729.1:55067690-55079460 GCF_004010195.1 Chiloscyllium plagiosum
CCATCTCCTCCAATTCTCCCCGCCCTCTCACCACCCTCGACCCTCCTCCACTCTCTCCTCTCTGTAAATTCCTCACTGTCGTCTCTCCCCAATCTCCATTCACCCCCCCACACCCCCACTCCCACTCCCAATGCTCCAATTTCCACTGGAAGCAGAATTATCGCAGAATGCTGAGCAGCGGGCACTGGTGAATCCTGCCAGTCACTCGGGTGAAGCGGGTGCTGGTGCTGGTGGGGAGGTGAAGCAGATGGTGGTGATTGACAGCTCCTACCAGTGCCAGTTCTGTCCTGGGAAATTCGTCACTTACTTCCAGCTGAAGTCCCACATGATCCAGCACAAGAACCAACAGGTACTGCTCCCCCCACACTGCCTCACTTCTCGCACGCCCCTCGCGCACACCTTGCTCACTCCCGCGCCCCTCACATGTGCACACTCGTCCCACACACACATGCGCACACACACACACAGGCGCCTGCACACACTCTCACACTCCCTCGTTCCTCCTCTCTCACATTCTCTCTCGATCGCTGTATCTCACGCTGTCTCACTCATGGCTGTTCAGAGGAACAAGGGGTGATCTGATTGAAAGCTGTATCATTCTGAAAAGGGTGTATGCTGAGAAAATGGACACATCTGCTACAGGATTTACCAGAACAAAGCAAAATCCCTCTTCAGGGAATTGGGCTGGAAGAATCAAAGTTACCATGGTGAAGGGACTGGATCCCATTCCCCCTGCTGTGCTGGGGGAGTGCCACTCTCTCAGTGGCACCATCTTTCAAAGGAAACATTAAACTGATGTCTTCTCTATTCCCTGTCCATGGAATCTAGGGATCCTTTAATATTGGGATGCAATAAAATCCCTGAACTCGGAGGGCTGTGACCTTTTGGCTAGTTTCCTCTGGGAGCCGTGGATGCTCAGTGATGGAGTGTCGGTGCACTGAAGGGGTAATGCAGCAGCAGAGTTGAGGCGGAACATTGGCTGTGAGGGCAGAGTAGGTCTGAGGGGCTGAATGGCCTGCTCCTGTTTCTAATGCTGCTATCACGTGTTCTCCTCTGTAAGGTGTACAAGTGTGTCGTGAAGAATTGCACTCAGACCTTTGTGAAGCTCGATGAGTTTGTTGAACACATCAAGAATCACGACGATGAGATAACATACCGGTGCCACCTGTGCAGTAAGATCTTCCCATCGCTGTATGAGCTGGGGGTACACCAATATTCTCACAACCTCTACCCCCAACAGACCCCCAAGAAATGCCCCACGTTTTACAGGTGAGCTAGTGTTCCTTTCGGATTGGCAGACCGTGTGTCACGTAAGAACACAGCCGTTGTGAATTTCCCTTGGGTTGCAGGGATGTATCAGTTCCTCCATGTTCCCGCCAATACTCCCAGCCTGCTGACTGGGTCCCAGACTCTATTCTGCAAACTCTATCTTCTTCCAGTTTGTAATTACAACCCGAACCTTAATCTGTGCTACAAATCTTCTCAAAACTCGCACACATTATCACACACGATCTTCCCTCCACCCCACCCCCCACTGTCCTCCCTGAGTTGGAGATAAGGAAAATCCTGCTGTTTTTCACCCCTCGGGACTTGGAGTTGAACCCTATGGCTTCACCACCCTCCAACCCCGGCCCATCCTCACCTTCTACATAGTGTCAAAATTGTCACTGTGTTTGCCCTCCTCCACAGCACAGAGTCATTAAGCCTCTGTGACCCACATCATCACTGAGTGAGAGATGGGTACCGTCAGATATTTGAGTAAAATTAGGTTTTTCAGCCCACCAACTCTGTTGTGCCATTTGATCATGTCTTGTATGTTTTTCAACCCCGTTCTCCTGTCTTTCCCCTGTAACCTTTCCTTGTCCAAGAGCCATGCAGGGTGTAGCTGTGTGACTGACTGTTATGATTAAAGACAAAAAAAAATTCATCGAGTTCTGCAGCACAAAAAAAGCCCCTTCGGCCCATCAAGTCAGTGTTGGTTAAAAATGAGCCCGCTATCTATTCTAATCCCATTTCCTGCCACTTAGCCCAGTGACTTTTATACCTTGGCATCACAAGTTCACATCTTAATCTATCTTCAATGTCAAGTGGGTTTCTGCATCTCCCAGCCTTAATGGGCAGTGAGTTCAAGATACCCACCACCCTCTGAGTGAAATGTTTCTTCACATCCCCCTGTAAACCTCCTGCCCCTTACCTTCAATCTATGCTACTGGTCATTGAGCCCTCTGCCAAGGAGAAAGGTTCCTTCCTAAGTTTGCCACCCAGATATTTTTTAACCAGAGAAGCTATGGCACATGTCTGGAGCAGGTCGGATTTGAACCAAGGCCTACCTGGCTTGGAGATAGGGACAATACCACTGCACCACAAGAGCCCTTTACACTATCTATGCCCCTTACTTATTTATCACATCAATCATGTCCCCTCTCAGTCTCCTGTATTCCAAGAATATGGACGTACATGGAATAGTTAGATGGGCTTCAGATTGGTCGGTATAACATCGAGGGCCGAAGGGCCTGTACTGCGCTGTTATGTTCTATGTTCCAAGGTAAACAACTACAGCCTAGCCAGACTCCCTTCCTAACTAAACCTTCCCAGCCCAGGCAACACCCTGGTAAATCTCCTCTGTACCCTCTCCAGTGCTATCACATCCCTCCTACAATATGGATAAATCATGTTTAACCTTTCTCTCGAGGTTCCAGTGTAACGTTGACATGTGTCGGGATGTCGTAGACATAAAGGACAATTGGCAAAAAGCAAGCTCCCAACAACTATTGAGTTAATGACGTGACAAGCTGTTTTACTGATGGGTCAGGATTATCCAGGACAACATGGAGAGATTGACTGCTCTTCTCAGAAATATTACCCTGGAATTATTTTATATCCCAGTGAAGGAACAGATGGGATTTTGGTTTAATTTCCAACAAGTGGCCCCTCTGACAGTGCAGCACACCCCCGTGACTGCTATTGGAGGGTCACCTTGGACGATGGACTTCAGCCTGCCTCCTTTCTTTCCAAAGCAGCTCTCATTCTCAAATGGGAAAGTCTAATTCCTCTTTCTTCTTTTGTTTCCAGGTGTTCGAGGTGTTTGAGTAAATATTCCACACCTGAAGCCCTTGAACATCACCTCCAGACAGCCTCTCACAATTACCCCTGCCCGCATTGTCAGAAGGTGAGCCCTGAGACCATAAGGCAGAGGAGCAGGAGAAGGCCATTCAGCCCATCTGATCTCCTTGCCCATTCAATGAGACCAGGGTTGATCTGATCATCCACAATTCCCACTTTCCTGCCTTTTCACCATGCTCCTTGATTCGCTTCCTGATTAAAGATCTGTCAATCTCAGCCTTGGATATACTGACTGACCCAGCCTCTATGTTAAAGAATTCCACAACTTCACCATCTTCCAAGAGAAGTAATCCCTCCACATTTCTAACTTAAATCTGTAACCCCTTATTCCCTCTGGTCCTAGGTTTTCTGACAACAGGAAAAAGCTGTCCTGATCTGCGCTATCAGATCCTCCAAGGATCTTGTATGCTTCAATAAGGTCACCTCTTATTCGTCTAATTCCAAAGAGTACAGGGACCCTTTACCCAGCTTGACCTGGGAAGCCAGCCCCTCTGTCACTGTGATCAGCCACATGAACCTTCTCTGTGCTGCTTCCCATGCCTGAGTGTTGGATAGCTATTCTGTATAAAAGCAACTGGCCCTTTTAATGAGATGAGGGAACCTTAGTGGAGGGGTCTCTTTCAAGTGGACTTCAAGCCCATTCTCTTCACAACTGGTGACAGGACAATCCGGCCCTAGAAACAGAAACAGTTATGGATACGGGAAAGAGTAGTGGGGAACCTGCAGACGGCCAAAATAGTTGGGCCATTCTGACTTCACTCCCCCCTCACCCCGTCCTGCAGTGTCTCACTCCCTGGGAGAGGCCATTTCGAATAACCAATCTGGGAAATGTTACAGTTCCTGTTAAGGCCACTCAGCCCCTCCATCCAGTGCATCAGTGAAATCACAGCTGACCTGTACCTTAATTCCGTTCAGCTGCTTCAGTCTGGAACCTTTCTCAACCTTCTCCAATAAGAGTCAGTGAATATCCAGTTTTCAATTGACCCCCAGTCTCAACCATTGTTGTATTTGGCGGTGCCCAGGGGTGGGGGTGTTGGGGGGTGGGAGTAGTGGGTGCATGGGAGAGAGTTCCAGATTTCTACTCCCCTTCGAGTGGAAAATTCCTACTAGTTGTCACCCTTTTCCCAAACCAGCTGTAAAGTTGGGAATTTCAGTTCTCCCACTGCCATCGGACTTCTCAATAACTCTGTCTTTAACCCTGTGTTGGAGTTGAATCAGGATCAGAGATGGGGAGTGGGGGAGGTTTAATGGGGACTGTCATCACCTCAGGGGAGACTATGGTCCAGTGGTGATGTCACTAGAGTTACTAATCCGGGGACATGGGTTCGAATCCAGCCAGGGCAGGTCGTGGAATTTGGGTTCAGTTCAAAACCTGGAATTAAGAGTCAAAGGATGACCATGAAACTGGTGTCAATTGTTGGAAAAGCCCATCTGGTTCACTATTGTCATTGAAGGAAGAAAACTACTGTCCCTTCCTAGTGTGGCCTAGATGTAATACCACTGGTCCATTGCCTCCCCTGAATTGTGAATGTGCAGGTTGGTTGGATTGGCTGTGCTAAATCGCCCATGATGTGCAGGCCTGGGTGAAGTAAATATAGGGTTACAGGGATATAGCTGTTCAGAGAGCTGTTGCAATGAGCCAAGTGACCTCTATCTGCACCCTAAGGGTTCGATGCCTATTCAGGTATAAACTACATGTGACTTCAGACCCACAGTGAAGTGGTTGACTCTTAACTGTCCTCTGGACAATTAGGGATGGGCATTAAATGCTGGCCCAGTCAGCAACATCAACATCCCGTGAATGATTTTTTAAAAAAAGCTTTTTAAACCTGTTGTGTGTTCCTCAACCTGCGGACAGGTCTTTCCAAGTGAGAGGTACCTAAGGAGACATCTCCCAGTGCACGGTGGAGGAGGAGTGTTCAAGTGTCAAATATGTAAAAAGTCGTTCAAAACCGAGCACTATCTCAAGCTTCACCTTCTCATTCATTCTGGTAGGTCTCAAAGATTCCCTGGCTTTAAATTGAAGAAGTGGGGCTTGGTTAGCTCAGTTGGTCAGAAGGCTGGTCTGTGTTACACCAACAGCACGGTTTCAATTCCTGCACTGGCTGAGGTTACCCATGCAGGACTCTCAATCACTCCCCTCGCTTGAGACGTGGTGACCCTCAGGTTCTGAAGCAGGGTCATTGGACCTGTAACGTTAACTCTGCTTTCTCTCCACAGATGCTGCCGAACCTGCTGAGTTTTCCCAGCAGTTTCGGTTTTCCCTCGTGTCCTGATTGGTTGTCCTGTTTTTGGGAGCTTACTGGGCCCACTTGGAGGTCTCTGTATGAAATGCTTTTGAGATGTTGTGAGGTTTTGATAGAATGACAAACTAAATTTACACAAAAACAATAAAAGTACAGCCAGAGAATTCTCGGGCTAAAAGTGAAAACTGAAGTGGCGTTGTTTACAGTGTTCTGAAATTCACCAGCTGAAATAAATCTTAGCCGTGTGGAACTGGGATAACACCATCTATATTTATGTTTAAAAGAAATGACAATACCTTTGGGATGGAACCCCCGTGTAATAGCAAGGCCCCAGAGAGAAGTAATAGAGTGAGTTGTTTACTATGCATATTATGAAGGTGAATATTTATAACTCCCAAAGGTGATGCAATTAATTTTTATTCACATTTCACCACACTGAATCTATGCTTGTGAGGAGCTGTTAGAATATTTTGGAGTTACTGTGCATCGTTTATTCAGGAATGCAATCCCTTGGGGGAGCTATGACAGGACTCATCTCTGAGCTGAGGCTTTCACAGCAAAAGTTCAAAGGTCACTTCTGGTCCGTGCTTCTCTGAAACACATTCCTGCCTTAGTTATAGGTGTTGGAGAAAGTGAGGACTGCAGATCAGAGCCAAAAGGTATGGTGCTGGAAACGCACAGCAGGTCAGGCAGCATCCAAGGAGCAGGAGAATCGACGTTTCGGGCATAAACTTCTTCATCAAGAATGTGATGATTCCTGATGAAGGGCTAATGGCCAAAACGTGTAACCAGCAAGCATCGGTTTACTGTCTGTTCTATTTATTGTTCCTCAAGAAGGTGAGAGGGAGTTGCTTTCTTGAACTGCTGCTGTCCTTAGAGTATAGGGACCCTCTCAGTACTCTTCGAGAGGGAGTTCCAGGATTTGTTCACTGAGGGATAGGCAATATATCTCCAAGTCAGAATAGTGAGTGGCCAAGTGTACAGTCTCCTGTCCCTGTTATCTCATCAAATTACATTTGATCAAGTATCTGGGGATATTCATCTACAATCACGGTGCTACACAAATGCACATTGTTGTTGATGTTGATAAATTTATATTGATGCAAAGTCCAAGACTGACTCTGTTGTTTGGATTATTCTAATTGTCATCAGCCGTTTGTGTAGATGTGCCTAGAGGAGCTCAAGGATAGTGCCATCACAGAGAGAGCAGGTGATATAGGAACCTACAATACTGTCGCCAGATTGTCTCATCACGAGGGAAATGTGTCCCGAATTAACAAAACTCTCTAGAGATCCGAGGTTAGTCTCATTGAAGACTTCATTGATGTAAAGGTAAAATTGCCATGGGCCTAGAGAGAAGCGACTGGTGATGGTTTAACCTGAGGGTCACCACCTCAGGCAAGGGGACAGGTAGAGAAGGTGAGTCGTTCACGGTAAACCCAGCTGCGCAGAAATTGAACCCACACTGTTGGCGTCACAAGCCAGCTGTCCAGCTAACTGACCTATTGACTGGATGATCAACTACCATGTTAAACAGAGAGCTACCTAGGTTTTCCCTGACTGGGGAGTTGATAATGAGAGGTAAGAGATGTACGGGCATTGGGAAACAAACCAGGGGCAAGTTATGACAATGACAATGGAATATTCTGCCTGAAAAGGCAGTGTAAACAGATCCAATATTAACCTTCAAAGCAAAATTGAATGAACGTATTGTTTCCTGCATCCCTTGGGACATGTTTGCCATTGGTTAGGCCAGTTGTTATTGTAAATCCCTAATTGTCATCAAAAGGAGGAGAGGTTTGTAGGATTGTGGTGGGATGGTTGAGACTAGCCAGAAAGGGTAGATGCTAGCTTCTATACTGTCCATCTCTATAAATTGTGGAGATGTTATTTCATGGAAAAACATCAGTCTGGATTAAACAGAATAGTTGAAGTGTTAAATTGACATGCTGGAGTTTTTGCTTAATTTATTACGGGTTATCTGATGTCAAGGTGAAGGTTAAGAAATTTGAGTGAATGGTCAACGCTAAGGCAGCAGATAAATCTGAATAAGTTAGCAAGCTTCCTTATTGGACAGCCTGAGACAGAGTCTGTAATTAAATGAATGACGTTTCACACACTGTACAAAATCCTTTCTTTTAATTCTTTCACCAGATGTGGGTGTTGCTGGCTAGACCAGCATTTATTGCCCTTGAGAAGGTAGCAGTGAGCTGCTGTGTGGTACCATGTCAGTCCTTGAGTTGGTAGATGCAGCCCTCAGTGCTGTCAGGGGGAGAATTCCAATGCTTCGACCCAGCGACAGTGGTATCTTTCCAAGGCAGGATACTGAGTGTCTTGGAGGGGAATGTTAGTGGCTGTTATTGCCACCAAATGTCAGGCTATTGTTTGAAGGATTGAGATGGCCTAGTTTTGGAATGTTTCCCAGTGTTGGGCATAAGGCCATGTTATTACACAATTTGTTTTAATAATTCAGGGGAAGTGAGTGACACTGCTGGGCCAGTACACTTTTGCCCATCCATATTTGCCCTTGGAACGATGGCAGTGAGCTGCCCCCTTGCAACACTGCAGTCCATGTGCTGTAGATAGACCCACAATGCCCTTAGGGAGGGAATTTGAGGATTTTGACCCAGTGAAGGAACAGTGATATATTTCCAAGTCAGGCTGGTGAGTGGCGTGGAGGGGATCCTGCAGGGGGTGGTGTTCCCATGTATTTGCTGTCCCTTTGGATTTGAAAGGTGCTATCTGAGGTCCTTGCTGAAATTCTGCAATGCATCTTGTAAGCCCCATAAGAAATCGGAACAGGAATAGGCTTAGGGCCTGCTCCACCATTCAGTATGAGCATAACTATGCCCTCTGGTCCGAGACTCTCCCTCGAGAAGTGGTTGAGGCCAAAACATCATGTTTTCAAAGAGGGAGTAGATACACCTCTGTGGCTCATGGGATGAAAGAATATTGGGGGAGGGTGGAATTAGGATATTGACCTCAATGATCAGGCTTGATCATAATCAATAGGGGAGCAAGATTGAGGGGTCGAATGCTGCGATGTTTGTATCCTCTCAGCACTGACCCTGTCAAGCCCCTTAAGAATCCGATATATTTCATGAGATATGAGACCACTTCTCATTCTTCTGCATGTTCCTCTGTATCTGCTGCCCTTGTTTTTCTGGATGGTGGTGGTCACAGGTTGGAAGGTGTCAGTTTTGGTGAGTTAATGCAGTGTATCTTGTAGCTGGTGCACTCTGCTACTGTCTGTGGGTGTAGAAGGAGCCAACGTTGGTGGGATTTGTTGGGTCCTTTTTCAGTGTCCCCAAACCTGCGTTAAGTCTGACTGGTGGGGATTCGCTTCAGGGAATGCTGCTGTTTCTGTTCAGTTGCCGTTGTCAGAGTTACAAATGCTTTAATGTTCTAGTGAAACAGCTCCACGGCTTGAGAGCTGGTGGTGCTCACTGGACTTTACGTTCTGTAAGGTCCCACCTGCTCCAGAAGTGAGGAAGGATGTTTCTCAACAGGTCATTTAGAAACTATCTCCAGTCTGTGTGCAGGACCACAGAAATGATACAGGCACAGAAGGAGGTTGTACAGCCCACCTTGTCCATGCTGACCCAAAGGTACCCGGATGGTCGCCCTGCCATTGGAAGGGTATTATTAAATTGGAGGGGTTCAGAAAAAACATCACCAGGACTAGAGAGTCTAAGTTATGAAAATAGGTTGGATAAGCTGGGACTTTTTTCCATTGGAGTGTAGGAAGTTGAGGTGTGAGAGGTTTATAAAATCACAAGGGCATAGATAAGGTGAATAGCCAAGGACTTTTCCCCGTGGTGGGGATGTCCACAACTAGGGGATTTTAAGGTGGGAGGAGAAAATTTTAAAAAAGTCATGAGACGCAAGTTGTTCACACAGAGAGTGGTTTGTGTGTGGAATTAATTGTCAGAGGAAGTGGTGGATGCGGGTACAGTTAAAACTTTTAAAAGACATTTGGATAAGTTCATGAATAGGAAAGGTTTGGAGGGATGTGGGGCAAGCACAGGCAAGTAGGACTAGTTTATTTTGGGAACCAGATCAGTATGGACGAGTTGGACCGAAAAGTCTGTTTCCATGCCCTTTTGAATTCCATCTTCCTGCACACAGCCCTGTAGCTTAAACCACTTAGTGCACCTCCACCACCAACATAATTAGCGACCTCCAGACACACACCACGCTCAAAGTGTTGTCTTTTGGGTTCTTGTGTTGAGGGAGTGTCCACACCTCTGAGCCAGGAAGCCCTGAGTTCAAATCCTACCTGCTCTTGGTGTGTGTAATAACATTGCTGAACAGATAGGTTAAGATAGGGAAGAAGTGTGGCAAAGGGCTTGTGTGGTGCAGTGGTAGTGTCTCTATCTCTGAGCCAGGAGGCCCATGTTCAAGTGCCACCTGCTCCAGAAATGTGTAATGACATCCGTCAGCAGGTCAATTAAAACTGTCTCTAGTCCGTGTTACCTTTTGGGTTCTTGTGATGTGGAGTAGTGTCCCTACCTCAGAGCAAGGACATCCAGATTCAAGCCCCACCTGCTCCAGATACACATCGTAAATCATAAACAGGAGCTGTGTTTGTCCTCAGTGTGGAGTTAGCTTCAGGACAGGGAAAGGTGGAAACTAATGTTTGCAGTAACCTGTAACTTTACACGAAAGCCTTTGTAAACCTCTGAATGTCTGCCTCATTCAGTCAGTGAATTTGAAACAGGCTGCTTCATTTTATTCCTTATCTTTTGTTGTCTTTGGGCAGGTGAGAAACCGTTTAAGTGCACATTATGTTCAGCAGCATTTAATCGCAAGGATAAAGTGAAGAGGCACATGCTAACCCATGATCCCGTCAAGAAGTTCAAGTGCCCTTTCAGGTAGGTTTCCCTTCGTTTCTGGATCTCTGGGTAGCTGACGAGGCCATTCGGGCCATTGTGCATGTGATAGCACTTTCAAAGGTCGCTTCTGTCAGCCGGTCTAACTCCATATACCAGCCTTGGCTCAATATCCCTTTATATGTTCGAAGAGCGACAATTTTTAAATTTCCGATTTAAAAATAAGAATTGGCAGGTAGAGGGTATAGTGGACAGTAAAAGACCCCATCATTGCACCCCCTGTGCCTGAGGATTTGGGGAGGACCATTTAGGACGGAGATGAGGAGACATGTCTTCACCCAGAGAGTGGTGAGCCTGTGGAATTCATTACCACAGGAAGGAGTTGATGCCAAAACATTGAATGTGTTCAGGAGGCAGCCAGATATAGCATGTGGGGTGAGTGGGATCAAAGGTTATGGGGAGGAAGCAAGATTAGGCTATTGATCCGCCATAAATCATGACGAATGTTGGAACACGCTTGAAGGGCTGAATGGCCTCCTCCAGCTCCTATCTTCTATGTTTCTATGTCTCCTACACAATGGTGGTTTGAGGGGGTGTTCCATATTGTGTGCGTGGGTGGGAAATAAATGTTGGCTGTGCCCCTGATTTACAATCTTTCAAAAACAAAATTTAGTGACTGGGGTCACCACACTGGCATGGATTGAGGTGTGGCAGGAAACAGAGTAGGAGTAGATGGGTCATTCTCAGATTAGTAAACTGTGATTAGCAGGGTACCACACGGACCAGCACTTGGGCCCCAGCTGTTCACAATAAATATCAGGGATTTGAATGTCAGGCCCAGATGCAATTTCCAAGTTTGCAGCTTACACAAGTCGAGGTGGGAATGAAGGTTGTGACTCCAAAGTGTGTTCAAGGGGATTTAGACAATATGGAGAAAGTGAGGACTGCAGATGCTGGAAAAGCGCAGCAGGTCAGGCAGCATCCAAGGAGCAGGAGAATCGACGTTTCGGGCATGAGCCCTTCTTCAGGATTTAGACAATATACTGAGTGAATGGACAAGAACAAAGCAAATGGAGTATTCAGTGAGAATGTGAGAGGTTACTAATTTGGTAAGAGAAACAAATGCTGGTCATTTCTGTGTGATTTAAGGGATTGGGGCAGGTCAGCTTGCAAAAGGATGTGCATGTCCTTGCTCAGAAGGTCGCTGCAGGTGCAGCAAGCATTGGGAACACAAATACTGTTGGTCTTTGTAGAGGGAGGATGAGGAAACGGGAGTAAAAATGTCCTGCTGCATTTATACAGCGCCTTGATGAGAGCGCACCTGGAGTATTATGCATAGCTTTGGTCCCTTTATCCAAGATGGGATATATTTCCATAGATGGAGCACAAGAAATATTCACCACACTGTCTAGAGATGGTGAAAGTGTTTTATGAGGGGAAGTTGAGATTAGGCCGTCCCTCACATCATTGCTGATGTCACACACTCAGTGACTTCCGTCCCCCCCCACACTGCTGTGTTTGCCACCACTTCCACCCCCACCAATGCCACTCACCTGCATTCTGCTGACA
>NC_057729.1:55082066-55094451 GCF_004010195.1 Chiloscyllium plagiosum
CATCAATGTGGACTTCAACAGTCTCCTCATTTCCCCTTCCCCCACCTCACCCCAGTCCCAAACTTCCAGCTCAGCACTGTCCTCGTGGCTTGTTCTACCTGCCTACCTTCTTTTCCACCTATCCACTCCACCCTCCCCCCCGACCTATCACCTTCAATCCCTCCCCCACTCTCCTATTGTACTCTATGCTACTTTCTCCCCACCCCCACCCTCCTATCACTTATCTCTCCATCCTTCAGGCTCTCTACCTGTATTTCTGACTACGGGCTTTTGCCCGAAATGTCGATTTTCCTGCTCCTCGGATGCTGCCTGAACTGCTGTGCTTTTCCAGGACCACTCTAATCTAGAATCTGTATTCTCTAGAGTTTAGAAGAATGAGGGGCAATCTCATAGAAACTTACAAAATAGTTGGTAGTTTGACAGGGTGTAAGAAGGAAAGATGCTTCCCACACCAGAGACTGGGAGACAGTCTCAAACTAAAAGGCAAATGACAGTTGGTTCTGCTATAATGCATGTTTCTTCAACATGAATTGGCTTTAAGGCAATTGAAGGATTTAGACCGTTATTTGTAGAATGTGAACTTTCCTTACCTGTACTGGCTATAATGTGATTCCGGTCCCATGGTGCGGCTACTGCATGATCATCTTATAACGCAAGAAGGTAACTTTTACCTTATAGTCATAGAGTTGTAGAATCATAGAGATACTGGTCCGCATCAATACGGCCAGTCACCTTTTGCACAAAGGGGCTTGGGGACGAATGATCCCAGATGTTTGTCGGGTTTTCCACCTTCCCCTGGTTTCACCTGGGGCATACTATGTGGGTAGTGTGATACTGAAGGGATCCCAGTTGTGACCTTTGAGCATCTGAACAGGTTCTGCATTGGCAGCAAAGGCAGTTGGTGGAGGACTCCTCACTGGAGATAGTTTGTCCAATACTTTAGGCCAGGACTAGGCTCAGGGAAACTTTAAACTTTGGACCTTTGGATAAGGACTTTAAGATCTGTATGTTTTCCTTTATCTTTTGGCTTTTTTAGTTTTTTTAAAATTCTGGTTTTGTTTTTTAAATGCTGATTTTGTACACTTTTCACTGTTACTCCTGTATTCCTGTGTTTGAGCACACATGACAATAAAATCAAATTCTAATCAGATTTGTCCATTGCTGATGCTAGCCTCTGACATGGTGTGATGTCTCCTATCCCTGTTTCTGCCCCCTTCCCCTCCCCCACAGCCTATAGCCTGTCCCTGTCTCTCAGTAACCTTCCGAACGTAGCTGTCGGATTGGCTACACGGTCCAGGGCTGGTCGTCATTCCTACCCACTTGGTTGGGAATGGTGGTTGCTGTGCAGTCAATCAGGCTGTGCCTCTGAGTTTCTCTCGAGGGAGAACCAGTCCGAAGGGAATCACTGACGGAAAAGAGGAATATACCCACTGAAGCAGTAAAGAGTATAGCAGCAAATTAACTACATGTGAATCATACAAAACATCTTTCCAATATTTCTTCTGTAACTTGAGAGATTCCGAAAACCTCCAGGGATTTGTTAACATTGACCAATAGCTGTTCTTTTGCAATAATTTGTCAGCATCTTTCCACCTCATTGGATCAGACAATTGCCTTCCATCCCCTAGTGATTGGTCAGTATTGACCATTAGCCATTCTGTTCCAAGTGATTTGGTTAGTATTGACCAATAGCTGTTCTGTTCAGAGTGATTGGCCAGTAGCTGTTTCTCGCTCTGGTACTGGAATCTATGAATGAGTGACTAGGTCCACTCTTTCTGCTTTGCATCACTTACAGGGTACACTCTGGTTGTACAAAAGAATTCAACAGACCTGACAAACTGAAGGCTCATATAATCGCACACTCAGGTAGGTACAGCAACTATATTCTTTAAGTTTCATCAATTAAACCCTTTTCTTTTGAAAAAAACCAGACTTATTTCTGTCTCCCACTACTCGGCATGTGACCCTGATTGCTGATCCCATGACCTTGGTCAAAGCTCGTTGGGAATCTGTATTCTGATCGAAGTGGGTGACAATGATGCATTTCGGTATTTTCTTCTCCAGCCCATAGCTCCCGAAGTCCCAGTCTCTGTCACGTTACTATCCCTTTGCTGCAGGTTCCTGATGAAGGGCTTATGACCGAAACATCGATTCTCCTGCTCCTCGGACACTGCCTGACCTGCTGTGCTTTTCCAGCAACATACACTCTGCCTTTGGCAACCAATCACCCCTTTTCCTGTGATATAAATTTTTGTGATCATTTGAAATTCGGCATTCTTACATTTGTCCTGATGGGTTCAAGCTAAGGAGCTTTGCTAACGTGTCTGTCAGGAAGACTCAATTTACAGGAGCACATTATGGCTGATCCCGCTTTCGATTCCATCTAACTTGACTCTAAATTCTTTTGTATGTCCCTCTCTAGAAAAAGGAGAAGATTCCTTATTTCCTAGTTTCTCTCCTGAATGGTGTGATGTTATGTCTCCACGGTAACCATGGGAGAGCTGCTAGACTCTCCCAGCAGCTGAAAATGTTTTTGCCTAGGTAACCCATCCAGTCCCCTCAAACCTCTCCAAAAGCCTCAATTGAAATGCCACTTACCTTATATGGTTTAGGGGAGGCATGGTCATACAATGGTACTGTTGCTGTTCTAGAATCAAAAGGCCCTGGCTAATCTTCCAAGGATGTGAGTTTGAATCCCACCACACCCGATGGTAGAATTTAAATTTAGTTAATAAAATCTGGAACGTAAAACTTTAGTCTCAGCGACAGTGACTGTGAAACTATCATCGATTGTTGGAAAAAACCCACTAATGTCCTTCAGAGATGGAAATCTGTCATCTTTACCCGGTTTGGCCTATACGTGACTTCAGTCCCACAGCAATGAGACTGACCCTTAACTGCCCTTTGAAAAATCTAAATTCAGCTCCTGGTAGAGGTAAGACTGGGTAAGAAATGGAGGCCTTATCGGTGATGCCCACATCCAGTGAGAGAATCATATTTTTATTTAAATCAATGTGCCATTTTGTCAGTCCTTTGTGAAGTGTGTTGTACACTTTGGAAGTGCCTTGCTGTGCTGATGGGGGTTTCCTGAAGGAGATTTTTAAATGTAATTTAGTTTGTGTTTTTGTTTGTTTTGGCTGCAGGAATCAAGCCGTACAAGTGCCAGTATTGCAGCAAGAGCTTTAGCCGCCGCGCCCACATGATGGAGCACCAGCACTCGCATACAGACACCTACACCATCCGCTGTGCCCCCTGTGGCAAAGGCTTCACCCGCGAGAAATACCTCAAGCAGCACCGGTGCGGGCTGTTCGCCGGGCGTGGGGAGGAACGCCAGGCGCGGAAACGGCGTCCCGGTAGCCGCCGGGGCCCCTGCAAACCCAAGAGGGGCCCGTCTGAGAGCCACACTGCCCCTGGGACAGAGGAGGGAGCGGACGGTGGGCAGGCCGGGCAGCGCAGGGAGGAGCATGTCATCGTCCTGTCAGAGTCCGAGGAGGCAAATGCCACCACCAACACCAACCAGAACTGGCTGACCATCTCCAGCCCAGGCAACAGCACCTTGACCGAGCTGCCCAGCAGTCAGGGGGTAACTATGGTTACCGTTCCCGTTTACATCCAAGCCTCGGAATAACCAGGCTCTGAACGGACCTTTCCACTACAGCACAGACTAGTTTTTTTTATATATATTCAATAAATATATGTAAATATGAATATATCAATAGCTGTCTTGACAGAGAGAATGATTAAAAACTTTGTACAAAATAACCCCGGTTATCCAAACGTTAATTATCCAAACAAGATCTCAAGGTCCCGTAAAAACGTGATCGGTTATCTGAACAATCGGTTATCTGAACAATCGGTTATCTGAACAATCGGTTACCTGAACAATCGGTTACCTGAACAATCGGTTACCTGAACAATCGGTTATCTGAACAAAATACTCCCTGCCCGTCTTGTTCAGATAATCGAGGTTGTTCTGTACCTTGTTCTCCCTTCATCCTAGAATTCTTTCAAACTGACAAAGGTCAGTTTGAAAACTTGAAGCTGGCTTTATCGTATCTCTGCTAATTCGCAGTGCGTGATAGCCATCAAATGCACAAATAAAAAGCACTTTTCCAATTAACAGGAAAAGGTTTTCCCTCAATTCATTTATATCCAGCTGAGGGGGGGAGGTGACATCACTGATCTGGGAAATGGTGTGATCTCTGTGACGTTTCGGTGTGGCTCCGTGTGAAGGTATCCTCTCTTTGGAACGCAGAAGAAGGAAAGAGTTGCATTTCTCTAGCAACTTCCACAAGCTTCGGGATATCCCAAGATGCTTCATAACCAATGAAGTAGTTTTTGATATAGTCCCAGCAGTTTCCCACAAACAGCAATGATAATGGGGCTGGGTTAGCTTCGTTGGCTGGGCGGCTAGTTTCTGATGCTAACAGCAACAGTTCAAATCCCATACCAGCTGAGGTTACCTGAGGTCAACTTCTACCCTGCCCTGAAACTGGTCACCCCCAGGTTAAACTACCACCAGTTTTCTGTCTCTAATGAGAGGACACAGCCTGTGGTCCTCTGGGACTATGACAACTTTACTATTGACTGGATGGTGCATTTACAGATGTAGATTTGATGGAAAATACTGTCTCAGAAACCTGGGCAGACCTTGCATGGTGTCTTTACTTTCAAACAGATAAGGTAGTTGGGCCTTTGGATTCATGTTGTAGAATTTGATTGAGTTGATAACCAGCTCACTGTAACATTTACATATACATGTATTTAGAGAAAATGTACAAAGTTCCAAAAGAGTTCGAAAGAAATCAGAGCAAGACTCAATGGTAAGGTCCGAGGGAGTGTTGCTGAACAATGAGACCTTGGAGTGCAGGTCCACAGTTTCTTGAGAGTAGAATCCCAGGTCGATAGGATAGTGAAGAAGGTGTTTGGTATGCTTTCCTTTGTTGGTCAAAGTATTGAGTACAGGAATTGGGAGGTCATGTTGCGGCTGTACAGGACATTGGTTAGGCCACTGTTGGAATATTGCATGCAATTCTGGGGGCATGGATAGGGTAAATAGGTAAAGTCTTTTCCCTGGGGTGGGGGAGTCCAGAACGAGAGGGCATAGGTTTAGGGTGAGAGGGGAAAGATTTAAAAGGGACTTAAGGGGCAGCTTTTTCACACAGAAGGCGGTGCGTTATGGAGTGAGCTGCCAGAGGAAGTGGTGGAGGCTGGTACAACGTCGAATCTTCTGTTCCCTAGATGCTGCCTGACCTGCTGTGCTGTTCCAGCAATAAAGTTTCAGCTTTGGAGGGATATGGGCCAGTGCTGGTAAATGGGACTGGATTGGGATGGGATATCTGGTCGGCATGGACGGGTTGTACCAAAGGGTCTGTTTCTATGTTGTACATCTCAATGACTTTATAACTCTCGTGGTGACCTGTCCATTTGTGATTTCCCTCCTTTTAATTCTAAACAAAAGATAATCATTGTAAGCATCTTCGGCTTACACAATTTTTTTTAAGATTACTTATAGTGTGGAAACAGGCCCTTCAGCCCAACAAGTCCACACCGACCCTCCAAAGAGCAACCCACCCAGACCCATTCCCCTCCATTTACCCCTTCACCTAACACTATGGGCAATTTAGCATGGCCAATTCACCTGACCTGCACATCTTTGGACTGTGGGAGGAAACCGGAGCACCCGGAGGAAACCCACGCAGACACGGGGAGAATGTGCAAACTCTACACAGACAGTTGCCCGAGGCAGGAATTGAACCTGGGTCTCTGGCGCTGTGAGGCAGCAGTGCTAACCATTGTGCCGCCATGTTCAATTTAGCTGCTAAGCCAAAGATCTCAAAAAATACCCTCTCAAAGTTTTTATTCTCAGAAGAATCTTAACAGCCAAAATCATTTTGCAAATCCAACCTTTGTGACATACTTCACAACAGCATTCAAGAATGTAGGTTTGCTCGCTGAGCTGGAAGGTTTGTTTTCAGACGTTTCGTCACTATACTAGGTAACATCATCAGTGAGCCTCCGGATGAAGCTCTGGTGGTAAATGGGGTGCAAGTCAATGTGTTTGTTGATAGAGTTCCAGTTGGAATTCTATGTTTCTAGTAATTCTCATGCGTGTCTCTGGCTTGTCCTAGGGTGGATGTGTTGTCCCAGTCGAAATGGTGTCCTTCCTCATCCATATGTAAGGATACTAGTGAGAGAGGATCATGTCTTTTTGTGGTTAGTTGGTGTTCCTGTATCCTGGCAGAAAACTAGCCACCAGGATACGTGAACATTAACGAGCCACAAAACGACATGACCCACTCTCACTAGTATTCTCTCTATCAACAAACCCATTTACCACCCGCTGAGAAAAATAACAGGAAATTGTGTCACTACAGGAAATGACGTCAACACTGAAAATGACATCACCAACACAAAGAAACCTAAACACTTAAATAGAAAGCAGGTTGGAGGCTTCATCCGGAGGCTCACTGATGATGTTACCTAGTATAGTGACAAAATGTCTGAAAATGATCCTAACAGCTCAGCGAGCAAAGCTGCATGCAGAACTTCAACCAGAGCTCCAAATCTTCTCAAAACTCGCTAGCACTGCAGAAGATTAACACCGTCCACGACAAAGCAGCCTACTTCATTGGTCCCACATCCACTCCCTCTACTATCACACTCAGTAGTAGCAGTATCTACCATCTACAAGATGCACTGCAGAAATTTGCCAAGGAGCCTCAGACAGCACCTTTCAAATCCACGACCATCTTCATTGAGAAGGACAAGGGCAACAGATACATGGGAACACCATCACTTTAAAGTTCCCCTCCAAGTCACTCGCCATTCAGACTTGGTAATATATCACCGTTCATTCACTGTCGCTGGGTCAAAATTCTGGAATTCCCTCCCTAATGGCGCTGTGGGTCAACCTACAGTAGGTGGACAGCAGCAGTTCAAGAAGGCAGCTCACCTCCACCTTCTCAAGGGCAACTAGGGAAGGGCAATAAATGCTGGCCCAGCCAGTGGTACCAACATCCCACAAACTAGTAAGACAGGAAAGCTCCTGTTTCTAAACCCAGTACCTCAATTACTCATTTTTAAAGTTTTGTTGATTTCTCTTCTGATCCCACACAGAGCCCCAACTTCGTTATGACACTAGCTGATGGTAGTACTGAACGTTTGAGATACCTGAGTAAGTTTTAAAATTTTTGTTTACTGTGAAGGTCAGTCAGTGAACAAATTCACAACAGCCAATGTTCTTTCCACAGAAGAATCTAAAAGTTTATTGCACTCAAAACATTTTTAAAAAGTTACACTTTACAAGAACTATTTGAAAATGATTCGGAGATGCCGGTGTTGGACTGGGGTGTACAAATTTAAAAATCACACAACACCAGGTTATAGTCCAACAGGTTTAATTGGAAGCACTAGCTTTCGGAGCGACGCTCCTTCATCAGGTGATTGTGGAGGGCTCGATCGTAACACAGAATTTATAGGCTATAAATTCTGTGTTACGATCGAGCCCTCCACAATCACCTGATGAAGGAGCGTCGCTCCGAAAGCTAGTGCTTCCAATTAAACCTGTTGGACTATAACCTGGTGTTGTGTGATTTATATTTGAAAATGGTCCTGCTACAAATATCAGAAAGGATAATTGAACCCTTTTACAACTCAGCAACAACCATAAGATACTAAAATCTCAGGGATGGTTTCATTGTTTTCAACCTAAAGCTCCTTATCCAGGAGGCATGACTGTAATCAGTTGTGTTTCTGCATTACCCAATACTATTTTCATTAGTTAATATAACTTCCTATAATTCTTTAACAAGTTCCAACCCAGCCCATTTCCTCCTCAACAAATGTTCCTTAAACATAGGTTTCAAAAAGATAAAAACCAATTCCTTCACTCCAATTGCAACTTTTCCACTTATAAAATGATTCTTTAATCCAGGTCTGTGTAATAGGACCATTTACGACCTCTGGGAATATTTGCTGTGTAGGATGTCGTCCCTGGCTCTTCAAAAACATACATTTCTAGAATGTTTTCTCATTGAGTTCTAAGCCACTCAAGATGACATTTCTCCTGCACTGATTATTTTGGAGTCTGCTCAACGATCAGCACATCTGCAGCTATAGAACGTTCTCACTGCGTGAAACCTGCACACTGTTTTGGGGTGATTAAACTTTGACCATTACTAGGTTACTGTCACCATGCAACAAGGACTTGTGTTCTCTGTTCCATCCTGATTTCTTAATGCACCGAATCCACAGCAGACCTCACTTTCTCCTATTTTGGAGTCTGCTCAACTATCAGCACATCTGCAGCTATAGAACGTTCTCACTGCGTGAAACCTGCACACTTTTTTGGGGTGATTAAACTTTGACCATTACTAGGTTACTGTCACCATGCAACAAGGACTTGTGTTCTCTGTTCCATCCTGATTTCTTAATGCACCGAATCCACAAGTGTTATGATGTTATGTTGCAGCTTTATAAGATTTTGGTTAGGCCACACTTAGGGTATCGTGTTCAATTCTGGTTGCCAAATTACAGGAAGGATGTGGAGGCTTAGGAGAGGGTGCAGAAGAGGTTACCAGGATGTTGCCTGGATTAGAGGATACGAGCTTTAAGGAGAGGCTAAAATACTTGCGTTGTTTTCTCTGGAGTGGCAGAGCTGAGGGGACACCGTAAAGAAGTCTATGAGCTATACAGATAAGGTTGATGGTCAGAATCCTTTTTCACAGAGTTAAAATGTCTAAAACTAGGAGACATGTGCTTAAGGTGAGGGGGGAAAATTCAAAGGAGATGTGAGAGGCAAACGTTTTACACAGGGATTGGTAGATGTCTGGAACACGCTGTCAGGGCTGGTGGTGGAGATAGATACGATAGGGGAGTTTAAGGGGTTTTTAAGCACATGGATATACAAGAAATGGAGGGATATGGAGCAAGGGCACACCTAAAGGATGAGTTTAATTTGGCCTCAGGTTTGGCACAACATTGTGAGCTGAAGGGCCTGTTCCTGTGCTGTACTGGTCTGTGTTCTGTGCTCTGTGTTCCAACTACTCACCTCAAGGGTTTTAATATCATGGTTAAATAAAAGAAATCTCCAGTCATCCCATAATCCCTCACAATATAGAAATATAAATGAAACTTAAACATTATTTCTCTACTTTCCCAAGCAATAATGATATATAATGGACATTTGTGACATCACCCTTCAGGTGATGCTAAAACCAAGTCTTCTTCTGACCTCTCAGATAAGGGATAAAGTTCCCGTGACACCATATTGGATAGCAACAGGAAAGTTATCATTAAAATTTTGAGAGTTTACTGTATTTAGGTTACCTGCTGGATCCCACATTACAATAACAATCACTAATATTAATCCCTAAAGGTCCTTGGACAACACTCTCCATTCCAGAGACAGAACTGATTACATAGCTTAAGATGCACCACTCCACATGAGGCATGGGTCAAAGCAATGAGGCAGGCTTCTGTGGTGGTATTTCAATGCAATAGTGATTAGTGATTTTTTGAGAAGACCTGTAGCTCAGGTTGACGTTCTGGTTGTAAGTTTGCTTGCTGAGCTGGAAGGTTTGTTGTCAGACGTTTCGCCACCATGCTAAGTAACATTATCAGTGAGCTTCCGGTGAAGCGCTTGTGTTTTGTCCCGCTTTCTATTTATGTGTCTTGGTTTCTTAGGATGCAAGATATCATTTCCGGTCTTTTTCTCAGAGCATGGTAGATGGGATCCAAATCGATGTGTTTATTGATGGAGTTCCGGTTTGAATGCCAGGCCTGTAGGAATTCTCATACGTGTCGCTGTTTAGCCTGTCCTAGCCTGATGAATGGTAATTCTTCTACAAAAATACTCCAACAGCTAGAAAGTGGCTTTCGTTTATTGCCTATCCCTAGTTCCCGTTCAGAAACTGGAGGAACCATTGCAGAAGCCCACGATCCTAAGAAGAAATCATAATTGAAACTAAGAACAGTTGAGGGTGATGACTGAGAATGTGGTGGTGAGCCTCCTTTGTGAACCGCTGCAGTCCTGGGGTGTAGGGACAGCGTCCACGCAGGAGGGAGTGCTGGGATTTTGATCTAATGTCAGAGAAGAACAACAAAGTCAGCACATTGTTCACTTTGAATGAATCTTGCATGTCATGGTGTTCCTGTGTGTTTGCTGCCCTTATCCCTTCTAGGTTGGGATATCCTGCTTGGAGGAGAAAGTGAGGTCTGCAGATGCTGGAGATCAAAGTTGAAACTTTATTGCTGGAACAGCACAGCAGGTCAGGCAGCATCCAGGGAACAGGAGATTCGACGTTTCGGGCACAGGCCCTTCTTCAGGAAGCTTGCCTGCTTGCCAGATGTATGACAGGAATGTAAGGATCACAGTGGGAGATGCAGAAGTATTAACTTTTTCAGACTCTTACATCCTTACTTTCTGGATTAGTGGTGCTGGAAGAGCACAGCAGTTCGGGCAGCATCCAAGGAGCTTTGAAATCGACGTTTCGGGCAAAAGCCCTTCATCAGGAATAAAGGCAGTGAGCCTGAAGCGTGAAGAGATAAGCTAGGGGAGGGTGGGGGTGGGGAGAGAGTAGCATAGAGTAGAGCTTCAGGGCAGAGGAAATGACCTGGGAGTTGCAGTGGAAGAGGGACTCCCTGAGATTCCTTACACATCATGTAAGGGGTGGGATGGTGGCTCAGTGGTTAACACTGCTGCCTCACAGCGCTAGGGACCTGGGTTTGATTCCAGCCTCGGGTGACTGTGTGGAGTTTGCACATTCTCCCTGTGTCTGCATGGGTTTGCTCCAGTTTCCTCCCACAGTCCAAAGATGTGCAGGTTAGATGAATAGGCCATGCTAAATTGCCCATAGTGTTCAGGGATGTGTAGGCTAGGTGCATTAGTCGGGGTAAACATAGGGTAGGGGAATGAGTCTGGGTCGGTCACTCTTCAGAGGGTTGGTGTGGAGGGCCTGTTTCCACACTTAAGTTTTTTTTAGAATTATAATATTTAATCATCTTCAGTCATTCAAAATCATCATCACACCAGCCACTGCAAATGCAAGAAACAAAAGGGATTTCCCTCTTTTGCTTTACCATCACTCAGGCAGAGATGAGGAGAACATTTTTCTCAGGGGCTTCTTTGACTCAGAATTCTCTGCCTCAGAAGGTGGTAGAGGTGGAGATCATTTAATATTTTTAACACGTAAATAAGTCCTTATAAAGCAGGACAATCAAGTATTAGGAATGTGGGATTCAAAACATAAATAGGCCAGCTATGATCTTACTGAATGGCAGAGCAGGCTCAAGGGGGTCTACTTATGCTCCAATTTCACGTTTGTGTGCTTATATCATTTAGTTATAGATTCAGAACTGTGCAGATAGAAGCTCTTTGGTCTATCCAGTCTGCACTGATCTCTCTGAAGAGCATGTCACCCTACCCCATAATCCTTCATTTAACCTGGCCAATGCACCTAATCTTTGTGACTGTGAGAAGAAACCGGAGCACCCGGCAGACACAGGGAGAGTATGCAAACTCTGCACAGACAGTCGCCTGAGGCCAGACCCGAACCCAGGCCCCTGGTCCTGTGAGGTAGCAGTGCTCACCAATGAGTCACCGTGCCACCCAGCTCTTGGCCTGTCGCTTTCAAGAGGATATTTATTGATAGGACATAGAGGACCGGGTATAGTTTGAAACGCAGTGGGATGAACGCCACAGGGGCATGCTGTGGTGGCCAGTGTTGAGGGCAGGGTGGACACACAACAGGAGGGTTGGGGGTAAGATGTAGATCATCTTCATGGAGCAGAGGTCTTCCGGATTATTTTCAGGAAAATATCTGTATCTTTCTCGGGGGGAGTCAATAACGTTCAACTTTTCAGTGGTTTTTGAGGTAGGGGAGGGTTTGGTAAAGAAACCTGCCCCAATGAGGTCTTTCCTGTGTTGGGAGGAATGACCTTTAAGAGAATATTGGTCGGCGGACAGTTAAGGGGAGGCGGCGGATCGGTCCGTTCCCTTTAAGACGTAGAGACGTGATTGCGTCATGGCGAGGGCGCGGTGACGTTGGGGTGCGTGCTCCGGGCCTGCTCAGAGGCGGCGGAGCCTGAGCCTGAACCTGAGGGAGATCCCGATCTCGATCCCGTGTCCGCCCGGGGGCACCGCACCATGAGCGTGTTCGGGAAGCTGTTCGGCAGCTCGGCCAAGGCCGGCAAAGGGCCGACCCCTCAGGAGGCCATCCAGAAGCTGCGGGACACCGAGGAGCTGCTGACCAAGAAACAGGAATTCCTGGAGAAGAAGATCGACCAGGAGCTGCTGGCGGCGCGGAAACACGGCACCAAGAACAAGAGAGGTACCGCCCGGGGGGGGGACCGGCCGGGGGGAGGGGGAGAGGGACCCGGGGGG
>NC_057729.1:55097228-55099386 GCF_004010195.1 Chiloscyllium plagiosum
ATTCCTCTTCCTCCTCTGTTCCCAGCCCAGCCTCTCCCATCCCCAATAAAACACATCCCCTCCAACCTTAGCCAATTAAAACATCCCACCCTACAAAATCTGCCACCCCAAAAAGCACCCCTTCCCCACGCACTCCAATCTGCCCTCTTTTCTCCCTGTACCCCAAAGAGACTGCATCCCCCTGTTCAAACAGCACACTCCCTACTTTCAGTGACCAGCCACAAGTTCCCACTGCCCCACCACTCCATGAACTCAGACCTGTGTGGGTGGGTGTGGGTTTGTATATATGAGAAATCTACGTGTCCGAGTAGATTTCTTGCCACAAGTCTAAATGCGTATAAACATCTTCTCTAACTTGGCTCCTTTCTAACCAAGCTGTTTCTTAGAGCAGTGAAGCCTCACCAAATCAACAGGCTCATGTGAAATCTGTCATATGCATCTTGTTAAATGTTTACAGTGTTAGTGTGAATCGTGATCAGCCAGCATAGTTGATTCTGGTAAATCTGACTGGGCCAGGCAATTAGGATTGAACTCAAAAAGGGCTTGACTCAAAAGGCCATCTTTTGTGGTGGTGTCCTTGTCCAAGCAAAGTTTTGATGAACATGTCTTAGATGTGTATATTTTTCTAGTTGTGATCAAAGGTTAGTGAACTGATGAGGTTGTGTCTATTTTTAAAAAACATACCAGATGTGGGCAAGGCAGTGCCACTGTGGTGCCATATTGTTAACTGTAGAGTTTCTCCAACAGTGTCTCTTTATTTCAGGCCTCCAGCATCCACTGTATTTTGCCTTCTGAATGCTACTTTGGCAACTATGTTAATTGTCCGAGGCACTTGATGGAAATGACTGGAATTCAACCTCCGCAATAGAGTTGGTGCAAGCTAGCAATGCTAACTCACACTCAGGAGCACAAAGTGTTGAATTGACAGTGGTATATTTGACTAAATTAATTCAAACTTTTAAATGAAGTTGAAATTATTTTCAAAATGAAACATTGTGTGACAGACCGTTGCTCTTTTCCTTCAATGCAAAACAAAGCACATCATTTGACAGATAAATGTAAACTAAAAGCTTCACATTGAAAGTTTTTAATTAAAATGCGAAATATTTTTAAAAATTTAAAGCTCACCTGAATGGTAACTTAATAATACAGTTAGAACGAAACTCTGAAAAATAAAACAAGAAGTTTGTGAAACTTTAAGATTCTTTTCACAGCATCTAATCTTTTTAAAAAAATTATGCTCTTATTTTTAAGTTGTGCCAACACTGGAAAATCTGAGGCAAGTTAAAATAATCAGAAGGGAAGACGGTAAAAAATATCCTAAATGTAAAAGTCATATTCTTCTTCAACAAATTTGCTGCATTCCATCATATGGTGTAAGTATCAGGGAAAGTGACAACACTGTTGTCACGTGTCTAGATGCTGATATCTCTGCCAGTTAGATACCTTTTGCACACTTAACATATTTTGGCTTAGATAATTGTGCTCCTTGCTGTGGAGGTGAACTGTTCTGCTGCAAACAGAATTCAAGAACGAGAGAAAAAGTCATTAAGATCACTGATTCTACTTAATTTATTGCCCTGCATTCTTCTCTGTGGGTTTAATCTGACAGAATTTCATCCAGAACTGCGGAAAAGTGTCCAAAATTGGAACTTTTTTTGTTATTCCCTTTAAAGATAGAAGTTTTACCCATAAGTAATCCATTAGGAAACTGTTACATGAAGGTCACACATCATATTCTACTTTTACGTCTGCGGAGTTAAATGTCTATTTATTGTTGTATTTTCCTGTCCAGGCTGAATGCCCCTCTATCCAGGGGCATTCCTGTGGTCTGAGATTTTTCAATGGACCCACAGCCTTTGAGTAGACTTCGTAATTTCTTAGCTGCAGAGTTGTGTTTTTTTTCCAAAAGTTTAATTAATTTCACAGAAAAGGGTCTTTAATTGTGTAATATTAGCGTTGCAAAGTGTGGGGTGAATACTCTGACACTCCTGTTGTAGTTCTCCAATCATTTGACTGAGGACATGGTACTAACGCAAAGGAGCACTCAAAATGGGCTTTGGCTGTTTATGAGCCGAAAATGTGTTGCTGGAAAAGCGCAGCAGATCAGGCAGCATCCAGGGAACAGGAGAATCGACGTTTCGGGCATAAGCCCTTC
>NC_057729.1:55100035-55106315 GCF_004010195.1 Chiloscyllium plagiosum
GGCATCGTCGATCACGTCGGGGGGGAAATTGCGGTCCTTGAAGAAGGATGCCATCTGGTTTGAGCGTTTTTGGAACTGGTCCTCCTGGGAGCAGAAGCGGCGGAGTCGAAGGAATTGGGAGAATGGGATGGCGTTTTTACAGGGGGCAGGATGGGAGGAGGTGTAGTCCAGGTAGCTGTGGGAGTCGGTCGGTTTGTAGTCAGTTTGGCTGTTTATGGACTAAATTGGCATAGGGTAATGTAAAGATTTGTTCGTCTGTAATACTGATGTGCTGCTGGGAATGACTGATTCCTCTCTGCACAGTCCCCACCTCACCCCAATGAAAATATCCTCAACTCAAAACTATTTTGCAAAAGGAGTAAACTTCCATTGTAGTACTGCACTTTTTCTTGAGCAAAGTAAATATTTGTTGGAATTTTCCTGTGCACCCATTATCATAGCCAGAGCTGCCCAGACCACAGGTTGGGTGGGTTTGTACTACCAGCTCTCAGTGAATGCAGCTGCTTTGATCAAACCTCCGCATTTGAAGTGACGTTTGTTTCTTTCTAACTTTTGGGGAGTTTGGACACGGGAATACCGCCCTATTCTTTAAGGTGGGTTTGCCAACTATGTCCCTACTGTTAATCTTGCTGCTAATGTTGTACCCCTCATAGGTAAGCTTTTGTGTATTAGGGTTGTGTTCTAGGATGAACTGGTCTGTTCTTGTCAGATGTGTTTGTTTCTGAAAGAGCTTAATAGTTGAGCTCTTTAGAGCAGAATTGTAATGGATTTGAGGGGTTGGAGGGATTAGGGTATTGAACTCAATGATCAGAATGAATGGTGGAGCAGGCTTGAGGGGTCAAATGGACTACATGTATTCCTGCATGTCTATGTTTCTGTTGGTCCCAGACATCTGGCTTACTAGCTCAGTATTGTTACACCATCTCGCTACCTCCAACATCCATTTTTAAGCACCTTCTAGGTGCTATGCAAATGCAAGCTGAGTTAGGAATGAGAACAGAGGGAGTACTGTGTGCTGTTTGTTTGTAATACTTCTAACTAGTGACCAGCTTGAAGTAATTCCGTGGGTTATGGGTGTATGCTGTTCATATGTTTTGGAATTCTGAATCGTCATTATTGTGCTAGAAGCTTTCCAACAGAAATCTAAACAAGTACTGTAATTGTCAGACCTACTAGCCCATTGTGACCTCCTGAAATGAGTTTGTTTTTCAGTGCAAGATCAGTACCAATGTTTTCCTTCCTGGCTCTGACCTGTTTTGATTTAAATGACCATTGCTTCTCAGATGGGAACATGTTGGCTCCAATTCATGAATGGACCAGCCCTTTATGTAATTGAATTGTCAGTTTTGTGAGACTTCCGTGAGTCTGAATTTGAGTATTATTTGGTTGAATTCATGAGCACTGGTATTTCTATATCCTGTATCTCTTTTTATATTAAAAAGTCTTATTATTCAAATGAAACTTGCTGCAATGTTTGAGTTTGATTAGAATTCATTCCTAACACACACGATGCGGTGTTTGACTTTCTCAGTGACTTCCCTTTTAAAGAAGGATCCTTTTGGGAAAATGCAAAATTCAGCTTCTGACAGTATTTTGGTCAAGGTTTAGAAGCATCCAGTTTAATCACATTCATGCTATTTTCGTGTTAATAACTGGATGTGTGCAGTTGCATCCTATGCCTTTGTCATTTCAGTTCTCCCGCAGCCTGCATTCCAACTTCGTCTCATCCAGCACTCTGCAGCCTGCATCCTTTCCTACACATGTGCCATTTGCCTTTCCTCAATGAGCTATTTGGTTCTCCCTCCATTCACTACTGTTGGCATCGTACACACCAGCTTTGCCCATCATTGGAGCTGTTCACTTTTCCCCCCCTGTGTCACTTTGACCTCTGTCTCTCCTTTTTAACACATGCCTTAAACTCTATATCTCTGACCAAACTCCAGCAAGCTGTTTTAGTGATGTGGTTTTCTTTTTATTTAAGAAGTTTGCACTGAGGCAGTGCCCTTTAATGAGGATACTTCCGGATATTAAATACAGGGAGTTCTGGTATAACGTGAGTTCCCCTGCAACCTTGCACTATGGAGTATCCTGCTGTAGAAGATCGCGAATAGAAAGTTGCTAGAACTGTTCGCTAGAAAGTTTGCATTCTCCAAACAACATCAATCACGTTATAGTCGATTTGTATTGATGAAATAGATGTTATACTAGAATTACCTGTAAAATTATATATGGCAAATTAATAGGGATTTTGCCTCTTATTGATATTGAGTATTTATCAGGTTAAAATACAGAGTAGTGCCTCTTTCTTTTTACTGATCTCTGAAACTTCCTCTGAGTGCTTTCTAAGAGTTTAAGACTTACTTCGAGTTCTGTGTTTCGAAAGGGGTTGAATGAAAGAATCGTTTGGGTGTTGTGCCAAGATCTAGATACTCCTGGGGAGAAGTGAAATTGTTAAATGCGCAAAACCAAATAAGTGACCAAAGTGAGGCAAATGCCAAGTTAAGATTGCCAAGAGTGAAATTGGGCAGTGTCACTAATTCTGTCAGGCTCAGTAGGAAACGTTCTGTTCACAGCAAATAGATACATTATTCATTAATACAATTAATATTAATGGTACAGTCTTCAGGGCATACTTATGTACTTGTAAGTGGAGCCTCAGCTCCAGGAACCAAGCTCTTAGTGAAGACGCTGGTAATTTTTAGCGCATCATGAATACTGAGATGGTCCGAGGGTACGTTGTAGCCTTAATCTGATCCCTCTGCCATAATGAAAACGAAATAAAGTCCGGACTGTATTCATGCTTGGGTGGAGTCACCTAATCTGAAAATGTGTTGCTGGAAAAGCGCAGCAGGTCAGGCAGCATAAGCCCGAAACATCGATTCTCCTGCTCCCTGGATGCTGCCTGACCTGCTGCGCTTTTCCAGCAACACATTTTCAGCTCTGATCTCCAGCATCTGTAGCCCTCACTTTCTCCTGGAGTCACCTAATGACAAGACAAAATCAACTTTGATTGGAAGTATTGATGTGCTTGAAAAGTTTGAGGTGCGTTAGCAGGGTAGAAGGGAGCTAATGGATTTAATTAGATAAGGTTGCAAAGGTTCATGAGATTGGTTTAAGACGTCAGCAAGGTTTAAGGTGGGTTAACAAACAGAAAATAAGTAGGGATAAATGAGTCATTTCCAGATGGCAGATTTACAACTGCTTACAAACTATATTGCTGACTTGGATAAGGGAACCTCCTGTAATACTGAAGTTTATGATAAATACAAAACAGGGTGGTAAATACAATGTGGCTCCAAAATATTGTCCGACTTGATTGGCAAGAAAATCTGAAACAAAAACAGAAATTGCTGGGATAACTCAGTATGTCTGGCACAGTCCGTGGAAAGAAAGAAGGGTAGATGTTACGAGTCCAGTGACCCTTCAGAACTCATTTAATGTGAAGTTGGTTTAAGGGCTGTATGACCAATTTCCTCTGTCTGCTGTCAGAGCTCAGCTCTTTGTGTGAGTTTTGAAGTGACATTTGACTGTCCACCAGTTCCTGAATCTTAAAATGCGCAACCAGTGTGGTAACAAACAATTCAGCTGAGCTGTGTTCTCATAGCTGAGCTTGACTTAACTTGCCTCAGCGAGTTCTATGCGACTCTTTCTTGGTGAGGTGACTTCCATCAATGTAGCACACTGCAGTTTTCAGTTCAGAATTACAGCTTCTCTGCTTCATGTCGACCAAGATGATGTCATTGGGTGTGGATACTAAATAAACTCCAGTCTCGCCTTGTACGTAAAACATGGCATTTGGCTGAGATACTGCAAGATGACAAATCCAAACTGAGTTTACTTTAATGAGCCATTAATGATTTATTTTTATTCTTGTAGAGCATAAGGATTAAAATGAAGTCGTTGTGAATGTGTAACTATATTAGTTCCATCCTGCTAGCAACTTGTTGAGTCATCCTATTGCAGATAATGGTCATATGATGATCCATGAGTAATGCCTGTCAATTTCTTTCTTTTTTTCTCTCTCTGCATTCAATGTTAAAGACCAGCCCTGAGTGATAAGAATTATTTCACCCGTAGGATATTTACCTGGCTGTGGCCTGAGGGAACTTGGGGCTGAGTGTGTGTAATAACAAGCTGTCAAATGTCTCCATTGCTGCCACCTTCTTTATTTGCCTAGTTTCCTCATAACTCTAATGGATGTGCTGACTGGAATTCCAAAGTTGGTTAAGTTCTGGTTCCTCTTTAAGTGATTATTCATCATGTGAGCATTTAGTCTTGTGACATTGAGCTGTTTAATCATGGCAGGTATGGTTCTTAGAAGTCAGTGTTTCTCTCCTTCATCCATTTCTTTAAAAACCCAGTCAGTCCCCAGGGGTGATGGAGAGCACACCTCTTTTCTGACCTTCTACTGAATTTACTGCATTGCCATATTGACCACGTTTTAAAGTACTTGGCTGGATGTAAGGAATTCTCAAATCTCCTGGAGTCGAGGAAGGTGCTATATAAATGCAAGTCTACCTTTTTTACCCTGGGCAAACAGTAATATTCCTTCTGTCAATCTTCATTCTTAAAACAATTACAGAAGGAACTTGTGGAAAGCAAACAATTGCAGAAATGTTTGTGAAAAGTCATTTTTCTCATTACAAAAAGGGAAAAGCGTGGTCCTCACCTAGCAAGTCACTCTGTCCCGCTATTTCATGTTTTGAAGGAAGCGCAGTGGCTAATTTCACACAGCATTCAACAGAGAGTTATTCTGGTTTTCAAAAGTGATGATGAGACGTTTGCAAAACTCTGCTTCAAATAGTGCAGTGGGATCCTTCTCACCAATCCGATTGACAGGGTCGGTAATAAAAATGAGAAGTTTTCCTCTCTCAGAATATATGCATTGGTTGATGTCCTTATAATTCAAAGATGCATAAATGATTTATTTTTAAATGCAGATCACCTGCAGTTACAATGGTTACTGACCTTTCTTAACAGATATGGGCAACGAGAAGCCATCATAATCACATTCCCTCTAATTCTTCACTGTGCATGGTCCATTTCTGCCTGTGTGGTCACTTTAAGGTGTGCATGCACTAATGGGACTGTTTCTTTTGCGTAGCTCATTCATTTCTGCACACTGACTTAGTGCTGATAGTCCTGTATCTGTGCAGTGCACGCATTAGTTATATGTCCTGTTGACTGCTGAATTGAAGCACGGGTAATCTGTAGGTTATCATCTAAGCATACAGTTACAGAACCAAAACAAAAAATCGATGAACGAGTTAATCCTATCGTTGCAGTTTTATGGGATCTTGCTGAGTGCAAATTAACTGCCATTTCCCTGTAGTGCAACAATGACTCTACTTCAGAAGTGCCTCACTGGTTATAAAGAGACTTGGATTACCAATTCCATTTCGAACAAAAGTGAAACATTTCATAGTTTTTCAGCATGGATCCAAGCCCTGTGATCCATTGCGTCCTGTCCATCAAGTGTCATCTACTCTAGTTTAATTTTTAAAAAAATTAACAAATACTCCGGTTTGGCAGCACCTATGGGAAGAGCAGCAGAGATAATGTTTCAAGTCCTGTGAAGTCTTTAGAAGTTCTGCCACTTGCCATTGGGCATAGATGTAAGGTTTTTCACCCCTTTACTAAGGGGAATAGTTTAGGACCATAAGAAATAGGGACAGGAGTACAACGTTTGACCCATGAGTCTGCACCAATCAGGTTCTCTCCCAACCTCCCTGCCTTCTTTGTGCTGAGTAAAACAATCCTGGTACTAATCTTTCTTCAGAGATGAGTCCAGGCAACATCCTGGTGAATCTCCTCTACTCCTTCAGTACAATCGCATCCTTCCTAAAGTGTGGCGACCAGAACTCTGCACAGTATACTGACTGCGGCCTAACTAACATCTTATAAAACACCATCATAACCTCTTTATTAGGAGAAAGTGAGGTCTGCAGATGCTGGAGATCAGAGCTGAAAATGTGCCGCTGGAAAAGCGCAGCAGGTCAGGCAGCATCCAGGGAACAGGAGAATCGACGTTTCGGGCCTGTCTCCCCAATATAGAGCATTCCCCTATCAGCATTCCGTAAAGACCACTCCCTCCGTGACTCCCTCGTCAGATCCACATCCCCCACCAACCCAACCTCCACTCCCGGCACCTTCCCCTGCAACCACAGGAGGTGCAAGACTTGCGCCCACACCCCCCTCCAAGGCCCCAAAGGAAACTTCCATATCCGCCACAGATTCACCTGCACCTCCACACACATCATCTATTGCATCCTCTGCACCC
>NC_057729.1:55106360-55134801 GCF_004010195.1 Chiloscyllium plagiosum
TCAGTCAAATCCATCGAACTCAGCACCGCCTTCCTAACCTGCAATCTTCTTCCCGACCTCTCCGCCCCCACTCCCGTCTGACCTATCACCCTCACCTTGACCTCTTTCCACCTATCACATTTCCGACGCCCCTCCCCCAAGTCCCTCCTCCCTACCTTTTATCTTAGCCTGCTGGACAAACTTTCCTCATTCCTGAAGAAGGGCTAATGCCCGAAACGTCGATTCTCCTGTTCCCTGGATGCTGCCTGACCTTCTGCGCTTTTCCAGCGGCACATTTTCAGCTCTAACCTCTTTATTAGACATGGCACATTTTATAAAAGTAAAGGCAAGCATTCAATATGCTTTTATAAATACCTTATCCTCCTGGCTGTTACCTTCAATTTTACATTCTGGTTGCCTCTGTTCTGCCATCTGACCAGCCCATCTATATTATAGCCTAAGGTTTTCCTCCTCACTAGTTGCCACACCATCGAAGTTCACATCATTTGCAAACTTGTTGGTCAAGCCTCCTACATTTGTGTCTGGGTCATTTAATGGATGCTACAAACAGCAAGGTTCCCAGCACTGAACCCAGACTCCTGCATGAAACCAATTGTGGATCCTGTTCATTACCCTGGATCCTATGGGGTCGGTCTTTCTTGACAAGTCTCCCATGTACCGTTTTGTCAAAAGCTTTCCTGAAGTCCACGTGGACTCTATCAAGGTGCACTACGCTTGTACATACCTAGTTACCTCCTCAAAAGCACACTCAAGCCTGTCAAACATGGTGTCTGAGTTTGACGTTGTTTGACACCCTCGACCATGTCTAAACTCTGCTGTCCATGTAACTTCCAGCCTGTGTATGCACTGCAATGCCTCAAACTCCGAAACATTGTGGATGAACTAGTCAAAGCAGTAACACTTCCTGCAGATCTGGTCATCCAGACTGTCAGGAGTGTCTAAGATGTCTCACGCGTTGAAGATTATGCAGCACGTGAACTGAACTTTCCTTTTGTACTTTTACATTAAATTACTGTTGTGGTTCTGTTCGCCGAGCTGGAAGTTTTTGTTGCAAATGTTTCGTCCCCTGGCTAGGCGACATCATCAGTGCTTGGGAGCCTCCTGCGAAGCCTCCTGATGATGTCGCCTAGCCAGGGGACGAAACGTTTGCAACAAAAACTTCCAGCTCGGCGAACAGAACCACAACAACGAGCTACAAATCTTCGCACAAACTTTGAACATTAAATTACTCTTAACCAAAATTTAAGCCAAATGGTCAAAATTCTCAAGTTTCTTGTACTATTAACTCAACACAATAGATTATTGGAAAGTAGAAATTATTGCCCTTACTAATAAATCAGCTTCCTCTCTGTGCCTATGAATTCTTGCTTTCCCTATACTCATGTAGAAAACTACATTTTTCCACATTTCTGGAATAGGAGCACAGTCCGTAACAGCAGCTGCTTGAGCAACAATCATCTCAACTTTCTCGTGATGGTGCACTCTCTCTTTTTAAGCTTATCTGGGCAGCTGAGGAAGTGTGCTCCCTCCCACTTCTGACTGCACCTTTGCCTTAGCATCTCTCTATTCACGGCCTCAGAGCGTGCTCCCTCGAAGATCCTATGACCCTTGCGTTGGAAGATTTCATGTTACTATTGAAATGTGTGTTTACGCATGGCGGGACAGGGGTAGAACAGTTGATACGATTGTGGATTTAATCCTGACACTTTTTCTCCTTGCGGCTAATGACTGTTCATGAATACTAGCCGAAAGAGAGAGAAGTCAGTGGAGACTGTGAGCAGAAGATGCTGGAAATGGTCCGGCAGAAAGGAAGAGTTACCATTGCAGACCTGTGACCTTTGATTCGAATTGGGAAATGAAATAGGTTTTGAGCAAGTGAAAGGTCCGAGAGCAGGAAGAAGAATTAAAATGAAGGTCTGTGAACTGGGTGAAGGATGAAATACACAGTGTAGGGCCAAATGTAATGGTACTGGACACATAAAGATATTAAAAGTATTTCCAGAGCTGGTGTGAATGCAGGATCCTAAATAGGTGGCATCTAAAAGCAAGTGGGAGAAACAGGAGAAATAACAGAACAAAGAATGATGCAACCAAATGGCAATACAGATTACAATGAGCTCAACTACCTTAGATTGTTAAGCAGAACACTGTAAAGTGCTTCGTGCAAAGGTGAGGTATTGTTCCTTGAATTGGAACAATGCAACAGGCTGAGAATGACTCTGAAAACATTGCTCTGAGAGTGATGGCATTTCTGATGGGCTTGTTCTTCCCTGCCATGTAGTACCTGGTGTGTAACTGACTGTAAGAGATCAGAATGGGTTTGATTCTGACCTTGTGTTTTGATGCTGTAACCAAACCAATTTAAATGACTTTAATCTTTAGTTCAGCAAAAGGCAGTAAGGGACTGTCACTGTTCATTTGCTGTATGCTGTCTTAAATTTAATGCCTTTTTATTCAAATGGAGGTAGTTTTAGCTTCCAGTTCATTTATATTTTGTTGTGAGCTGTTTCAGTGAATGGAACCATAAAGGGGATAACTTACAAGGGCATAGTGAGAATTATTGAATTTTTGTAGCTTGACTGGGAGATAAATTTACCTCTGTTAAAGGATAGGTGTGGGCTTCATTGCTCATTTCCCTGTTCCCAGCAGCTTGACAATTAACCTTTTGCTTTCAGGCAGTCTCTTACACTGCTTTGAAAAGTTCATTAGAATCAGGAGATGTGATTCTCCCTCACTGGCTGCACACTGTCTTTTAAATGGTTTTGTGTTTTTGCAGAATAGACTTTCAGTTCAGTACAATGTAACCTCTGCCTGAAGGAGCCTGGCTCCAGGACTACAGAGCCTGTTGTGTCATTCAGAAGTTAATACATTAAAGTACAAAGACTGCTTTCCCAAATCGCACACAAACATTTGAATATGAATGTATTTTTAAAGCTAATTGAAAACTCTTGCCTTTAAATGAGCCGAGATTTTTTTTGAGTTTTTCTTTTATTTAGAAATGCATTGTATTAATCTTTCCCAAAGTTGTATCCCTCTGAAAATGTCAGAGGCTCAGCTGGTCAGCATAGTTAGTAATTATTGAGTTAAAATATTTGAACTTTTAACTCAGTCATAACATTTGTGATTTGATACAAGTGGCCCAATAGCTGAGGTGAACAATTTTCCCATTAACAGGGATCTTTGGTCCGCATCTCAGGATAGTGAGTTCCAAGTCACATGGCCTCACATGGGGTCAGGGCAGTTTCAAAAGCTGGCAGTTTTACTGAAATATAGAATAAAATCACCTGTCTCAGTATTGTCATTTTAAGAAAACAATCCATTTCCTTAATACTGATTTGTATTAAGGAGTGGTGCCTGCCATTAATTGTACAATACTGCTGTTGATTCGTCTTGAATGTCTGCTTTTGAAGTTTGTGATGGGAATCTGAGGGAGTATGAAGTATAGCCAGACCATGTTCAAGCACACTTATTGTATAGAATTTTGTCCTTGGACCAGATTCCTTCCTTCCACCACTGTTTAGTAATCTAGAAACTAAAATGACGTGAAATCATGGATCTCTGAATTGCACACAATCATAAAATACTTCTTCCGTGATTCGTAATGTGGGAGCTCACACTGCAGTCTCGAGCACGTTTGGTGATGGGTAATAAGTGCTGGTCTCACCACCAACACCACATCTCTTAAAGGTTGTGATTCCAGTGCCTTATTTGAAGGTGCATTCATCTGTGTCCAGCAACTGTGTAGTTGTCATCGTATTAGACTTGTAACCCAGAGGATGATGGCTTGAATCCTGCTGTGGAAGTTTGAGTTTGGCTTGAGAAAGAGGAGCACCTACAAGATACCCTTCTTCCTCTGACAGTTTTAGAACAGTATTGGTTGGGATGAGACATCAGTTTGTATTTCTATTGATTTATGTTTTGAATGTAGGTTTGCTTGCTGAGCTGGAAGGTTGATTTCCAGGCATTTCTTCACCATACTAGATAGCATCTTCAGTGGGCCTCAGGCAAAGCACTGCTGAAAATTCCTACTTTCTATTTATATCTTTGGGTTGGTGATGTTATTTCCTGTGGTGATGTCACTTCCTGTTCCTTTTCTCAGAGGGTGGTAGATGGGGTCTAACTCTGTGTTTGTTGATAGAGTTCCAGTTGGAATGCTGTGCTTCTAGGAATTCTCATGCGTGTCTTTGTTTGGCTTGTCCTAGGATGGGTGTATTGTCCCAGTCGAAGTGGTGTCCTTCCTCATCCGTATGCAAGGATACGAGTGAGAGAGGGTCATGTCTTTTTGTGGCTAGTTGATGTTCATGTATCCTGGTGGCTAGTTTTCTACCTGTTTGTCCAATGTAGTGTTTATTACAGTCCTTGCACAGTATTTTGTAAATTACATAAGTTTTGCTTGTTTGTTTAGGGTCTTTCAAGTTCATTTCAAGCTGCTGTTCTAGCGTGTTGGTGGGTTTGTGGGCTACCATGATGCCAAGGGGTCTGAGTAGTCTGGCAATCATTTCCGAGATGTCGTTGATGTAAGGGAGAGTGGCTAGGGTTTCTGGACCTGTTTTGTCTGTTTGCGTTTGTTGAGAAATCGGCGGACTGTGTTCATGGGGTACCCGTTCTTTTTGAATACACGGTATAGGTGATTTTCCTCTGCTCTGCGTCATTCCTCTGTGCTGCAGTGTGTGTTGGGCAAAAACAAGGACTGCAGATGCTGGAAACCAGATTCTAGATCAGAGTGGTGCTGGAAAAGCACAGCAGGTCAGGCAGCATCCTGTTCTAATGCAGCTTAGTTTGTGGGTGTCAGGATGATTGCTTCTGTAGTTCAATATTTGGTCCATATGTGTTGTTTTCCTGTAGATGCTGGTTTGAAGTTCCCTATTGGCTGATGAAACAGAACTGTGGACGCTGGAAATCAAAAAGTGCTGGAAAAACTCAGCAGATCTAGCAACATCTGTGAAGAGAAAGCAGAATTAATGTTTCAGGTCCAGTGACCCTTCTTCAGAATTGATTGTAGCTAGGTAAAGATTGGTATAATTGCTGAACATGGGGTGATGGGGAGGGCGAGGAGTAAATGATAGGCACAGCACTTTACCTGCTGTTCACTCAATCTTGTCTGCTATATTCGCTGCTCACATTGTGACCTCCTTTACACTGGAGAGATGAAGCAGAGATTGGGTGACCGCTTTGTGGAATGCCTATGTTGTGTGTAAAAAAAAAAAAACCCCAAAGTTTCTGATGCTGCTCAGTTTACTCCACCTTGTTCCTTGGCCAACGTCTGTCTTGGGCTTGCTGCCGTGTTCTAGTAAAGCTCAGCACAAGCTGAAAGAATTTCCCTTTTTCTGTTTGTGGATCCTGCAGCCTTCATGGCTTAATATAGTGTACAATAATTTGGGGACCTGAGAGGCTTTTCCCATGGCAGAAGTGGGTGCTGGAGATTAGAGTCAAGATTAGAGTGATGCTGGAAAAGCACGACAGGTCAGGCAGCATCCAAGGAGCAGGAAAATCAACATTTCAGGTAAAAGCCCTTCATCAGGAATGAGGCCACCTTTTCCCATGTCCTTATCCCAACCCTGACACACCAGGCCTTGTCACATTGGCTGCTACTGCAACCAACCCATTGACAGCCTCCATTAGCAGCTATTGATTCTCCCAGGCTGATCTTTACCCATTCCTTTGTCTGCCCGAGTGGTTTATTCTCTGTCGTGGCTCCATCAACAACTATTGTTTATATTGCCCCCACCTTCAGCATATATGCCAATCTTTTCCCAGCTGCAATCAGTTCTGAAGAAAGGTCAGTGGAGTTGAAACATTAACCCTGCTTTCTCTCCACAGATGCTGCCAGACCTGCTGAATTTTTCAATGAATATTGGAACATGGAGTTAGGGCTTAAAAGCAAAACTCCTGCTGAAAATCTGAAATTAAAAACAGTGCAGTCTGTTAGCTTCTACAGAGAGAAAAACAGAGTGCACGTTTCAAAATCATATAGGACTCAAAACGTTAACTATTTAAAAAGCAGTAGAAATGGAGCAATTTGGAGAGTTTGAGCTTTTATGACAGGCCATGAAGTCTCAGTGCTCGTGTTGAAATTAAAGTAAAGAAAATGGCCAGTATCCTGCAAACCATATAATGGACCCAGGAAGTTCTAAAGAGTCTTATTGTATCCTGAGTGTTCACTCTGTTTTTCTCTTCACAAATGCTGTTAGATGTTTTTAGTTGGGCTCTCCAACATCACAGTATTTGCTTTTATATCTGGAAATGAATCACTACGAGATTGTTCAATTGCCTGAAGAGTTCTGAACAGAAGGTTTTATTGTTCTACTTTGTAATTCAGTAATTTTAAGCTAATTTGGCCTAAATTTGATCAATGGATTTTTAAGATGTGCTGATTGGTGTATTGTACAACTGAGCAGCATTATTTATGCAGGAAACATTTTGTTCCAACAATGCAGCTTTGGATAGACATTCTGGAGCTATTACAGCAAGTCTGTACAGTGCGAAAAAACCCCTGATATTTGTTGGCCTGCCTTTTAAAGGTAACCATATCAGTGGTTAAAATCAGATCCCATATTTACAGCAAATGCCAATATTATTGCTGTTTAGGTAGATTATTATGTTCATTAAAGAACGCCAACACTATTTGCTACGGGCTGTCTAGCTTTTGGTAAATATCTCTTTAGTTAGTCAGTCTCTTTTTGGCCTCCTTCCCAAGCAATGGCTTGTTGGGAAACATTTTTTGCCATAGTTTGCTGAGAGCAGTTCCACGCCCTGATTACCATTGATGGTAATGCCTTGATTTTGATCTTGGCACTGTGGGCAGCTGCTGACGAGAAATGAGGTTATTCTGCAAGTGAACTAAATGTAGATACATGGCTGGTGACATCTGTTAAAAAGAAGGATGTTTATAATGGAGCCTTTTTCAGCAGCTCAGTGGATGCCTCCAATTACCATCCTAGAGTCACCGTGTAATTGTACCTGGCTCTTTTATTAGATGCTGTGACTGCCCTTTGAATTCCAAAATGGTTTCTGCGCTGTGCATTTGCATTTGTCCCTAAATACCACATTAGGATTTTGGCACATGCCACTGGGTCATTGAAGTACGCAGAGTAAGCATCTTTGCCTAAAATCTATTTATACTAGTCTTGTCGTTTAGGAGTTCTCCAGCTGGTATCTAACAAGCCATTCGGGTCAAGGCTACTGAGCACTATGACAATGGGCAGGGCGAGTGGTGGAAGGTACACAGACAAGGAGGCTCATTTAGTGGACAAGTTTTGTTTTCATCTTAGGATGTGGATGTCACCATGATTTATTGACTTACTCTAATTATTCTTGGGGAGCTGCCTCCTTGAATCACAGCAGTCCATTTATGCAATCAAGGAATTTGACCCAGTGACAGTGAAGGAACAGTGATATATTTATACATCAGGATGGTGAATGGCTTCTAGGAGAACTTGCTTCCCATATACAGGGTATCTGCTGTCCTCCTCCTAGATAGTGGTCCTGAGTTTGGAAGGTGCTGTCTAATGATCTTTGCTGGAGTGCCTCTTGTAGATAGTGGACAGTACTGCCACTATGTGTTGGTGGTGGAGGAAGTGGATATTTAGGAATGTGGTTCCAGGGCTGCTTTGTCCTGGATAATGTCAAGCTGCTTAGATTTGTCGAGCTGCACTCATCCAGGCAACTGGGGAGTTTTCCATGTGCCTTGTGCTGGCTTTGGGGAGTCAGGAGGTGAGATACCTATTGCAGGATTCCTACCTTCTGACCTGCTTTTGTAGCCGCAGCATTTATACTTGTAGAGTTCAGTTTCCAGTCGATGGTAACCTCTAGGTGGTTGTTACTGGGGCTATCTGTGACAATAATGTCACTGAATGTCAAAGGAACAGAGGTAAAATTCACTTGTTTTTGCATTCAAGAGATGTGGGTGTTATTAGCTGGGCCAGCATTTATTGCCCTTAGCTTAAGTGATTTGTTAGGGACATTCAGATATTACATCACAGTTAAGAATAAACCACATTGCTGTGGGTTTGGAGTGACGTGTAGGTCAGATCAGGTAAGGACAGCAGTGAACCAGCTGGTTTGTTTTTACGACCGTCACAAATTGGTCATCATTAGACATTTCAATTCAGGGTTTTACTGTAGGTCACTATTTATTGTAATGGGATATGGACTCCGGTCCCCAGGGCACTAGTCTCTGGATTACTGATCCAATGACGACAACACCATGGCCTCCCCAGTCTCATCAACCCTCAGTCAGGTTCCTGCAGCCTCTGTTGATGTAGACATCCAATTTGTGGATGGTGATGACTTTGATTACACTTACGTTTTGCACTCTGAAGGAAAGTGAGGAGAGTGTTGGTAATAGCTGGACCACAGGCACAGCCCTCTGGATTAGCACTGGGAATGGAGAGTCAGGAAGGAAGGGGGTAAACAAGACTAGTTCCTGGGCATGTAATGTTAAAAGATTAAATTAGAATATCTGTCTGGACATTGATGTACTATTAAAGAGTTAAACTGCACTGAATGAATGTTCTGGAAGTGGATGGGGACGACATTCATGCAGAAATGCGAATCACCCATACCCCAATTAGACAGTCATTTGCTACTACTCCCCTACTATTACTAAATTAAACTATCATTCAATCTCTTCCATTCACAGGCATGCAAAATCGGGTCAGAGTGAGACTCTGAACAAAGAAAGCACATCCCCTTTATACAAGTCAGTTGCAATGTTTATAGATACTGTGGCCATGCCCCCAGAGCCACATGCCACTCCAGTCAACCCCAGTTACTCTCAGTCACACGTTACCCCAGGTACAATGGCAGGATGAGATCATCCATGGAGATAACGCTAATGCTCTAATCTCTGGGGAATCATTATGCAGACGATTTCCTGATCAGTGATTTCCCCAAGACCATGCAGGTGTGATGTCCTAGCTGTGGGGGATGGCCAGAAAGCATTTCTGAATGGGAGAGATTGAATGATAGTTTAATTTGATAATAGGGAGTAATAGCAAATGACTGTCTGTCTAATTGGAGTGTGGCTGATTCGCATTCCCGCATGAATGTTGTCCCCACTCACTTAGTGCAGTTTAACTCTTTAATATTACATCTGTGGCCAGAGAGATTCCAACTAAATTTTTTAACATTACAGGGGGTACACTGGGGGATATGCCAGATTGTTGTGAGAGTGATTATGGTGCATTTGAGTTGTTGCTGGCAGTGGGCATTGAGACAGTGGGCCCTTCACAGAATTCCAGGAGTGACCCAGAGGGGAAGCGTGGGCAGATCGGAGATGGAGGCAAGCCTGGGATAGAGAAAGCAGGAAGGTTGCAGTACTGAAGAGTTGGGGTGGGCATCTGGGAGGAGATTACCCTAAGAAGATTAAGGATAAAAGAGAGTGGCCTAAGGGGGAGATATAGAGGAACAAAAAAGATGAACAATGTGGGAATGGAAATGAAGGACTTAAGTTTGAAGTGGTAACCCTAATTCTCATGTGAACAGAAAGAAGGAAACCTCAAATCCAGTTATTTAGCTATCATAGGATTCGCATGCTGGGATAAAGTTAATGTAGGGAAGGTTTGAATGATGAATCAATAAAACGTTATTCAAGTTTAGACAAGATTTGGAGATGCCGGTGTTGGACTGGGGTGTACAAACTTAAAAATCACACAACAGGTTATAGTCCAACAGGTTTATTTGGAAACACTAGCTTTCGGAGCGCTGTTCTGAAACCACCTGATGAAAGGGCAGTGTTCCGAAAACTAGTGCTTCCAACTAAACCTGTTGGACTATAACCTGGTGTTGTGTGACTTTTAAGTTTATACAAAGCCCAGTAGCTCGTGATATTGACAAATGTTCAGTCAGTCTTTGTATCGACACTTCAGGAAACCCTTTCTTAATGATACTTCAAAAGCACGTAAGTAACATGTTAGTTTTAAATGTGGAGAAATCACTGTCATGAGCTGCATGTAGCTTTCTGTTGCAAGGGGAATCTCGCATCATGACTCAAAATGATAACTATTCCCTTGGTGCAGTTGTCTAAACTTAGGCTGGGTTCCAATGTTTAAATGAATTCCACTAGATAACATAAAGCTTGAGTTTACAAGAATCATTTTTATAGATTTCAGGAAGGAGTTCCTTCCAAAAGTGGATCATTTGTAGGTTATTTCATGGTGAGCTAAAGCAATGCAAATTTAAGTGACAGCACAGTGTCAGCTGCTCTGACAGTTATTTTTGAGTCTGTGGTGCAGCTATTTTCGTGGCCTGCAACGTACATGATCTATTTATGCACTGGACTGGGTTTGCATGTTTTGGAACATGCACCTGGCTCCTTTTGAGCTCTGTGAAGAATGGGATTTGCTGACTAAAGGTGGACTAATCTAATAAAGGAATGTTTCCAAATATTTTGTGTAGTTAATGACTTGGATAGCAAGTCTCATTGGACACAGCATGATGCAGCAAACCTGTTCAGTTAACTTGTTTCTGATTTGATGGAAGGCCATTGGTCAAGATGCAGGCAGAGCATTTTGCATAGTTCCTTTTGTATTGATGGCTGGAACCTCAGTTTGATATCTCCTGATAAAGCTTGCGGGAAGCGACTGCTGGGCTCTTTGCAGAGATACTTCTATCATCAATTGCCATGGGTGAGGTAGAGGAAGTCTGGAGAGTGGCTAGTATGGTACCTTTATTGAAGAAAGGCTGCAGGGACAAGCCAGGGAACTAGAGACCAGTGAGTCTGATATCACTGATGGCTAAGTTGTTGGAGGGGATTTGGAAAGCAAGGACTGATTATGGATAGTCAGCATGGCTTTGTGCATGGGAAATCATGTGTCGCAAATTTGATTGGGTTTTTGACAAGATAGATGAAGGCAGAGTGGTAAACATTGTCTGCACAGACTTTAGCAAGGCCTTTGACAAGGTCCTGCAAGATAGACTTGAGAGTGTGGTGCTGGAAAAGCATAGCAGGTCAGGCAGCATCTGAGGAGCAGGAAAATCAGGATTTCTGATGAAGGGCTTTTGCCCGAAACATCGATTTTCCTGCTCCTCGGATGCTGTCTGACCCACCGTGCTTTTCCAGCACCACACTGTCGACTCATTTTCCAGCATATACAGTCCTCACTTCTGGTTAGTAAAGTTAAAATACAGGGAATCCAGGGAAAGAGCCATTTGGATACAAAATTGACTTGGTGGTAGAATACTGAGGTAGAAGGTTGCTATTTGAACTGGAGGCCTGTGACCACTGGCATGCTGCAAGGATCGGTTTTGGTTCCATTGTTCATTTCTGTAAATGATTTGGATGTAAATATAGGCGATATAGTTAGGAAATTTGCAGATGACCCCAAAATTGGTGGTGCAGTGGATGGTGAAGATTGTTATCTAAGAGTACAATGAGATCTTGATCAGTTGGGCCAATGGACCAAGAAGCTCCTGATGGATTTTAATTTAGATAACTACAGGGTATTGCATTTTTATAAGGCAAACTAAGGTAGGACTTGCACAGTCCATAGTAGGGTCCAGGAGGGATTGTTGTTGAACAGAGGGACCTGAGGGTGCAGGTTCGTAGTTCTTGAAAGTGAGGTTGCAGGTAGATAAGGTGGTGAAGTGGGCTTTTGGCATGTTTGCCTTCATTGGTCAGAGCATTGAGTCTTGGTAAAAGGGCATTTTGTTGCAGCTGTACAAAATATTGGTCAGGCCGCTTTTAAAATACAGGAGAAAGTGAGGACTGCAGATACTGGAGATCAGAGCTGACAGTGTGATTCTGGAAAAGCACAACAGGTCACGCAGCATCTGAGGAGCAGGAGAACTGACATTTCGGGCATAGGGCTTATGAGAAAAAGAACAGGAAATGATATCACCACAGAAAATGACATCACCAACCCAAGGAAACCGAAACACACAAATAGAAAGCGGGTCACTAACACCAGTGCTTCACCAGAGGCTTACTGATGTTACCTAGTATGGTGACGGAACGTCTGACAATGAATATTCCAGCTCAGCAAACAAACCTACATCTAGAGCCTCAACCTGAGCTACAAATCATCTCAAAACTCGCTAATATTATAGCAGTGTGCGACCTGCTTGATTTGTAAAATCAGCTGGCTATGGACATAGCGTTTTAACCTGTGTTTATTTCTAATGAACCCAGTTTTCTGAGGTAATATCTTCATGTTTTTGTTATTCTATTCAGTACTTTAAATTTAACTAAATTTCAAAAGTATCTACTCCTTAAATAATTGCAGACAAATTGTGCATCTTAATGGCTGGCGCACCATCGTTCTTTGTTCTCAAAAAAAGTTATTTAATAACCTGTTGTTTAACAGCACTGTCATTCATAAGGGGCAGGAAGGTTCTGAGCTTAACATAGTATTGAACAGAAACATTAATTGCATTTGCATCTGGATTGTATTTGGTACTTTTTTAAATATATAAATAGGCATATGTGGTGCCCTTCAACAGGACTGGATTTGGGAGTGAGCAGTTCTTGAATGTTACTGAATCTTCCTATTTTTATGCTCTCTGAATCATCCCCCATGCTTGCTATTGCTGCTCTGATACAGCTTCAAAGGCTGTACTTGTTTGGCACATGTCTGAGTGAGTCTGACCTCTGTCCATGCATCCTGTTGAGAATAGTCAGGCAACATGATCTACTATAATTGATCGTAAAACTTTTGCAAGAAATCTTGTGAGCTGGAAAATTTCTGCATTATGAGAGAGGTTCTAATTTGGTTCTTCTGGACCTGCCGAGGAGAGCGTTTTATTGTTTGAGCTGTTGTGTACCATGACCCCTTGAGGCTGTTTCACCATTCACTTAGTACATCAAAAATATTTACTCGCCTTTGCTTCAGATCCCTTGATATCTTTACTTTGTAAAGATCTACCAATTGATCTGTGCCTTGAAAGTGCCAGAATTATAAGCTTCTACTGATCTTTGAAGTGCTTTCTGATTTCACTATTATTTGACTTGGCCATAATTTAACACGTTCCCTTGTTTTTTATGCAAATTAGTCCCTGTAAATCCTGCAAAAATTCAACATATATTCTCTGTAAACTCAAATTTTGTTCTTCCGTGTAGATTAGTTGCCCTAATTGTAACAGCTCAGAAGGAGGCCATTTGACCTGTTGTGCCAGCTATCTGCAGGAACACCTTTTCCTCCGAGCCTAGCATTTCCTTTTATCTCTTCAGATAATTATCAAATTGTGAAAACCACCCTCAAAAGCAGTACATTTCAGATCTTTCTGCTCATTCCAGGTTTTAGTCTTTTAAATTTGCTTTGCACTGCTTCCAATAAATTTGCAAGCTTGAAAATAGGAGACAGACTCCATACACAGTATTCAACATGGGGTCTCACTGAGTTGTAAACGCCCAACTTTTGTATTAAATTCCCAACGCAATAAAATGATAATGTTCCAGACGTTTTCCCAATTATTTGCACTGCCTACAATCTGATGAAAGGAATGAAACTGGACAGACCACCCAGCATAACTAAAGCACCGGAAATGCCAACGGCCCACAGCCCTTTCCATCTCGCAGCGTCCTATTCCTTATCGTACCAAAACTAGGAGAGCTGTCTCACACTCTGGTCTAGCAGCAACCTGATGGCTGTAAGGCAAGTCTGTGAGAGTGACTATCTGCCGTACTTTGTATAAAATCAGGCAATCACAGACTAATCTCAGCCTGATAAAGCCTAGACCTCAATACTAAGCAGTCTCTCAGCATTTCTTTCAATTACCTACTGTGTATAACTTCATAATATCCAATGATATACCTCTTCCTTCATCTTCCTCCATTACTTTTCGTCAGAGTAATCCCATCTTTCATAATTGCACATGGTCCTTCATATATTTACCAGCCTGTGTCATGTATGTGTAATGGGTTACTTCATTATTTTGCTATGAACCTTTATCTAGGTATAGGTTAGGTCAAAGGGAAGTATTTGTTTGCAAGGAGAGGGTGGGGCTGAACATGGAAATGCGTGTTGTGTGAAGGATGGAATGGTTTTACAGTCTTCCCATTCACCACTTGGATGCATCAGAGATTTTAAACTTCAAGTGGCTACGAGATTACTAATTCAGTGTGTACCTGATGGTGTGCAGTTTGTAAGGATTAAGCCAGACGGGCAAGTTAGAGCTAGACAAGTAAGGGATTAGTGTCATTGCTAAAGTCCACTAAGATAAAAGTGTAAAAGTATATTCAACTTCCCAATAACTTATGCAAACAGATATATTTCCCAAGTATGCAGAAAACAAATACAATTTTACCAAGTATGAGGTGTTAAACTTGGCCAAGTAAGATGCAAGTAAAAAGATAAGGTAATTAAGTATTCTCTCTTTCCAGAATTTTTCAGATCTTTCAGTCTTTTGTTTATTACCATTGTAGAAAATCCAAAGGCTTTTACCAGGGAATCTCTGCCTGCTGTAGAGATGGAGACATACAATATTTCTCTTTTTGTTTTCTTAACAAAACATGATTCAGAATTTGGAACATTGAGCGAGATGCTCCCTTTGGCAGATTGTGTTATCTACTTTGATCCCAATTTGAGCATAAAGAGGGAGGAAGTGTTGATATTCTAAAAGGCATTAAGGTGGACAAGTCCCTAGGTCCAGATGGGATCTGATTAGATTACTTAAGTCACAGCGGGAGTTGAACCCAGGTCTCTGGCGCTGTGAGGCAGCAGTGCTAACCATTGTGCCACCGTGCCGCCCACTAATCTATCCCAGATTACGGAGGGAAGCGAGAGAGGAAATAGCTGAGGCCTTAACAGATACCTTTGCAGCATCCTTGAACATGGGTGAGGTCCCAGAGGACTGGAGAATTGCTTGTTTAAGAAGGGTAGTAGAATAATCCAGATAATTATAGACCGGTGAACCTGACGTCAGTGGTAGGGAAGCTGCTGGAGAAGATACTGCGAGATAGAATTTATTTACATTTTGAAGAAAACGGGCTTATCAGTGATAGGCAGCATGGTTTTGTGCAGGGAACGTCATGTCTTACCAACTTAATAGAATTCTTTGAGGTAGTGACAAAGTTGATTGACGAGGGAAGAGCTGTAGATGTCATATACATGGATTTCAGTAAGGCGTTTGATAAGATTCCCCATGGTAGGCTGATGAAGAAAGTGAAGTTGAATAAGGTCCAGGGTGTACTAGCGAGATGGATAGAGAACTGGCTGGGCAACAGGAGATAGAGTAGTAGTAGTAGTCATGGAGGGGAGTTTCTCAAAATGGAGACTTGTGATCAGTGGTGTCTCACAGGGATCAATCTGGGACCACTGTGGTTTGTGATATACATAAATGATTTGGAGGAAGGTATAGGTGGTCTGGTTAGCAAGTTCGCAGATGACTCTAAGACTGGTAGAGTAGCAGATAGTGAAGAGGACTGTCAGAATACAGCAGAATATAGACAGATTGGAGAAATGGCAAATATGAGGTGATGCATTTTGGAAGATCTAATTCTAGGTCAAACCATACATAAATGGAAATGCCCGGGGGAAATTGATATGCGGAGAGATCTAGGTGTTCAGACCCATTGTATCCTGAAGGTGGCAACACAGGTCGATAGAGTGGTCACAAAGGCATACGGTATGCTTTCCTTCATCAAGAGTTAGCAGGTCATGTTGCAGTTGTATTGGGCTTTGGGTTCGGCCACATTTAAAATACTGCATACAGTTCTGGTCGCCACATTACCAAAAGGATGTAGATGCCTTGGAGAGGGTGCAGAGGAGTTTCACCAGGTGTTGCCTGGTATGGCGGGAGTTAGCTATTGAGAGGTTGAGTAGATAAAGATTATTTTCATTAGAAAGGTGGAGGTTGAGGGAGGGACCTAATTGAGTTCCACAAAATCATGAGAGGTATAGACAGGGTGGATAGCAAGAAGCTTTTTCCCCAGAGTGGGGGACTCAATTACTCGTTCAAGGTGAGAGGGGAAAGATTTAAGGGAGATATGCATGGAAAGTTCTTTACACAGAGGGTGGTGGGTACCTGGAATGTGTTGCCAGTGAAGTTGGTACAGGTAGGCATGATAGTGTAGTTTAAGATGTATCTAGACAGATACATGAATGGGCAGGGCGTAGAGGGATACAGATCTTTGGAAAATAGGTGACAGATTTAGATCGAGGATCTGGATCGGTGCAGGCTTGGAGGGCCGAAGAGCCTGTTCCTGTGCTGGAATGTTCTTTGGTCTTTGTTCAAGCATCCACACAAACAGTTGGATTATGTGATCTTTCTCCAGTACTGTAGTACAATCCAAAGTATCTCACTTTGCTTTTCTTTGGTCGTTGTTGCATGTGCAGGGTAAAAAGTGTCATGTTGGAAATCTGAAACAAACACAATGTTGGAGAAACTCAGCAGGTCTGGCAGCATCTGTGGAGAGGGAAAGAGAAGATTTCAAGTCCAGTATGACTTCTGAAGTGGAAGGGGTTACATTATTTTTTAAATGTCCTAGCCATTAAGTAGTGAATAATCCATCCACATTTTGAGGAGAAAGGAGAGAGTTATTCACCGCTGCAGGGTGCCATTGTCTGTGTTGGAATAGCTAATTTTGTCTCTATAGGATGGAATCTCTCTTCAGCAGCCACTTTGTTGAATACTTTTTTTTCTCTTGAAATGGTTATACAGGACTGGTGAACAGGGCACTTAGACATAGGGTCATACAGCATGGAAACAGACCCTTCAGTCCAACCAGTCCATGCCAAACATAATCCCAAACTAAACTAGTCCCACCTGCCTGTTCCTGGCCCTTATCCCTCCAATCGTTCCCATTCATGTACTTATCCAAATGTCTTTTAAACATTGTAACCTGTACACACATCCACTGCTTCCTCCAAAGTTCATTCCACACAGGAACCACCCTCTGTGTAAAACTTTTGCCCCTCATGTCCTGTTTTGTAATCTCTCCCTCCCCTCACCTTAATAATGTGCCCCCTTGTCTTGAAATCCCCCAACCTTGGAAAAAGACACATAACTTCCATGTTTCATCATGTGATCCTTTAATTTCCTTTTTCATTAGAGGCATGTTTAATTCTGCAGTTCCATTGCTTTGCTAAGAATTCTCATAAGATGTTTCAAAAACTTTGTTCAGGTTACAAGAGCAGGAGTAGACAATTCGGCCCTTCAAACCTGCACTGCTGTTAGAGTTTTTCTATAAGAGGGTGTTCGGCCCCTGACCCTGCTCTACCATTCAGTAGGATCATGATAGATTTGACATTGCTGATGTCAACTTTCCTGCCTGTTCCCCGTAACCCTTTATTTTCCTTCTGATCAAGAATCTCTCTGTCTCAGCCTTAAATGTACACAAGGACTGTGCCCCCACAGCGCTCTATGGACAAGGAGTTCCAAAGACACACCGCCCTCAGAGAAGATAATTCCTCCTCATCTCTATCTTTGATTGGCACCCCTTTATTCTGAGACTGTGCTCTCTCATCCTGTTTCGAAACCTGTACCTGTCTGAAAGTTCTGAGTTTGATCCTTTGCCCTGTGCTGTTTGAGCTTATCTTGGTTAACCTTAGATGGCAAGACTTAGGTGGCATTGAATGGGGTAGTAAAACGAGGGGGTGGGGACAATCGAAATGTGGAGCTGGTTTAAGGAACAGATATTGCGTGTCCTTGATGGGTATGTCCCTGTCAGGTAGGGAGAAAGTGATAATGTAAGGGAACTGTGGTTTACTAAAGAAATTGTATCTCTTGTTAAGCAGAAGAGGGAGGCTTATGTGACGTTGAGATAAGATGGTTCAGATGAGGCGATGGAGGGTTACAGAATAGCTAGGAAGGATTTATAGAGAGAGTTAAGAAGAGCAAGGTATCTTAACTAGGGCGTTTGTTTAACCAGGATGATTAGATTTGTCAAGCTCTGGGCCCTGGAGGGGTCTCCCGAGTTAATACAGGTGTATATATATACAATGCTCCCGTTCCTTTGTTTGGGAGCCTTGCGCCGAGCATAGCTGTTCTGTATTTTGTGTTTTTTTTTGGTTTTTTTTGCTTTTCTTTCTTTCCATCTTTTTGGTGTTGCTTTGCACAGTGTTAGGGTTTGCTTTGTATTAGAGGGTAGGTTAGTAGATGTAGTTGTATTGTAATTTGTTTTTTTTTCTTTTTATTATACTGATATTTGTTATTGATTCTTTTAAAAATTTTATATGTTTTTAAAGTTAAAAAAATTTGCTAATTAATAAATATATTTACAAAAAAAAAGAACAAGGAGGGGACATGAGCAATCTTTAGCAGGTAGAATAAAGGAGAACCCTAAAGCTTTCTATAGGTATGTAAGGAATAAAAGGATGACTAGGGTAGGAATAGGGCCAGTCAAAGACAGAAGTGGGAAGTTGTGTGTGGACCCTGTGGAGGTCGGAGAGGTGCTAAACAAATATTTCTCATCTGTTTTCACTCGGGGAAAAGAATATTGTAGAGGAGAAGACTGAGATATGGGATATTAGACTAGACTAGAAAGGATTGAGGTTAATAAGGAGGAGGTGTTATCAATTCTAGAAGGTGTGACAGTAGACAATTGCCCTGGTCCGGGTGGGATTTATCCAAGGATTCTCTGGGAAGCTAGGTGGGAGATGATGGAGGCTTTGGCCTTGATCTTTGAGTCATCATTGTCTACAGGTTTAGTACCAGAGGACTGGAGGATTGCAAATGTGCCCTTGATCAAGAAGGGCAGTGGAGATGACCCAGGTAATTATAGAGCAGTGAGCCTGACGTCTGTTGTAGGAAACGTTTTGGGAAGGATTATAAGAGAGGATTTGTAATCCTCTAGCAAGCAATAACTTGATTGGAGATAGGCAATGTGGTTTCATCAAGGGCAGGGTGTGTCTCACAAACCTCATTGAGTTTTTTGAGAAGGTGACCAAGCATGTGGATGAGGGTAGGGCAGTTGACATGGTTTACATGGACTTCAGTAAAGCCTTTGAGAAGGTTCCACATGGTAGGCTGTTGGAGAAAATGCAGAGGCATGGAATGGAGGGTGATATGGCAGTTTTGATTATAAACTGGCTTTCTGAAAGAAGGCAGCGAGTGATGGTTAATGGAAAATATTCAGTCTAGAGTCCGGTTACTAGTGGTGTGCCACAGGATCTGTTTTGGGACCATTGCTGTTTGTCATTTTTATAAATAACTTAGACACAGGCATAGGTGGATGGATTAGTAAGTTTGTAGATGATACTAAAGTCGGTGGAGAGTGTGGAAGAATGTTACAGGTTGTAGGGGGACTTGGATAAACTGCAGAATTGGGCTGAAAGGTGGCAAATGGAGTTCAATGCAGCTAAATGTCAGGTGATTCACTTTGGGAAGAATATCAGGAAGGCAGTATACCAGGTCAATGGAAAGATTCTTGGTAGTGTGGATGTGCAGAGGGATCTTGGTGTCCACGTACATAGATCCCTGAAAGTTGCCTTCCGGGTTGATAGTGCTGTTAAGAAGGCAAACGGTGTGTTAGGTTTTATTGGTAGAGGGATTGAGTTCCGGAGCCGTGATGTAATGCAGCAACTATACGAAATGTTAGTGCGGCCACACTTGGAATATTGTGTACAGTTCTGGTCTCCCCATTACAGGAAGGATATGGAAGCATTGGAAAAGGTGCAGAGGAGATTTACCAGGATGCTGCCAGCTCTGGAGGGAAGGTCTTATACGGAAAAGCTGAGGGACTTGGGTCTGTTCTCATTGGAGAGAAGAAGACTAGGAGGGGATTTAATAGAGACATACGAGATGATCAGAGGATTAGATAGGGTGGAAAGTGAGTGTCTTTTTCCTAGGACGACGACGTCAGCTTGTACAAGGGGGCAAATTGAGTGGTGATAGATTTAAGACAGATGTCAGAGGCAGGTTCTCTACTGAGAGAGTGGTAAGGGTGTGGAATGCCCTGCCTGCCAATGTAGCTAACTCAGCCACATTAGGGGCATTTAAATAGTCCTTGGATATGGATGCTGATGGAATAGTGTTAGATTAGTGTTGGGTTTAGATTAGTTCAGAGATTGGCACAACGACGGCTGAAGGGCCTGATCTGCGCTATATTGTTATGTTCTATCTGCAATGTGTGATTGCTGCTCAAACTTGCATGTTGAAAAGAGGTGCTGAGAGCGCTCACTGTGGAACTATATTCAATGTCCTTAAATGAGCTGGGGTGAGCCCCACAGCTTTAAAAACTGCATCATCTACACAGGTATTTATTAAGCAGGGAGTTGTATCTGGTAACTTATTATATATTTCTCCACATCCCTATCACATTGCTGTCTGTGGGAGCTTTGTGTGCAAATTGACTGTTGCGTTTCCTAGATTGTAATAAAGAGTTCCCTTCTAAAGTTCACATTGTGTTGGAAGCAGTTTGGTGGCACCTGCTTTCATTGAGGACGCTCTGTAGATTCCAGGGGCATGAGCAACACAGATTTTTGTTTCAATGTCTTCAGATGCCTGGCTCTGAGTGCTGGAACACCCCCCTTAAACCTCTTCACCCCTCTACCTTTCCTCCTCTCAAACCTACCACTCTGACTAAACATTACGTCACCTGACCTAATGTCACCGTATCTCGTTTACTTGCTGCTCCAGTGAAGTACCTTGGGATGTGGAAAGGTATTGACTTGCATCTTTTTTATGTGCAGATTTCCAAATGCTGAATGAGAGCTGATTAAATCAATTTGGTATTGAACTATGGCAAATCTTCTATCCTAGTCACAGTTACAAGTATTCTCTATATGGCTTATAATTGAAAACTGTATGGCATTAGTTATTACTCACTTCTGGCTGTGATGGATTTACCCCCTAATATGCAAAATGAGACTTCAGCAACCTGAGGGTTATTTTACCAATCTCTTCATCTTCTAATATCTTTGGGTAAAACCTCTGAAAAGCACAAGGGAGGTAAATTTGACTTTGACAGAATAAAATGGGCCAGGTTTAAGAAACCAGGTTTGCATCTCTCTTGACTTATTTACATTTGATGTCAGTGGAAATGTAAAGATCAGGAGAGATATAAAGTAGGCTCCTGATTCGCTAATATCTGATTTAACGCCATCCAAATCCAAATCCAAATTACCCTCAGGTGGGGATAGGTGTGCGTGTGTGTGTGTGTAAAGTGTGCAGGCACTTCCTTATACATTGAAACATAAAATCTATTACAGCTATGCATGCAGCTTTAAAACTGCAATTCACAAGAGAATATTTTAATATTATCTTTAAGCAAATCGCAAAATTAAAATGCAAGCACTAAATCCATTGGTGCAAATAATCTGATCTGTAGTCTACTCTCACCATGCAATAAAACCTGATCTAGTAGGTTGTGACACATTTGGGGATTCTGAGCTCATTGGCAATGGGAAAGAATGGAAATTGTAATGGGAAGCTGGGTTTAAAACAAAACAGCTGTCTCTAAAGTGTTACAGAGCAGTTATCCTTCAGAAAAATGCATCTCATATGGTTTTTATAGACCACTAAGTTAGGCCCCTATGGTTTTAGATTTGTTGTAGATCATGATTTAGCTTTAAATATGCCGAAGTGAATTTGGAAGGACAGACACCTGGTCAAAGCCTGTGCCAGAGGTGGTTAAAAATGTTAGAACGGCTGGTGCAGAACTGGCATTAGTCTAGAGTTGGAAAAGGGGAGGTTTAAAGAGGCACAAGCTGGAGGAAGATGCAGTGATAGGATATAGGCAGGTCGTAAAAGGATTTGTAAAATTGGAGATCAGAGCTTAGCATCCTGGACCCAGCGTTAGTGATGTGTGAATATCTTGCTGCTTTGTGAATCGTATGGGAGCAGTGAAATTCTGGATAAACTGTTTTCCCTTGAGAGGCCAATCAGAAAGGCATTAAGAACGATAAACCTGCAGATTGAATGGCATGGATTAGAATGTTGGAGCACTGAGGGTGATGTATGTATAGGTGCAAGAGGTATTCAGCAAGTGAAAGTCGGCAATCTTGGTAGTCCATAGTGGACTTCTGAACTTGGCTCTGGGTTGGTCAGGATCCTTGAGAGAGCTGTGCAGTCATTCAGTGAAGAGACACACAGCAGTGTGAAGTCAACACGCTGACCACTGCCTGGGTGAGAGAATTGATACAGAGAACCTCAATTATCCGAATACCAGTTATCCGAAAATTGCATTATCCGAAGGACATGTCACCGTCCTGATGGAAACAGTGTATCAAGGACGTGTTTCCAACAGTGATTGCGTCTTTTGGTTACAGTGATTAAACAGGCACCGTCTCCCTCTCCTCACACTTTCCCTGGAGTTCTAAAGAGGGGTATATCCTAAAACCCCGTTCACCACATAATCTCTCCAGCATTGTCCTGTACAGAGCAAATGTGGAACCTGGTAAAAAGTGTGTGGGGCTGTGTGCGTGCGCTATTTGGATACTTACCCCACAAAGGCAGCAGCAGTATTGTTGGTGTCCAGCCCAACTGCCCCAGAGAGGTGGTGGGGGTTGGGGACAGGGGATGTTGGCGGGGTGTGGTGTGGCATGGGGTTGGGGACAGGGGATGTTGGCGGGGTGTGGTGTGGCATGGGGTTGGGGACGGGGAAGGCATGTTGGACGGGGTTTGGGGTGGGGGCGAGTTGGATGGGGTTGGGGGTGGGGCCTTGTGCACGGTGTGCTGCTGCAGTCTCCTGAACAAGAAGCAGACTTTAAAAACTCCGAGTCCCAGAGGAAAGGCATTTAATCGATTTAACCAAATAATTGATTATCCGCACAAAATATTGCCCGCCTATCACGTTTGGGTAATCGAGATTCTCCTGTATATCTTCTAGAATGGGTATGGGGTGCCAGGGGAGTCCAGGTGCTAGCTGGATCCCAGAGATCCACAAGGAAGATATTTCAATGGGAGAGTCAGTTTGACTTGAGACCATGGCCAATGATGAACTCAGTAGGGAGATCAGAGAGTGGAAATGGGTGAGAGGTTGGAAAATGAAAAGGCGGCGGCCAATAAAGTTGCTGATTTTGTGTTGCGATGTCTCTGGTCCAAATGGAATATTTCAAAGACTGACTAATGAAGAAATCTGTAAAGCTAGTATGTGCTGTTAACGTGTTGCAGAACTATTTCTAATCACTTCCTTATATATAGGGGATTTTGAAACCTCTGAGTCATTCACTAACGAGGTGTATGGGCATCTCATTGGTCTGATTTAAACAGTGGTTCGTGTGATGCTGTCTATGTTTGCCTAATGAGGTTTTCTATGGGCGAAGGAAATGAATTGTACAAATAAATACATTACTCTGGAGAGCTCTTGTTCTACCTTCATAAAATGGAAGTGCAGCAAAAAAGGATTCGAACATTATTACCCATGAGCAATTGAACAATTGATAACATTAAATTATCTACACCCTGGCCTGAAAAGGAGAAAACTGCTCAGGGCTGGAGGGGAGTCAGAATAATTGAATAGGTCTTTACAGAGATGGGCTGAGCGGCCACATGCTAATCCGTATCATCCAATTTTTCATGAAAAGTATCACAAACATATAAATTCACCCTGTGAATAATTTTCAGGAACAGAAAGCAACGTGGGCACATGGTGGCTTAATGATTCTGTTACTGCACAAGTAATCAAGAGGTCCAGGTCATGATTCAGTAATGTAAATTTAATTCCCACTACGGATTCTGGGGCACTTACATTCAGCCAGTTAAATAATTCTGATTTTTTTTTAATTTCAAAGCATCAGCAATGGTGACCTCGCAACCTTGATTGCATGAAAACTCTATTGGTTCATTTACACTGGCCTGGCCAGCCTGGCACTACCAGCCATATGGTAACACGGTCAATTGTACTCAGTTGTATGGGGATGGGTTATAAATGATGGCCTTGCCCCTGCTGCCCACAGCCACTGAATGAATGAATTTAAAATATTGAAATTATACAGAATCCTCAGTCTGTAGAAAACAACATAACAAAATTGGAGAGGAAAATAAATGGCTGTTGGCTCTCAGTCTTGATTTACTGGAAGTTGAAATGTAGAACAGCGCAGAGTACATTTTGAATGGAATTTTCCACCTTGAGGTTTGAGTGTATAAATGCTTACTTTCAGCAGCAGTGTGGACCTGGCAGTTTATTGGTGTTTACATCAAAGGCTCCATTTAGCAATCCACATCTTCAGTCATGGATGAAGCTTCCCAGGCTGTGTTGCTATAGCAATTGTGACTTTAGTATTCACAAGCCATGCTGTTTACTGCAAACCACTGTGGTGTGGCAGTAGTTATGGGCTGCATGGCTACACTTCAGTGGTTTCAGTCGCTTGCATGATTATATTAAGGCTGTACCTTCCAATATTGCAGAAAGGCTGAGTTAATCAAATGTGGTAACGATTTAGTGATAACATTAATTTAGGCTCACCATTACGACTTGAGGACATTTTGGCGATGGACGAAAAATGCTGGCCTTTCCTGTGTCTCATCCCATGAAAAAGGAAAGAATTTGGGGAGAATGCTGGTTCTCTGGTCAATGGCTCTTTAAATCGGATTAATCAAGGATTGCCCGACCTTTCACATTTTAGTTTCCGTATATAACATTCATTTGTTGAAGGGGTTTGCACGAAGTTTGACCTGGAACTATCTAATTATTCTGAATATTGTAGTAATTGTTGATGTGAAAACTTTTATCTTACCTTCAGCTGAAAGGTAATCCGATCAGTACCATCTGACTTCACCACTGCACACCCCCTTGAATTGAACTCTTGCTGTGCACACTGTCATTGTTTTCAGATGTGACTCTCTTCCATTTCTCACGACAGAATAGCTGAGTACTGTATTTCATAGATTTCCTTTTCTGCTTACTCTGTTCCCTGACTTGTCTCTGCTGGACAGTTGGCAATAGCCTAATATGCCAACTGTTGTTGGTTTACTTGCCAGTAACTGTAGTGGTTTTAGTCTGGGTTCAGTGACAGGCCCACCTGCCTGTACTCAGTGAGGTGAGGTCAATTTAATGGCTCCATTTGCCTTGTCACTCCAACACTGAGAATCTACGTCCTGTGTCTCTGAAACTTTGTCTGCTTGCTTGGAATTCTCGCTCAGTCTGTGACCAAGACCTTGCTAATTCAGTTTGTGTCTGCTTCCAACACTGCCGACCCCGTTACCTGCCTGGTGTTTTGTGTGTTTACTTGCACCTCTCTTTGCTCCAGGGACTGATCATGGAGCTTGTGCTTTTGGCTGCTGTACACATGCAGATGAAAAAAATTGAAGTCGCTGCAGCTTATGGTCAACCCATTCCAGCACAGCAGTGAATCCTGTTGTGCAATTTCACCGATTCCTGGAAAATCTCTGCAGACTTGCAGTGCAGCAACTCCTGTGCCTCTGTTTAATGTCTGGAATGTTCATGCCTTCCTTCCTTCCTGCTTTCCAGATACATTCACTTCAGATGGTTGAACTAGAGAGATTCTGTGGGGGCAGGAGGATGTCCAGTCTTGCTGCTCACCTTCATCTGACTGCCTTTCACCTTTTCCATAATCATCCTATTATGGGGGGGAAGAAAAGACATTCTGTTCTTCAGCAATGTGATCCGACTTCTGAAGTGTTATTCTAGAAACTGCACCAAATGAAATGAGTCCATAATCCTAAAGTAGTTGCAGTAGTGTTAGATGGATGATTTTCTGTCTTCGCTGCAGTATCCGGTCCCTTCAAAGGGCAGTGTAATTTAAGGAGGTGCAGCCACAGCACACTGAGGCATAGCACAGGTTGTGAGTTTCCATAAAGACCAAGCTTTGACTCCCAGCCATACTGGCGAAAAGATTGAATGATGGATATCTACGATTCATGACAAACAGCATTGCAACTTGTTCAATTCTGTTTTGGCCTCATAAATATTTGAATCCAGTGAATGGAATTGATCCTCGTAAGCTGAAAATGTGTTGCTGGAAAAGCGCAGCAGGCCAGGCAGCATCCAAGGAGCAGGAGAATTGACGTTTCAGGCATGAGCCCTTCTTCAGGAATCCTCGTGACCATACTGTCCCTTACCCAAGGCTATACTCCTGTTTCCTCCTCCACACGAGTGCCTTTCTGTACCAGAGTGTCATGGTCAGTTGGACAGCAGGGTATAATTGGTGGGATCGGAGTCAGTAGGGACTCAGGATTGTTTTCATCTCTAACATTTCCTGAGTAACTATCCAGGTAGCTAAATCCAATCTCCCCAAGTCTCCACCTCTAAACTTCAAGTTGGAGATAATCGAGCAGGGTCCAAATCACAAGTTTAAACATTCTGGCAGTTCCTGCAGAGTCAGTAGTTTGGGGCTTCAAACCGGTATCTTTAGGGGATTTTGAGACTATTAGATCTGAGTCTTTATTTTTTGCACTTGTTTTCCAGTTGTTGAGTGGGAGTCTAAATGCTACCATGTTTTACAAAACAAATTGCATTGGTGTGGTTGAATATTAAACTCCGCTTTCCTTCAGCTGCATGATCATTCCATTTATTCTGTCCTCCGTCTCCACTCCCATTGAGTTTTGAATTTTGTTTAATCTTCAAGTCTATAATTATCCTTGAACATTGTCAGAAAATAAAGATTATGCTTTGGAGTTGTGACTATTATTTATTAGAATGATTTCCCAAAGAGAGGGTCAGTTTTACATAGCTGAATGCAGTACTGAGTGGATCTTTGAAAGTGTTTGATGTCCAAATTGCTTATTCTTTGTTTCTTCCACTATCTAGCTGCATTGCAAGCTCTAAAGCGCAAGAAGAGATATGAAAAGCAACTGGCTCAGATTGATGGCACCCTGTCCACTATTGAATTCCAGAGGGAAGCATTGGAAAATGCAAACACTAACACAGAAGTTCTCAAAAACATGGGCTTTGCTGCCAAGGCTATGAAAGCTGCTCATGAGAACATGTAAGTGAATTAATATTTTTGGTGTCCTAGTATTATTGCTGTAGAAATTAACACTTGAGAGAAATAGATGGAATGCATTCCTAATCTCAACACCCTCTCCTTCTGTTTGGGAAATGCAAGATTTGATCCTTGGGAAAACCTAACTTGTCTGTTCAAATTTTCCTGATAGGGCTTTGATGGTCCAGTCTACCAGCTGCATTTCTTGTTTACAGATGGAAGGCAGGGCCTAAGTGGTGTGGTGGCTGTGACTTCCCTATTATGAATGTAATCAAGGAGGGTAATCAACAGATAGGAAACATTTGTTAACCTGCTTTATGACATGTGTTTGGTCATTTCCATCCACTTGCTAGCAATTGTTGAGAGGGCTTTGGCACTTCCACTCTATTGGTGTCCCACTCATCAAAATGGTTACAACAGGGACAAGGTAAGGCAGCTGGGGGAAAAAAAAACTCATTGTTCTGGCTGGGGTCAACAAAATCTTAAAGGCAATATGGAAAGGAATGGGATGGCTTGATTCTGGCGTAAGCTGTTGTCACATGTTAATTTTAAATTCACTTGGAATGCGGCATTATTGCTCTTGAAGGTGATGGGAAGTTGCATCCTTCAAGTCCATTTGTTTTACCTTTTCTTTTTTAAATTCATTCACTGGTCCAAAGTTCAGTGGCTAGTCCCTTATTTATTGTCCATCCCTAATTACCCAGGTGGCAGTTAAGAGTCAACCATATTGCTGTCTGGAATTGCAATTTCTTGTTGTAAGGGACTTGAGTGAACCAGATGGGATGTTCTGACAGGGGCTTCCTGGACGTCATTAGACTCTTTCAAATTCCACTTCTGCCATGGTGGAATTTGGTCCTGAGTCCCTAGTATGTTATCTGGGCTTCGAGATTAATAATCTAATGATAATACCACTAGGCCATCAGTCACTTGTCTCTGAGCCAGGACGCTTGGATTCAGGTCTCGCCTATTCCAAAGATATGTAAGAACATCTGCGCAGTTTGATCAGAAACTCTACAGTCCCAATGATGTTGGGGAAGAAGATCTAAGGTTTTGTCCCAGTGATAGTGAAAGAATTATAATATATTTCCAAGTCAGAATGGTGAATGACTTGGAGGGGATCTAGCAAGTGGTGGTTTTCTGATTGTACCTGCTGCCCTCTCCTCCAAGATGGTAGTGTCGTGGATTTAGAAAGTACTGTCTGAGGAGCCTTGGTGAATTTCTGCAGTGCATCTTGTAGATGGTATACACTGCTTTGCATCAGGGTGAAGGGAATGAATGCTAATGAATGGGTGTGGTGCTAATTAAGCCGGCTGCTTTATCCTGGATGATGTCAAGCTTCTTGTGTTGTTGGAGCTGCACTCGTCCAGACAAATGAGGAATAATATCGCAAAGATGTTACTACAGTTGTTATGGGGGATTTCAACATGCAGGTAGACTGGGAGAATCTTGGAGCTGCACTCGTCCAGACAAATGAGGAATAATATCGCAAAGATGTTACTACAGTTGTTATGGGGGATTTCAACATGCAGGTAGACTGGGAGAATCAGGATGGTATTGGGCCTCAAGAAAGAGACTTTGTGGAGTACCTCCGAGATGGATTCTTAGAACAGTTGGTGCTGGAGCCTACCAGGGAGAAGGCAATTCTGGAACTGGTATTGTGCAACGAACCAGAATTG
>NC_057729.1:55136259-55143327 GCF_004010195.1 Chiloscyllium plagiosum
CGGCTCCATTTTGGAATGGCAGGCAGTGACCAGTGGGGTACCGCAGGGATCCGTGCTGGGACCGCAGCTTTTTACAATATATGATAATGATATAGAAGATGGTATTAGTAATAACTTGAGCAAATTTGCTGATGTTACTAAGCTGGGTGTCAGGGTGAATTGTGATGAGGATGTTAGGAGATTACAGGGTGACCTGGACAAGTTAGGTGAGTGCTCAGATGCATGGCAGATGCACTTTCACGTGGATAAATGGATCCTTATCCACTTTGGTGGCAAGAACAGGAAGGCAGATTACCACCTAAGTGGAATCAATTTAGGTAAAGGGGCAGTACAAAGGGATCTTTGTAGTCAATGAAGGTAAGCATGCAGGTACTGCAGGTAGTGCAGAAGGCTAATAGCATGCTGGCCTTCATAACAAGAGGGATTGAGTATAGAAGCAAAGAGGTTCTTCTGCAGCTGTACAGGGCCCTGGTGAGACCACACCTGGAGTACTGTGTGCAGTTCTGGTCTCCAAATTTGAGGAAAGACATTCTGGCTATTGAGGGAGTGCAGCATAGGTTCACGAGGTCAATTCCTGGAATGGTGGGATTGCCTTACACTGAAAGACTGGAGCGACTGGGCTTGTACATCCTTGAGTTTAGAAGACCAAGAAGGGATCTGATTGAGACATATAAGATTATGAAAGGATTGGACACTCTGGAGGCAGGAAACCTATTTCTGCTGATGGGTGAGTCCCGAACCAGAGGACACAGCTAAAAAATACGGGGTAGACCATTTAGGACAGAGATGAGGAGAAACTTCTTCACCCAGAGAGTGGTGGCTGTGTGGAATGCTCTGCCCCAGAGGGCAGTGGAGGCCCAGTCTCTGGATTCATTTAAGAAAGAGCTCTCAAGGATTGTGGAATCTAGGGTTATGGAGATAAGGCAGGAACAGGATACTGATTAAGGATGATCAGCCGTGATTATATTGAATGGCGGTGCAGGCTCGAAGGGCAGAATGGCCTACTCCTGCACCTATTGTCTATCCCATCACACTCCTGACTTGTAATGATAGGCTTTGGGGACGATTTACTCACTGAAGGATTCCAAGACTCTGCTGTGTTCTTGTAGCCACATGAATGACAATTTTAAATAAACACTTGAGCCTTTTTCTCCAGTTAAATATCCCCGTTTCACCTATGTGGGAGCCCAATACAGTAATGCACAGCCAGCAATGCTCAGTGAGTGATCCATCTTGACCTGCTCTGGGGTCTCTGGTATTATAGATGTCAGTCTTCACCCAATTCCGTGCACTCCATGAGATTTCAAGAAGCCGCTGAATGTACTGGGTACTGACAATATTCTGGTGATAGTACTGTAGATTCATGCCGCAGAACTTTCTGCGTGCCTAGCCAAGCTATTCCAGTACAGCTACAACACTGGCATCCACCAGAGAGTGGAAAATTACATAGGTGTGTCATGTACAGATCCAATCCAACCTAGGCAGTTGCCACCTCATCAGTCTTTTAATCATCAGTAAAGTGGTGGAAGGTGACATCAAGCAGCACCTGCTCACTGATGCCGAGTTTGGGATCTGCCAGGGCCACCCTGTGGAGTCGACGATCCTGTTCCTGGATAATGACCTGACACATGGTCATCACTGCATCTTCGCTATTGCCTGTGCAGAGCTCCACTGAGATTAGAGCGAGTTAAACCTGTGATCACCTAACTGAATGTACAACCCAGTGTGCAACTAAACTAGTTTATATTGCAAACTAGCAGCAGAGGGCAGCACTAGGCTTTGATGCTTTTGCTCAGTCGGGGAGCAATTTATCCAAAATTGCCATTCCTTTCACATTTGAGTGAGTCCCAATAGACACTAGATAGAAGCACATAAGGGAAGAAAGAAGAGGCAGATATGTTGTTTGTAAGATGTGCTTGGCCTATTCAAATTGATTTGCCTGTGGTTTGAGCATCCATAATATTCTACGTTTCATGTTTTTAAATGAGGCTATACCTAACTTTGTCACCTACCCCCAAAGGCAATGAGGTAAAATGAGGAAGTCAAAGGAGACCCAGCGTAGCTCAGCTAGCTGAATGGCTGGTTTCTCTGCTGTAAATACTCCAAACTAACGTAAGACAGTGGTGTGTGCTTTTTAGTCATCAGATTTGGAAGCCTGAGCTGATTTTACCTACTTTTTCTCATTCTATAGTTTGCCCCCTTTCCACAACCTAGAATTGCTGAGAGACAATTACAGCAGTTCAAATGCCACCATGGGCTACCTCAGCAGAAATCAAGGTGTGAGCTGGGAGTCTCTAGTCTGTGTCACACTAACAACATCTCCCCAAGGCTGAAAGTTCCAATGTTTACAAAATATCCTTTTAAATAACTTATTTTCTCTTCTGCTTTTCTCCCATTGGTGGTCAAGAGGTATCCCGATTTAACCTGTTTATCAATTGTAAAGCTGGTCACTTGTAAATACTATGGTCATAAACTGAGGTTGCTCGGTTCAACATAGACTCATGCAGTAAAGAATATCATTCAGTTTGTCAGTTTCCTGCCAGTTTTCTGAGAAAATTACTGAATCGTCCCAGTTGTCATTGTTATGCACACATTTCCTCTTCAAGTATTTATCCATTTCCTTTTTGTCATTTACTATGAATATGCTGTCAGGTGGTGCACTCCACATCATCATAACCCATTGTAAAAACATATCTAGTGAACTGGCAAAACCCCCTCTGTTTTCCCAACGTACTGTGAACTAGATAGTAACAGCATTTGATCTTTTGTTTTGCTGCATCAAGTTGATTTGAATGATGTATCATTTGTTTTTTAAAAGGGACATTGACAAAGTAGATGAGCTAATGCAGGACATCACAGAGCAACAGGAATTGGCACAGGAAATCTCTGAAGCTATTTCCAAACCAGTCGGTTTTGGTGAAGACTTTGATGAGGTGAGTGCATCAAACACTGAAACTTACGAAAGCCAATATAGGAACATAGCACATGAATAGGCCATTCAGCCCCTTGAGCAAGTCCCACCATTTAGTGAGCTCATGGCTGAACTGTGGCCTGAAGTCCATATACCTGCCTTTGGCCCATATCCCTTAATAATTTTGCTTAACAAAACTTTATCTGTCTCAGATTTAAAATTAACAACTGATCCAACATCCACTGCCAGTGGTGAAAGAGTTCCAAACCCCTCCCACCCTTTGTGTGTCGAAGTGCTTCCTAACATCTCTCCTGAACGGTCAGATTCTCCCTAATTCTAGAATCCCCAACCAGTGCGAATAGTTTATCTTCATCAACTCTGTCTTTCCCTGTTAATATCTTGAAGACTTCCACCAGATCATCCCTTAACCTTCTAAATATTACAGAAATAAAGGCCTAATTTGTACAATCTCTCCTCAAACTTAACCCCTGAGGTGCAGTAGTATTCTTGTAAATCTACCTCCAGCCCACTATATCCTTCCTAAGGCTGAGGTGCCCAGATCTATTTGCAGTACTTCAAGTGAGGTCTAACAGAGCTTTTGTATAACTACACCATAATGTCTGTATCATTGTACTCCAGTCCCCTAGGTATAAAAACAAACATGCCACTAACTTTCTTGATTATTTTCTGCACATTTTTGTAAAATTTTAACGATCTATGTATCTGAATCCTACATCTCTTTGGACATTCACTGTATTCAACTTCATACCAAATGAAAAGTACTCCAGATCTATCCTCTTGATCCAAAAAGAATAACCTGATACTTGCTTACATTGAACATCATCTGCCACAGTTTTGCCCATTCATTTAGTCTGTCAATATCCTTTTGTAATTCTGTGCTATCATCTCCACTGTCTATAATGCTGCCTAATTTTCTCATCAGCAAATTTGGACATATAACTTTCTATGCCATTATCCAAGTTATTTATAAATAATGTGAATAATTGAGGCCCTAACATAGATCATTGTGAGACACGGCTGGTCATACTTGAGTACCTACCCATTCTATCTACTTTCACCTGCCACTCAACCAAATTCTCAGCCACGTCAGTAAGTTGCCTTCAATTCCATGAGCTTCTACCTTAGTTTGAGGCCCTGCTATGGGACTTAGCGAATGCCTTCCGGAAGTCCGTAGACATTTCCCTTTCCACTGAGGTTTGTCAGGCTTGATCTACCAGTCATGAATCTATGGTGGTGCTCTCCTTGATTAATTAAACATTTTTGAGGTATTTAATTACCTCATCTTTGATATAGACTCCAACAATTTCTTCACCACAGATGTGAGAATAATTGGCCTATATTCATTCAGTTTTCTCTTTCACCCTCCTTAAAAAGCAGAGGAACACGTTCAAATTACCAACCCAGAGGAACAACAGCTATATTAAGGAGCCTCTGAAAGATTATAGTCAGGGCATCTACACTGTTTTTCCCTACTTGCTTTAATGCCCTTGGATAGAAACTGTCAGGTCCCAGGGATTTGTCACTCTCTATAATTCTATTAATCTGCTCATTAATGTTTTATGTTAATTTTATTCTGTCCCTGTTCCCAATCCTTTATTAATTTCCTTCTGGACTTCTGGAAAGCTATCCTCCTTTTTTACGTAAATACTGAGGCAAAGTAATTATTGAATGTGTCTGCCATTTCCCACAGACATTAACAATATTCCCACTTTCAGCCTTTAGTGAGTCAACATTGCTGCTGTTCACATGCTTTCCCTTGATATAACTATAACATTTCTTATTGATTTTGATGTCCCTGGCAAGTTTCCTTTCATAATCCTTTTTAGTAACTGTTATAAGCTGATTTGTGGCCCTTTGTTGGTCTTTTTATCTTTTCCATTCAGCAGGTCTGTGCTATTTTACGCATTTTCTAAGCTCTTTGTTCTAGTTTTATGCTGACTCTTATCTCTCCAGTTGTCCATGGCTATTTTATCTGTGACATGGAGCTTTTCCTTCTCAGGTATAAACGATAAATGTCTCTTTAAACATCCTCCAGTGTTCTTCAGTTGTTACAGCCCTGAGCAGATTTTCCCAGTTTACTGAGGGCAGTCTCTCTCACGTCTTGTTAAATCTGGCCTTGTCTAAATCTAAAACACCAGTCACTAATTCATGCTTTTTGCTTTTAAATGCCACATTGATCATTATTTCATAACTGTTCATGCACTCTTAGATTATTCATTAAATCCAGCTCATTACTGATTTCAACATTGATAAATTAAACTGCAATTATTTCCATGCAAGTGGCCTAACAGGGAAGGCAGATGAACTCGGCATGGTTAGGAACATGGGACTGGGATAATATAGCGATTACAGAAACGTGGCTCAGGGATGAACAGGACTGGCAGCTTAATGTTCCAGGATACAAATGCTACAGGAAGAATAGAAGGGAGGCAAGAGAGATGGGGGAGTGGCGTTTTTAATAAGGGATAGCGTTACAACTGTACTGAGGGAGGATATTCCTGGAAATACATCCAGGGAAGTTATTTGGGTGGAACTGAGAAATAAGGAAGGGATGATCACCAGAGAAGGTGCAAAACTTGACCTACTTTTGGGAAGTAAGGTGACTGAGGTGTCAGTGGGGGAGGACTTTGGAGCCAGCGACCGTAATTCTGTTAGATTTATAATAATGATGGAAAAGGATAGACCAGATCTAAAAGTTGAAGCTCTAAATGGGAGAAAGGCCAATTTTGACGGTATTAGGCAAGAACTTTCAAAAGCTGATTGGGGGCAGCTGTTCGCAGGTAAAGCGACGTCTGGAAAATGGGAATCCTTCAGAAAGGCTTGTAGGTATACGGAATGCTGGATGACTAAAGAAATTGAGGGTGTGGTTAAGAAAAAGAAGGAAGCATATGTTAGGCATAGACAGGATAGATCGAGTGAATCCTTAGAAGATAAAGGCAGTAAGGGTATATTTAAGAGAAATCAGGAGGGCAAAAAGGGGACATGAGATAGCTTTGGCAAATACAATTAAGAAGATCCAGAGGGCTTTTACAAATATATTAAGGACAAAAGGCTAACGAGGGAGGGAATAGGGCCCCTCAAAGATCAGCAAGGCGGCCTTTGTGTGGAGCTGCAGAACATGGGGGAGATACAAAGCGAGTATTTTGCATCAGTATTTACTGTGGAAAAGGACATAGAAGATATAGAATGTAGGGAAACAGGTGGTGACGTCTTGAAAAATGTCCATATTACAGAGGAGGAAGTGCTGGATGTCTTGAAATGCATAAAAGTGGATCAGGTGTACCCTTGAACTGTGTGGGAAGCTAGAGAAGTGATTGCTAAGCCTCTTACTGAGATATTTGTCACAGGTGAGGTGCCGGAAGACTGGAGGTTGGCAAACGTAGTGCCACTATTTAAGAAAGGTGGTAAGGACAAGCCAGGGAACTATAGACCAGTGAGCCCGACGTCGGTGGTGGGCGAATTGTTGGGTGGAATCCTGAGGGACAGGATGTACATATATTTGGAAAGGCAAGGACTGATTAGGGATAGTCAACATGGCTTTGTGCGTGGGAAATCCTGTTTCACAAACTTGATGTGAGTTTTTTGAAGAAGTAACAAAGAGGATTGATGAGGGCAGAATGGTGGACGTGATCTATATGGACTTCATAAAGACGTTCGACATGGGAGACTGTTTAGCAAGGTTAGATCTCATGGAATATAGGGAGAACTCACCATTCAGATACAGAACTGGCTCAAAGGTAGAAGACAGAGGGTGATGGTGGAGGGTTGTTTTTCAGACTGGAGGCCTGTGACCAGTGGAATGCCACAAGGATCGGTGCTGGGTCCACTACTTTTTATCATTTATATAAATGATTTGGATGCGAGCATAAGAGGTACAGTTAGTAAGTTTGCAGATGTCACCAAAATTGGGGGTGTAGTGGACAGTGAAGAAAGTTACCTTAGACTGCAACGTGATCTTGACCAGATTGGCCAGTGGGCTGACAAGTGGCAGATGAAGTTTAATTCAGATAAATGCGAGGTGCTGCATTTTGGGAAAGCAAATCTTAGCAGGACTTATACACTTAATGATAAGGTCCTAGGGAGTGTTGCTGAACAAAAGACCTTGGAGTGCAGGTTCATAGCTCCTTGAAAGTGGA
>NC_057729.1:55145719-55151382 GCF_004010195.1 Chiloscyllium plagiosum
GAAACGTCGATTTTACTGCTCCTCGGATGCTGTCTGAACTGCTGTGCTCTTCCAGCACCACTAATCCAGAAGTTGGACCGAAGGGTCTGTTTTCATGCTGTACATCTCTATGACTCTAATGCTCGTCCCCTTATAGGAAGCAGGACAAATGGCTGTGGGAAACTATCCCGGACTCTCTGCAGAGATTCACTATCATTCTCGCGGTGTTTGCTGCCTTTCCCAATCTGTTCAGTTTAAAATCCCACATTAATACTCCTCTGGCTTTGCTGCGCACTTGTCTAATTCCTGCCTTAATGGGATCGAACCCTTTAGATCTGTAATCGGGGGCTTGTACACAGCACTTACTCCAGTTTTTGATCCTTCATTGTTTCTCAGTCCCATCCATATGGTCTCCACTGGATGCTTTTCCCTCATTATATCCTCCCTCACCATTGAAGTCATTTTGATTCTAATCAGTAAGGCTACTCCACCTTCTCTGCCATTCTCCCTGTCTGTCCTTTAAACCGTTATAACCTGGCATACTTAGTTCCCAATCCCAACCATCCTGTAGCCATGTCTCAGCAATGCTGACTATATCTTTATCTCTGATTTGAATCTGTGCCTGCATCTCATTTATTCCTTTATACTCCGTGCATCTGTATATAGAACTCTTTTTGTTTGGTTCATATGTCCTCAGCACAGTTGTTGTAATTACCTGTTTGTTATTTCTGTTCTGGCTTAATGAATACACTTCTTATAGTTTTATTATCTGCTGTATCTGAAGTAGGATTCCTGACTGTTTCTTTACTCTGTTATGTTTCTTGAGTTTGATAAATGATTTGGATGACAATATAGAAGGTGTGGTTAGTAAGTTTGCAGATGACCCCCAAACTGGAGGCGATTTTCTAAGATTACAAAGGGATCTTGATCAGATGGGTCAAAGGGTTGAAAAATGGCAGTTCAATCTGGACAAATGTGAGGTATTGCGTTTTGGTACCACAAGCAACAGTAGGGCTTATACGATTAATGGTAGGGTTATTGGTATTGTTGTAGAACAGAGAGATTTAGGGGTTCAGGTACATAATTCTTTGAAGTTTGCATCACATATAGATAGGTTGGTTAAAAACACATTTGGCACGCTTACCTTCATTGCTCAGTCCTTTGAGTATATAAGTTGGGAAGTTGTGTTGAGGTTGTGTGAGGCATTGGTGAGGCCTCTTCTGGAATACTGTGTCCAGTTCTGGTCGTCCATTTATAGGAAGGATATTATCAAGCTAGGGAGGGTTCAGAAGAGATTTATCAGGATGTTGTCGGGTGTGGAAGGTTCAAGTTATAAAGAAAGGCTGGGACTTCTTTTCACTAGAACGTAAGAAGTTGAGAGGTGACCTTAAAGAAGTTTATAAAGTAGTGAGGGGTATAGATAGAGTTAATGGTATTGTGTTTTCCCTAGGATGGGGCTTTCTAGATTACGGGTATGTTTTTAATGTGAGAGGATAAAAATTTTAAATGAGGGGCAAATATGTTCCACAGAGGGTAGTTTGTGTGTGGAATGAACTTCCTGAGGAAGTGGTGGCTGTGGGTACGATTACAATGTTTAAAAGACAGTTGGATTAATACATGAATAGGAAAGGTTTGGAAGGATGTGGGCCAGGAGCAGGTAAGTAGGGCTAGTTTAGTTTGGGATTATGTTCGGCATGGACTGTTTGGTCCAAAGGGTATGTTTCTGTGCTGTATGACTATGAAATTGTCTTGACACATTCTCTAATTTTCTTATCTCTCTGCCAATTTGCTCATGGCTCTTATAATAATCCATAGATTAAAACTCTCTTGAGACTTTTTAATTTTGTTCCTAATTCCTGATCCTCCCCAACCAGGACCTTGTGCCTATTCTCAGCTATTTGTTAGTCCCAGCCTGGGCCACTGCAAATGGATCCAGTCCCCTCCCACTCCCGTATGATGTCAGGCTGGTTTGAAGTATCCCTTATGTTTGCACTAGGCAGGCAGTACATACCATGTGGGACTCTTGGTACTTCTTACAAAGGATGATACCTGTAGCCCTAATTATAGAATTGTCTACCACTCCAACTTTCTGTTCCCTGGCTTGAATGGCCTCCTGTACTATCGTGCAGTGGTCAGTTTGCCCATCCTGCCTACAATCCCATTTCCTCATCCACACAGGGTGTAAGTACCTCATCACTGGTGAACGAGTCGAGAGCTGAGATTCCTCCAGTGCTGATTTCGGGATCTCTCTACCTGTCGCGCTTGTAGTCACACCTTCCTGTCTTTGACCACAGTTCACATTTGAAGTACTTAACCTACAGGGTGTGACTGTCTCCTGAAGCGCGGCATCCAAATAACCCAATTCTGCCTCTGTAACCTAAGTTATTTAATTTAGGTTTAAATTTGTATTTTCAAAGGTGTTATAATGCAGACATATCGAATCAGCCTCCCTATCCCAGTATTTGAAACACAGTAAAATAGAAATACTCATTGACTCTCAAAATTGACCTTAGCTTTCCTAACCAGCACTGTCAGACGGTCAGTGCTGAGGGAGTGCCGCAATGTCATAGGGTCAGTGCTGAGGGAGTGCCGCGCTGTCGGAGGGTCAGTGCCGCACTGAATAATCAATAGCAGACTTTATGAATAACCAATACAGGCATTGCAGTATGTAGCATAAGCAGAAGTTTTAACAATTTGATTATTTATACAGTAGCCTTAGGGCAAAGTTAAATCACAAGGTAATTAAACCCAGCTCTATAATTCTAGCCCCCAAAAATGCTCAAAGACAGACAAACAGACACAGAAGGTGCTAGGAAAAAGATCTTGTTATGGACCAGACTCGCCCCCCCTCAAAATATTTTAAGAAGGTGCCCTAGACGCTAACTTTATCTTCCTTTGAAGGTAGATGTGAAGTGCAGTGTTCCAAATGCAGTGTGACTGATCCAACTACTTGAAGTTAAGAAAATATATTTATTGAAATGCTGCAGTTAAAATATAAACAAAAGGGACAGGAATTTAGAATAACTTAACTATTGGAAAACCTAACCAAGTAATAGATGCAGTACCAATTACTAATTAACCGATCCAACTTAATAACATTCTACAAACACACCCCTTGGCAAAAAGCGAGTCCAATACAAATTCATACATGCAGTTCTCCAAACCAGGAGGGAAATTCATCGAGAAATTTCAGAAAGTAATAGCTAGGAATTGTTCACTGAAACTTCCAACTCTTCTGAGATCCTGAGCAACTTCTGAGTCACTGAAAAAAAACAACCCAAAACCCAGAAATCTGGATCTGAGAGATGTGGCCACACCCATTCAGGGTGTTTTTTTTTTAAACCCCAAAGCTGCCTCAGCTGTTTATTTGAGCCATCTTCAGCAGCACCTCTGCATTTATAACCTCTCTTCAAAACCCCCAGGACAAAATAACCTTTTAAAGTGACAGCGTCAACACCGTCTGAGGGTGGATCAATCACCCAAATCAGATGAACTACGCACCAGAATTCTGAAGGAGATAACTGAGGAACATGTAGAGGCATAGATGGTGATCTTTCAGGAGTCACTGGAGTCAGGGTGGGTGCCAGAGGACTGGAATGTGGCTAATGTAACACCCTTGTTAAGAAGGGAGGGATGCAGAAGACAGGAAACTATAGACTGGTTCGCCTGACCTCAGTCATTGGTAAAATTTTAGATTTCACTTATTAAGGTTGAGATGGAGTACTTGGAAATGCATTAACATAGGACAGAGTCAGCACAGCTTTATAAAGGGGAGGTAATGTCTGACAAATCTGCTTAGAATTCTTCAAGGAGTTAAGCAAAACAGAGCCAATGGGCGTGATCTATTAGATTTCCAAAAGGCCTTTGACAAGGGAAGGCTGCTAAATAAGATGAGCCCAAGGCAAGATATAAGCGTGAGTCGAGGACTCGCTGACTGGCTGAAAGCAGAGAGTGGGGATATAGGATGGAAGCCATTGACTAGTGGAGTTTCCGGGGGGGGGTGTCAATGTTGGGACCACAACAATTCATGTTCTACATTAACGATCCGGACTGACCGTTAACTGAGAATGGCTGGCAGTTCCCTTTCGTAAAGCACATAGTGAACCAGATGGGTGATTCTGCCAATTGCAACGGATCCATCACTTAGACTCCAAATTTTTACAGTCTAAATTTTTAAACTCCAGTTTCAAATTTTTATGAATTCAAATTTCCACCTGCTGTGGTGGGATTCAATCCCAGATACCCGGAACATTACCTGGATCTTTTGATTAACAGTCCAGTGATAAAACCACTAGACAGTCACCACCTCTCATGTCAAGATTGACAAAGAAACAGAGATATACCAGAGAAGGATGGGTATAGGAAGGAATGATGTGAGGAGCCGGTGTTAGGCTGGGGTGGACAAAGTTAAAAATCACTCATCACCAGGTTATAGTCCAACAGGTTGCACTATAACCTGGTGTTGTGATTATTAACTATAGAAAGGAAAGAACAATTGCATTGAGAGAAAGGAAAAGAGGACTCCAATGTTAATTGCCCAGGCTCAACTTGCTGTGGTTTAAAATGTAAATCCAGCAAGTTTTAAAGTAACAGGAACACTTCGGGGAAATATATGACGTTTGTGTGTAGGTTTTCTCAGACTTCTCAGAATGATTAATTCTGAAAACTTCCAACCTGCCACTCAATCCCCTGGATTTAAGTGCTACTTTGCACAGTAGCAGTAGTGTACCTTGTTAATGCACCATAAGTTTCCATCTGTATCTGGCGAATTATCATTCCTTCCAGTTTCCACTATTTTGAAGTAGTCGTACAGCTTTCTGACATCCGTACCTGTCCATTCAATTCCGGATGAAGGGCTTATGTCTGAAACGTCGATTCTCTTGCTCCTCGGATGCTGCCCGACCTGCTGTACTTTTCCAGCACCACACCCTCGACCCACATTCAATGAGGTTCCCAACATTGCTGTAAAAGAAGGGAGCAGTGTAAGAAATCAAGCTGCTTCAGAGTACAATAATCCTTCTATGAACATCTGCTTTTGAGTGGCTTTAGGCGATTAACCTACTGGGTTGTGCCTCTCTATAGGATGAGCTAATGGCTGAGTTGGAAGAGCTGGAACAGGAAGAACTCGACAAGAACCTGCTGGAAATTGGAGGAGCAGAGAATGTGCCACTTCCCAATGTCCCTTCCACCTCCCTCCCAGCCACGCCAGGTAAGAGTGAGCGGCTGCATTTCTCTCCCAGCTTAGCCAGGTCACTGACACGAGGTTTACTCCTGACCCAAAGAAAAATCAAGTTCCTTTAATCATCTCTTGAAGTTAAATGGCCACATTTCTTTGATCCCTTCCAACAAAACTATTGCTTCCTCCTTCCTGTAGGAACTGACAGGAGGGTGACTGGGAGAAGAAAAGGATAGGCTGGTAACAAGGAATGATTGGGAGTCTTTATCCTATAAATGACTGTTAGTTGGTATATTGGAGCTGTGTGGGGCCATGGATAGGATTGTGGAATGGTGGAGTACAAGAGGCACTCATTTAGTTCCTCGAGTCTGAGCCGGTTCAGTTGAACATTCCATATACTGAGCAAGCAGAGTTTCGCTATGACAGCGGGCAGGGAGTGGGGTGACTGGAGTGACGGGGGGTGGTGACGGCGGGCGGGGATAGGGGTGGTGACGGGGGTGGCGGGGGG
>NC_057729.1:55151438-55166645 GCF_004010195.1 Chiloscyllium plagiosum
GGTCCATGACGGGAATGATGGTGGGCAGAGTGTGGGGGCGATGGCAACCTCAGCAAACTCTCCAGGTTAAAACCAGGATTGTTTTTCCATAAAACATGGAGTGGGGGATGTTTACATGATACACGTTATGTACATACCATTCCTGGCATGGTGAATAACAATTACAGCAGTTTGATGGATTGGTGTGACAGGGAGAATTCTCCCACTATCTCTATTCTTGGACGCACTTGCAGTATCACCAATTGTCACCTTTTACTGTACAACACCGTTTCAGTGGATTCACCCTTTTGGTCTTAAAATTCTGAGTCTCACTAACCTTTTTCTGCCCCCACATTGCTGCCATGTGCATTCATAGAACATAGAACATAGAACATAGAAGAACACAGCGCAGTACAGGCCCTTTGGCCCTCGATGTTGCGCCGATCCAAGCCCACCTAACCTATACTAGCCCACCATCCTCCATATACCTATCCAATGCCCGCTTAAATGCCTATAAAGAGGGAGAGTCCACCACTGCTACTGGCAGGGCATTCCTACATTTTGTTTTTACTGCCCCTGTTGTCTTTAAGGTGCGGTGCTACGTTTGCATCTGTTTAAGATCTGTAAATGTGCTGCAGTAAATCCTCCCGTCTAATCATTTTAAAACCAATCCGGTAAGTCTTGTTTCTTTCAAAAGCCATGAACAGTGTCACAGCAACGTAATAATGGGTGTGAGGAAATGTTATGTACATTGAGTGTGTATATTTATTGAGTTATCTAGGCCTCAAATTCACAACTGTTCATGCTGCACAGTAGAAGGTTGACATCTGAAGCACAGAAGAAGGCTGCTTGGCTCTTTTTTGTATCTTCTTGAGAAGTATCCTATTGGTCTCTCTCTTCTCTGCCTGATCATTTTCTCCCTTAGGGAAAAAGTGAGGTCTGCAGATGCTGGAGATCAGAGCTGGAAATGTGTTGCTGGAAAAGCGCAGCAGGTCAGGCAGCATCCAGGGAACAGGAGAATCGACGTTTTGGGCATAAGAAGGGCTTATGCCTGAAACGTCGATCCTCCTGTTCCCTGGATGCTGCCTGACCTGCTGCGCTTTTCCAGCAACACATTTCCAGCTCATTTTCTCCCTTACAAATGTTTCTAATTCCCTTTTAAAACTTAGTATTGAATCTGCTTTTACCACTGTTTCAGGCAATGCATTCCAAATCATTACAAATTTCCACATCTCTGGCTCTATTTGTAGAAACCCTACAGTGTGAAAGCAGGCCATTTGTCCCATTGAGTCCACACTGACCCTCTGAAGAGCATTCCTCCCAGATCCACCCTCCTATCCTGTCTCTGTAACCCTGCATTTCCCATGGCTCATCCACCTAACCTACACATCCCTAGACACTATGGGCAATTTGGCCTGGCCCTTCACTTAGCCTGTACATCTTTGGACTGTGGAAGGAAACTGGAGCAAACCCATGCAGACACTGGGAGAATGTGCCAACTCCACACAGATGCCGTGAGGTAGCAGAGCTAACCACTGAGCCACATTGCTGTTTTGACCAAAGACTTTTTCAAATCTGTGTCCTCCAGTTATCGACCCTGTGTTTGTGTGATTTTGAGGAGGGTGTTTTGTGTGTGTGTGTGTGTGTGTGTGTAACTGGACAAGCTTGTCACAATATTATGTTTGTTCTTCTGTTTCAGCAGCAAAGAAGAAGGAAGAGGAAGACTCTGACATGCAGGAGCTGGAAAACTGGGCTGCTATGTGAGAGCGACGGACACCTTGTGAAGCACGGACTTTGTTATATGTCGCAGTTGTGGGTGTTTTGTTACGCGGTGAAGGTTGTCAACGCCGTCAATTTCTGAATGACCACCTGGAGTGCATTTTGGGGAGTGGGAGGAGGACGGGGGATGCAGGTGTGCAGTATGACAGTACAGCATACTGTACAGGAGGAGGAGGAACAGAAAGGGAAAAACGGTAGTCTCTGGTCCCAGCTTCTCTTGGATTTTCATTTGTGTTGATCGTTACAACTTTCAAGCCCACAACTCCCGGTACGGCGCTTATTTCTCTCCCCCTGTGGAGTCAGCGGCCCCATTGCACTGCCCTTTGTTATACAAAGTCCACTGTACATTTATGAAATAGGGATGCAGTGCAGATTGATACTTGCAAGTGACTGAATTGCCGTAGCATGTCCATACCTGTTTGTATAATTGAGGTGATGCAACTGTTTGAATAATACTTGTTAGTTGACTTGATTCCCTCCTCTTCCATTCTGATTCACTCTTTTAAAAAAAAATTCTTGATCATAGAGAAAACTTTCAAGAACAATCTGCAGGGGACTCTTGGCTTAAAACTTATTAATTCTTTTCTTCCCCTTCCCCTCAAAATTGAAGTGTTTAAAAGTGTGTTTTAATCAAGTGTAGACCAGTCATTTACTGAGTTTGATTCCTGACCAGTGCCTCAAGTGAATTTTTTTTACCAAAAAATACATTTAGGTTTTTGATTTTCTTTTGGAGGAAATGCAACAAAGTGGCTTTTTGTTTTCTTTGTAAATCCTGAGTGTTGGTGAAGGGACACGATGATTCTCCTCATTGAGTACAATTTCAGAACACTTCCTTTTCTACGCCATGTAATTTACACACAAATCTATAAATATGTCTAAATGCTGCTTTTTTGCTCGATGCTGCATTCCCTTCCTAAACACAAACTGCACACAGTGTGACATTGGCACAATGGGGCTTCTCAATCCTCTGCAAAAATATTCTAATCCTACTTAAACCTGCTGTAAATATGTTAAGAAAAAAAGAAATAAAAGTTCCTTTTAATGTAACAACTTGCGTCTAGCCAGGAGTTTGAAAGCTGGGAGCTGAGATGTCTGAATTGGTGTGACTTGAACCGTACGATGACGTGCTACAGAAGGAGCTGACAGTGCAATGTTTAACTCTCTCTTTGCAACACCCCTAATGTGCCTCTGAGCTAACAAATTGTGGGGTTCAAGTCAAACTTTGAGCACAAAGTCTAGACTGAGATTTTCAGTATGCTGTTGCGGGAATGCTGCATCTCGAGGATTCCTCACATTACACCAAGGCTCCATCTTCCCCCTTAAGAGGGTAGAAAACACCCCCCAACCAATTCCAAGATGCGCAGAGGAGTTTTCCTTGGTGTCCTTGTCTCTCAACCAACATTATTTTTAAAAGACACAGTCTGATCTTTATCTCTTTATGGGGGCTTGCTGCGTCTTTTTGTTTTTAGTGGGTGTCACTGTGAAGGCTGGAACATGTTCCTAATTCCCCTTCTGGTGTTGTGCAGGCACATTTCCTTTGGAGCCACTGGTGACTGTCTTGGTGGAGGTACACCCAGTGTTGCAGCCGCTGTGAAAGAGCAGCAGTGGGGTTCTGAGTCAGCATGGTGTGTGGATTGGGAGGAAATTTGCAGCAAGTGAAGTTCTTGTGCATCAGCTGTTTTCACAGGAGTCTTGGTGAATTGCTGCAAAGCACCTTGTAGATGCTATGCTGCTGCCAGTGTGCTTCAGTTATGGAGGCCATGAGAGTTTGAGATGGTGGGTGAGGTGCCAATTTAGTATCCTACTTTGTCTTTAATACTAGAGCTTTTTTGAGTGTTGTTGGAACTGTATTTTATCACGCTGCTGTGCTTTGGGGATGCAATAGATTCTGTAGAAGTTGCAGCCTTCTGGAGCAGCCACAGTATTTATATAGTGGGTCCAGTTAAAATTCCAGTCAGCGCTAACTCCCAGGATACCAATAATGGGGGATTTGATGATGCAGTTGAATATTAAGTGGAGATAGTTAGATTCTTTTTTGTTGGAAATGTGAATTCCCGCTGTTGCTTTTCTGATTGTCAGCTTAAACTTGGCTATTGCCAAATGGCACTGAATATTAGACAGTCACAGGGAAAAGGTCATTAAAGCAGTTGAAGTTGGCTGGATCTAGGACACCACCGGGGAGTCCTTCTGCAGAAATCTCCTGGAGTGAGGTGACTGATCTCCGATAATCACAAATAATCTCCTTTGTACCAAGTATAACTCCAATCAGTGGTGAAGTTTCATCTGATTCTCTTTGGCTCCAGTTTAATGAGCTGAAAATGTGTTGCTGGAAAAGCGCAGCAGGTCAGGCAGCATCCAAGGAGCAGGAGAATCGGCATTTCGGGCATGAGCCCTTCTTCAGGATTCCTGAAGAAGGGCTCATGCCCGAAACGTCGATTCTCCTGCTCCTCGGATGCTGCCTGACCTGCTGCGCTTTTCCAGCAACACATTTTCAACTCTGATCTCCAGCACCTGCAGTCCTCACTTTCTCCAGTTTAACGAGGGCTTGTTGATAGAACAGAATAGCAATTTATTGTCCTGTGTATTTTTACAAAAAAATGCAATGAAAAGTTTTATAATTCACCATACCACAGTGCCTACATGAATGATACAGATCATAAATAAGAAGGAAACTATGTCAAATGCCTTGATGTCAGGGGCTGTTGCTCTTATGTCACCTCGTTGGAGTTTTAATATTTTGTCTGTATTTGGAACCAAGGCTACAATGAGACCAGAACCTAAGTCAGTGAACAGGTTATTGCTGAGTAAGTGCCACTTGATAGCACTTTTGATGACTGCTGCTATTACTTTGTTGTTGTTGATTCAGAAGTAAAGTGGTGGTGATAATTGGCTGGGTTGAATTTGTCCTGCTTTTTGTAAACTACAGGTCCTTGGGCAATTTTGCACATTGTCAGGTAGATCTCTAATTTACAAATCTCACCAATTGTAAACTGTGTTAGCGATGATTGTGAACACTGTGTAATTATAATGCCCGTCAGTTGGATCTGACTCTCAAAAACATCATTGATGTCAGCAGGTGGCATTTCATAGGTTAGTGTAAAACCTAAACACCAGTGAAGGGGGGAAATCAATTCAATATTTCAAAATCTTGCATTTATGTATCACCTTTCACAACTTGAGGATTTCTGAGTTTTATGACTCAGTGTACCTTTGAACTTGCTTTAAAAAATGTTCATAGGCCAGCATTTATTGCCTGACCCTAGTGTGGATGGTAAAGAGTTGACTCTGTTTCTGTCACATGTCAACCAGACCAGGTAAAGATGGCCGCTTTCCTTCCCTGAACGACATTAGTGAACAAGGCGGGATTTTTATGATTGTCAATATTGGTGCACAATCGCCATTAGGTTCGCTTTTTATTTCCAGCTTTTTAAAATTGAATTCCGATTTTGTTACCTACCATGGTGGGCTGTGGTTGTTGTTGTAATATAATAAAGGTTAAAGAAAAAATACTCCAAAAGGTCACACGACAAGTATGAGAGCAGAGTTTTTGCGGGATTGTGATGTACAATTTTGGAGATGGATGAGAGGATCAACAGAGAAGAGCTCATGTTGGTAAGCTATTTGGAAAGGTTACAGAAGCTTAAACCCAGCATATCGCCAAGAAATGGTTAAGATAAAATCTCATGGCAGACATGCAAGTACAGATCATGAACTCTTATCAAGAAGGGAAAGGCAAGATTGTCTCAAACATCTGTATTATTGCTTGATTCAACCAGTGTCTGTAAAGCTGCCTCCATTTCTGCTGTCTCAAAACTGCTGCTGGTGTGAGCTGTGACCTATTAAATGGCACAGCAGATTCGATGATCTGCACAACCTACTCCTTATCCTGTTTCTGTGGGCACTTGTTTAGTTTGTTTTTGCAGCAGTTGGAGGTGAAAGGTGCCGTTTAATGCCATCAGTTAGTTTAGTTGGCTGGAGTGCTGCTTTGTGATTCAGTGATGCCAGCAGCGTGGGTTCAATTCTCACACCGGCTGAGATAACCATAAAGGACTCTCCTCAACCTCTCCCATCGTCTGAGGCATGGGGACCCTCAGGTTAAACCACCACCTGTCATTTCAAATGAGAGCATCCCTGTGGTCCACTGGAGCTATGGTGACTTGAACAAAAGGAATTATAAATAATCTTAAAATGGGAAGGATGTTAATTTACTGTTTTGAATTCAGCAGGATGATACAGGGCAGGAGGACAATGTTCAGCCTATCTATGTAAAAGATCTGCTGTGTTTCAGCTCCCCCTCCCAAGTGCTTACCTAATTGCTGTTTGGATAACAGGGCTGTTCCATTTCACTTTCTAAGGAAGCATTTTAGATTCCAACAACAACTCTCCATAAAATAAATTCTCTGTCTTTGATAATCTGGATCCTCTGGTTGAAAACAAAAAGCTAATTTTTGGGGTGGATGTAGATATTTGTATCAGTTTAAAAACAGTTTGTCTGTTTTCTCTGCATGTTCATTTTACAATATTAGGACACTACCTCTGATACCAGAACAATGTATTCACTTTCCCGATGTATAGAAAGCCCATTAGGTAAACATATGCAGTATCACATTAACTGTGATGTTAAATCAGACACCACTTGATCGATATATTTCCCCACCCCCTGAAATTTTTCAGTTTCAAACTTCTCTATATTTAAGGAAATAGAAATATGTCTACATATTAACTGCGCATATTCTGAGTTTTTGAGATGTACAGTGCTCATCCATGCCAACCAGAATCCTAAATTAATCTAGTTCCGTTTGCCAGCACTTGACCCATGTCCCTCCAAACCCTTCCTATTCATATACCCATCCAGATGCCTTTTAAATGTTGTAATTGTACCAGCCTCCACCACTTCCTCTGGCAGCCCATTCCATACACGTACCACCCTCTGCGTTAAAAAGTTGCTCCTTGGGTCCCTTTTAAACCTTTTCCCTCTATCTTAAACCTATGCCCTTGAGTTTTAGACTCCCCCACCCCAGGGAAAAGACCTTGTCTATTTATCCTATCCGTTTCCCTCATGGTTTTATAAACCTCTAGAAGGTCACCCCTCAGCCTGTGACGCTCCAGGGGAAACAGCCCTGGCCTGTTCAGCCTCTCCCTGCAGCTCAAATCCTCCAACCCTGGCATTTGGTGTGATTTTGTTTATTATCAAATGCATTTTGTTACAGAGTACAGTGAAAAGTATTGTGTAGTATTGTCACTGCAGCACCATCTTAAAGCAATAAACCAAGCTGTAGAATATAAAGGCAGAAAAATGAAGAAATAAAAAGCTGGCTTTAAAGATGATTACATTAGACAGTCTTAATTTGTCACACTCATCTCAAAATGATTTCCTGTTTGAAACTTCTTGCTATTTTTCTGGTTCAGTCTTTGTAGTGAACTACTTCTGGGCTTTCAGTGAGTACCTTCAGTCCTGACCCTGTCTAACTCAGACCGTGCTCTTCCTAGAACATAGCACAGAAATTGCAGGATCAGGCCCTTTGGCCCACCATGTCCATGCTGACCATTATGCTGTTCTGAACTTATCCCACAGTCCATATCCCTTTATTCTCTGTCTCTCATATGTCTGTCTAAATGCCTCTTCAATATTGCTAATGTATCTGCTCCCCCAACAGCCTGTTTCAGACACCTAGCACCCACTGTGTAAAAGACTTGCCTGCCACATCGCCTTTTAAACTGTTTCCCCATCCCCTTGACTTGCCACAGGTTATGATCTTTTGCCTCTGATTGACAAAGCAGTTATCGACCAAACCCTTTCTTTCATCTCACTACCCATAATGCCAACACACTAACCCCCAAAATCCCCCAAAAAATTAGACGTGCCTCTGAACAGGAAAGGGCCTCTGTGATTTCAGGATGGTATAACTTTGAGAGAGTCTGGGTACTTCCATAATCTGGACAGCAATGTCGAAAAAGTCTGAGGAAGAGTTAATAAAAACTTTGCTGACATTACAGGTCATTCTGCTAAAACACACATTTTGTTATCGCGAATTCGCTGTAACACGATTGACAAATTGGGGACACTTTCTAAAGCGCGAACTTTTAAAACGTGTGTTGGCTATAACACGATTACATCACCAACACTCTAAGCACTGTTTCTAATGCGTGATTTTTCTACAACATGGGTTTCATAACAATGCAACCATCGTGACATAGTGGAACTGCCAGGGAGTGGCGTTTTGAGGAGGCTCTGACGAGTGTTTGTTAATTTGGAAATGATCTAGGAATCATTGTAGAAGGTGAAGTGTAAAGACTGTTCTGATGGTGGTGTGTGACTCTGCTGAAGTTCTGGATCATGCCCTGGTCTGTGCTGCTGCCTGTTCTAATTCAGGAGCTGGTGAGGGAGAAGATCAGGGTTCCTGCAATTGGTCATCCAGCAACCTGATGCTGAATTAGAGTGTCAGCATAGGACTGAGCTGTGATGTTTTGGTAATGCGTACTCCACCATGGGGGGTCTGATCCCTTATGTCAGGGACCGGGAGGTACTGTGTACTGGAGAGGGAGAAATTTGAAATAACGAGCAAACGTGGAACCCGGAATCAGGAGCAAACAAGTTACACTGAGTCATTGAATGTTTCCTGCATGGAGGGACACCATCCAGAACAAAGCGGCTGACTTGATTGGCATCCCATCCAGTGTGTACCATTGACAAGATGCACTGTAAGAACTCACCAAAACTCCAAACCCACAATTGCTTCCATCTAGAAGAGCCACTTGCAAGTTGCCCTCCAAGCCGTCCATCATCCTGATTTGGGAATGTGTTCTTCAGTGTCACCAGGTCAAAATCCTGAAATGTTCCCCTTGTAGCATTGAGTATTCCTACTTCCCAAGGACTACAGCCATTCAAGGAAACAGCTGACCACTACTACTTCCAGGGCAATAAGGGATGGGAAATAAATACTGGCCTTGCCAGCGATATCCATATCCGATCAAAGAGTAGTCAACAATATCAGCAAGAGAGCCATGTGTGAGGTGAGACATTTCTGTGCTCAGAGTTGTTAGGATTTGGAATGTGATGCCTGGGAGAGTGGTGGAGGTGGATTTCATGGGAGGCTTCAGAAGAGAACAGGAGATCTATTTGGGATGAATTGAGAGAGTTACCAAGTTAGGGCTTGGATAATGGGCTGAGCTGGGTTACTATTTAGGGAGCTGGTACAGATGCAATGGGTCAAATAGCCTCATTCTGTACTGTAAAAATCTACAAAGATTGTGCCAATTCTCGGAAGAACAAGATTCACAATACTACCTTTATGCTGTAGCTGTATAATTTTTCTCTCTTGGATAATCTGTATCCACTGCATTCTTGGGCAGAGTATTCCAGATCCTACTCACTCAGTACAAAAAAGAACTTTTCCACGTGGCCTCTGATCCTTCCTCCAGTATTCCTGGTACTTGATCCAATTGGAACTGTTTCTCAGTACCTCCAGATCCCTTCTGATTTTAAACACCTGTTTCAGATCTGCCCCGAAAGGTGAATAATCTTGGCTTCTCCACTCGTCCCTGGAGCTCCTCTGATGAATCATTCCCATGTTCTCTCCAATACCTTCACAACTTTCCCAGAGTTTAGGCTCTAGAATTGTGCATAATTCTCTTAGCTGATACCTAACCAGCTACTATTTGTAAAGTGCAGGGTTGCTTTTTCCTCCTGTACTGCCATCTTTGACTATATATGTCTACACCCCTTGCCTCTGTCTCACCATCTTTGAATTGCTTCCTTTATTGTATGTTACCTCTTGTCTGTTCACATCACGTTGTATCAGTTCACCATTTCCCTATTGAATTTAATCGACCATGTGCTTGCCCATTCCACCAGCCCATGTCCTCTTGAAACCTGGCACTGGCCACCTCATAGTTCACAGTAGTTTTGGACTTAATGCAAGTTTTGAAATTGGGCTGATTACCCAAGTGTTGACCATTAATAGGTAATGATGTGGAGGTTCTGGTGTTGGAATGGGGTGGGCAAGTTTAAAAATCACACAACACCAGGTTCTAGTCCGACAGATTTATTTGGAAGCGCTTGCTTTTGGAGCGCCACTCCATCAGGGAACAGCGCTCCAAAAGCCTGTACTTCCAAATAAACCTGTTGGACTAGAACCTGGTGTTGTGTGATTTTTAACATTAATATCTAAAGAAAAGTAGTCATTCTACAATGGACCCCTGAAGAAATCCTTTACATCCATTCCTCCAGTCTGAAAAAGAACTGTTCACTTCTAATGCTCTTCCTATGATTCCGAGTCATAGAGATGTACAGCATGGAAACAGACCCTTATGTCTACATATTAACTGCACATATTCGGTCATTGAGTTGTGCAGCATGAAAACAGACCCTTCGGTCCAACTTGTCCATGCCGACCAGATATCCTAAATAAACCTAGCCCCATTTACCAGCATTTGACCCATATCCCTCTAAACTTCCTATTCATATGCCCACCCAGATGTCTTTTAAACGTTGTAATTGTACCAGCTGCCGTCACTTCCTCTGGCAGCTCGTTTCCATACATGCCCCACCCTCTGCATGAAAATGTTACCCCGAGGTCCTTTTTCAATCATTCCTGAGCTGTTCGGCTAACTCCGAGCCAATCATATAGCTGTTGGCAGGCAGAAGTCCTTTGTCATCAATGACTGGTCACTAATCCACAGACCAATCAGCTGCCTTGTTGCTGGCTGTATCTCCACTTGTACACAGTCCCCTGGCACCTGCTGGCTTGAAACTTGTCTTTTCCCACTGCTTGCAACAACAACTGTGTAAACAACACTTACAAGAGCAGAGTAACGTTTTAAAACATGCCGCAATCCTTGATTTTTAAACTAGCCCTGTCCGTATGTCAGACCACAGTCAAAATACAGAAAAATACCAAGGTTTGGTCTCTACACTTGTTCTGGTGTCCCAGACGGTTGTCAGTTGTTCTTTGAGACCAGAAGTAAGCTGGTTTATGTGTTCACTCGGTGAGACTAAAGGAGAAAAAAAAAATTCCAAATGTCTCAACATTGTTCCATTGATGGTGGGATCGATGACGAGGAGGTGTAGATTTAAGTAAGGAGGGGGTGATGTGAGGAATTTGTTTTTTCACCCAGTGTGTGCTGGGAATCTGGGACTGTAAGGGTGGGAGAGGCAGAAACCGTCATCACATTGAGGAAATATTTAGGTGTACACTTGCATTGTCAAGGCTGTGGGCCACGTGCTGCAAAATGGGATTAGAATAATTGTGTGCTTGTTTCTGACTGGTGCAGGCATGATGGGTTGAAGGGCCTTTCACTGTGCTGCAGATCTCTGACCCTAGGAGCTGCTGCTCACTGGGTATAAATAGCAGAGCCTGTTGGATCTCTGATAACCATGTATTGTACTGTTTCACCATAGTAAGTAATAGAAAATGGGAGTAGGAGTTGGCCAATCAACTCTTTGAGTCTGCTCAATGGCATTGTAATCAACATCTTTATAATGGTATCATAGGTTTTGGATTTCTTTGTAACATTAAGATAGTTCTTGGTGTTATCTTCTCCTCGACCAGTCTGTCTTAAAAGTGAACTCTTGGATGTTGGCATAAAACCACCGAAGGAAAAATGAACGGGCAGACGGGGAAACCCCATCTGGACAGACCATTCAATGTACCCCATCTCCAACAGTGCACCATTTTCTCAGTATGACACCAAAAGTTTAGATGCAGGACTCCAAACCTAATACCAGCGATCAATCGGAAATATCACAGAATCACTAAATTGTTGCAGAAGGAGTCCATTCAGCCCATTGTAACTGCAAGGGTTATATCACCCAGTGCCAATCTCCTGCCAGTCTCCCTGATACGCAGAGACACAGTGACCATGAAATTGGAGACTATGTAATATATCTCCACATTGGGATTGAGAAAGGCCATTTGCTCTGATGATATGTAAGACTGTTTATGACCACCAGATGGAGATGGTGTACCATTACTGTCCACAGTACCTGACACAAACTGATGCAATTGGGCCTTGTGCTCGAGAATATCCACTGTGTGAAAGCTGGCACAACATTGTTTCCTGTTAATCAGTCAATCACATTGATGATGCACTGTGTGCTTTTTAAACTTCATTTTTGGGTTGTGATCATTGTTGGAAAGGCTATTTGATGCCAGTTAGAAGATGATGTTGGTGTTGATATTGGACTGGAGTCATATCTCAGTGTGGATTGGGTAAGTGGGGCATATTTCCTTCCAGGAGGGGTAGGAGTGAACTGGTTTGGTGTTTAGCAGCAAATTGATGGCAGCTTTCTCAATGTCTCTGCTGCCTGGGCATTTGCATCTCATGGCAGAGGACACTAGACTGTGATGGGGAGCACCGCCACTCCCCAGATCCCTGTTCAATACGGTCGCAGCCAATCTTTGGCTGAATCCCACTTCTTGGCCCTGCCCAATGACTCTTCATTCCTTGGGAGACCAATGATCCTACTGCCCCAGCCTTAAACCTACTCAATGACAGAGCATCGCCAGTCCTCAGTGGCTAAAGATTCCTCACATTGATCAGTCCTTTATCCTGAGATTCCACCCCCCTCCCCCCCCCCCCGCTCCCATTTCCCGTAAGCCCATGTTTTGAGAATCAGCAGGATCAACCTCTGAGTCAAATACTTTCTAATCATCTTCACCCAAGAAATCTCCTGTAATTCTTCAACATGTGGAGAGCTCCGCACAGTTTACTCAGCCCCTCATTGTCATCTCGAGAATCTTGGCTGCCTACCTGGGTGCAAGTTTATCCTCCCTTTAACTCTTCACGTTTTAGCTGGGAGTCACCACCATCCTTCCCCATCTCCCCTCATTGGTCACACATTCCTCTTCCAAGCCCTGCTTTTCACTCTCTGTTTAATATGGCAATATTAAACAGAGTCACCACCATCCTTCCCCATCTCCCCAGGGCTGGTGCTGTCAAAGCTCTATCGCTGGATCAAGAGTTCTCTATTCTTGCACCCTGATCCCTTCATAATAAAGATTAGATTAGATTACTTACAGTGTAGAAACAGGCCCTTCAGCCCAACAAGTCCACACCGACCCGCCGAAGCGCAACCCACCCAGACCCATTCCCCTACATTTACCCCTTCACCTTACACTACGGGCAATTTAGCATGGCCAATTCACCTGACCTGCACAGTTTTTGGACTGTGGGAGGAAACCGGAGCACCCGGAGGAAACCCACGCAGACACTGGGAGAACGTGCAAATTCCACACAGTCAGTCGCCTGAGGTGGGAATTGAACCCGGGTCTCTGACGCTGTGAGGCAGCAGTGCTAACCACTGTGCCACCCACCAATAAAGGCTGAGATGCTGTGACATTCGAACTATCTGCTACACACCCAAGTATATGGTGAGGAATGTATACACCCCAGCCCCCACCGTACGTCCATGTAGACTAATTTTGTGCCCTTTTAAATGAATTCTGCTTTACTATTAGAGTCATAGAGTCAGAGATGTAGAGCATAGAAACAGACCCTTCAGTCCAACCCATCCATGCTAACCAGATATCCCAACCCAATCTAGTCCCACCTGCCAGCACCCAGCACATATCCCTCCAAACCCTTCCTATTCATATACCCATCCAAATGCCTCTTAAATGTTGCAATTGTACCAGCCTCCACCACATCCTCTGGCAGCTCATTCCATACACGCACCACCCTCTGTGTGAAAAAGTTGTCTCTCAGGTCTCTCTTATATCTTTCCCCTTTCACCCTAAACCTATGCCCTCTAGGTCTGGACTCCCTGACCACAGAGAAAAGACTTTGCCTATTTACCCTATCCATGCCCCTCATAATTTTGTAAACCTGTATAAGCTCACCCCTCAGCCTCCGATGCTCCAGGGAAAACAGTCCCAGCCTGTTCAGCCTCTCCCTATAGCTCAAATCCTCCAACCCTGGCAACATCCTTATAAATCTTTTCTGAATCCTTTCAAGTTTCCCAATATCTTTCCGATAGGAAGCAGATCAGAATTGCATGCAATATCCCAACAGTGGCCTAACCAATGTCCTGTACAGCCGCAACATGACCTCCCAACTCCTGTACTCAATACTCTGACCAATAAAGGAAAGCATACCAAATGCCGCCTTCACTATCCTATCCACCTGCAACTCCACTTTCAAAGAGCTATGAACCTGCACTCCAAGGTCTCTCCCTAGGACCTTACCATTAAGTGTATAAGTCCTGCTAAGATTTGCTTTCCCAAAATACAGCACCTCGCATTGATCTGAATTAAACTCCATCTGCCACTTCTCAGCCCATTGGCCATCTGATCAAGGTTCTGTTGCAATCTGATCTTCTGGTGAAAGTGAATAGCCTCACCCTTCCCAGCATTACACTCTGTCTGCCCCCTTGCTACCCCCTTCACAACTCACTTTCACATTTAACTTCGTAATATCTGCAAACCTAGGTACATTACCCTGTGTCTCTTTGTCTGAGTCATTAATGTGGCTGAGGTCCCAGCTGCCAACTTAAAGACATCCCGTTTATGGCCAAAGTATCTCCCCTCCATCAATCAATCTTCTTTCCATTGTTAATATATCGTCTCAAACTTTCTTAACCTCCAGCTTGTGTCTATGTTTATTTTAAAACTATTCATTTCTTCAGCACTTCATCTGTATTTTCAATAGCAAACAACACTGTGTATGTATTGGTGTGTCTGAGTCAGCATTGGGGTGTTGCTGTAACGGTGTGTGTCTGTGTTGGTGTGCAGGACTTATTTTTTTATTTCAAAAATTTATTTTGTTCATAAAATTATTTGGATCTCTACAATTGGTCATGCCACTCTTGTGCACACATTACATTGCTTTACATACAGGCATCAAAATTTATTTTTCCTATATACAAGTCTGTACATTTACCATCCAGCTCTTCTGCTGAGGCGTCAGCGAAGCCCAAATAACTGCGCGGGCCCCCTGTTCTTCGTTGGCAGGCAGATGTTAGACGGTGGTCTTTCCCCACTGCGCCTTGGCTGCAGTTGCCCCGAGCTTCAGCACATCCCTCAACACGTAGTCCTGGATCTTGGAACGTGCCAGTCCACAACACTCAGTCGGGGTCAGATCCTTCAGCTGGAAGATCAACAGGTTTCGGACAGACCAAAGCGCGTCTTTGACCGAGTTGATAATCCTCCAGGCACAGTTAATGTTCGTCTCGGTGTGCATCCCGGGGAACAGACCATAGAGCACGGAGTCCTGCGTCATGGAGCTGCTCGGGACGAACCTCGATAAACACCACTGCATTCTTCTCCAGACTTCCTTTGCGTAGGCACATTCTAGAAGGAGGTGTGTGACAGTCTCATCCCCTCCACAGCCGCTTCGAGGGCAATGTGCGGTGCAACAGAAAGTCCGAGCATACAGAAAGGATCTCACAGATAGAGCCCTTCTCACCACCAGCCAAGCCGTGTCTTGGTGCTTGTTGGAAAGTTCTGGCGA
>NC_057729.1:55169070-55172418 GCF_004010195.1 Chiloscyllium plagiosum
GTATCTACGCTGCACTCCGTCTGCAGGGGTGCTGAAGACATCGTGCAGCTTGGCATCTTTTACCGTGTCCATCAGGGCTCTGGACATGGTGTCCAGTTTACTGTCCCCCCCGCCGCATCGTCCATCTGCATCAATGATACAGTTGAAGTCTCTGGCCAGAATGACCTGCCTGGACGTAGCCAGGAACAGTGGAAGCTGCTGCAGGACGGCCAACTGTTCACTCTTACCCACTGGGGCGTACACATTAATCAGTCTCAGGGGAGCATTCCTGTACATGACATCAGTGACGAGGAGGCGCCCGCCCACCACCTCCTTAACCTCAGAGATGGTGAAGTTGCCTCCTCGCACCAGAATACCCAGGCCGGAGGCGCGGCTATCGTTGCCCCCCGACCAAACTGACGGTCCATGGGCCCACAAGCTCGACCATCTCCTGTAGCTGCTGAGGTGCGGTATCCCACACTCCAGCAGGAACAGGACATCGGCTTTAACGTTGGCCAGGAAGGCCATCGTAGAGACACATCGCGTAGCCGATTTGATGCTACGCACATTGATGCTGGTAATTTTTACCCCTATTTTAACTGTTTACGAGGTTACCAGTGTCCATTTGCAGGGCTTATGCCCAAACCATCGACTGACCTGCTGCACTTTTCCACTGCCAAAATTTTCATCTCCTGCCTGTACTGGTGTGTCTGCCTGTGTGTGCATCTGTATGTGAGAGCTCTCACAGATTTGTGAGTGTGTGTTTGTCTGCCTTTGTGTATGAGTGAGAGAGAGAATCAGATTTAGAAACATGAGCAGGAGGAGCCTGTTTGGCCATTCAATGTGACCATGGCTGAACATCCAATTCAATCCTCTGTTCCCACTTTCTCTCCATTTCCTTTAATCCCTTTAGTCCTGAAAGCAATATTTGTAGCTGCATATAGCTATTAATGTGTACAAGTCTGTGTGGGTGTGAGATTGAGTGTGTGAGTCTGTGTGATGGGGGGAGAAGGATTCTGTCTCCATAGCCCAGTAGCCAGACTGTAATTCAGCGTGGAGTAAAGACTCAGGAATATTTGATCAAAGGGTGACCTCAGCTGAAAATGTGTTGCTGGAAAAGCGCAGCAGATCAGACAGCATCCAAGGAACCGGAGAATCGACGTTTCGGGCATAAGCCCTTCTTCAGGAAGAAGGGCTTATGCCCGAAACGTCGATTCTCCTGTTCCTTGGATGCTGCCTGACCTGCTGCGCTTTTCCATCAACACATTTTCAGCTCTGATCTCCAGCATCTGCAGTCCTCACTTTCTCCTCAAAGAATGACCTCACCCTAGTTCCAATCTTCCAGCTCAGCACTGTCCCCATGACTTGTCCTACCTGCGTATCTTCTTTTCCGCCTATCCACTCCACCCTCTCCTCCCTAACCTATCACCTTCATCCCCTCCCCCACTCACCTATTGTACTCTATGCTACTTTCTCCCCACCCCCACCCTCCTCTCACTTATCTCTCCACCCTTCAGGCTCTCTGCCTCTACTCCTGATGAAGGCTTTTGCCTGAAATGTCGCTTTTCCAACTCCTCGGATGCTGTGTTTTCCCAGCACCACTCTAATCGAGTCTCTGGTTTCCAGCTTCTGCAGTCATTGTTTTTATCTAAAGGATGAAGGTGGGCCATTGCAGAGTGTAATATAAAACAGCCAGTGTAATCTCACAGCTCCTGCTCACAGTATGTTCTAGGAATTGATTAACAGCATGGACCCATCATCTGTGTCACAAGTGAGAATTGAGAGTCGCTGGAAGGTTCTGTCGGTTACAGAGCAGCGCTGAGCTCAGAAGTCGCTGAAACAGTGATTTCCTGTTTGAATATTTCTTTCTCTGGCTCTTTGAAGTGCTGTTAGTACAGAGGCGTCAGCCTCTTACAGCATGCCTGTTTGGGACTGACAAGAGTTTGCAAGCTCACTTTCCCCTTTGCCTTTTGGGGGATAAGGATCTGCAAACACGAGAATCTCTCCACAGCTGTGAGTCATTGAGAGACTTGTCAGAGATAGTTGTGTTAAAGGGACCTGTTTCCCAGCCAATTGATTGAGGGTCCCCTGACCCACTGCCTAATGTGAGTTGGTCCTCTCTCTCTGGGAAGACTCTGGGATTTTCAAACCCTTTTGCTCAAATGCACCAATGCCAACTGTAAACCCTATCCAGACCAGCTGAAAATTTGTTGCGTTTTCTGCTTTATTATTCTCTCAATTCCCACCCACCCTCCCTATCACCTTCTCCCAAATGAGGGGCATGCCATGAGCTCACTATAGTATTGTTTCAGCTCATTATGCTGCTGAGGAATATTTCCAGACCCTGCTGATGGAAGAAAAGCATTAAATTTATCTTAGAGGCGGTTGGTGACCTGGTGATATTGTCACTAACTATTAAATTAGAGACCCAGGTATTACTCAGGGGATCTGGGTTTGAACCTAGCCATAGCAGATGGTGGAATGTGACTCAGTAAAAATCTAATGATGACTATGAAACTGTTGGTGACTATTGGGGTAAAAGCCTACCTGGTTTACTCATGTCCTTTAGGGAAGGAAATCTGCCATCCTTACCTGGTCTGGCCTACATGTGACTCCAGACCCACAGCAATGTGGTTGACCCCTAATGGCCCTCTGGGTAATTAGGAATGGGTTATAAACACTAGTCTGGCCAAAGACATCTATCCCACATGGAGGTCCTGAGGTTACATCTCATCACAAGGCTGCAAGAGGGAGCAAGATCATGTGACATTGCATCACTTTGTACAATAGACTTTGGAGAAAAGTGTTAGATGTTTATGTATATCCAACATGAAAACAACAAAGGGGCCGAACACCTACTAGAGAGAGCACCTCCAACAGTGCAGCATTCCCTTAGCACTGATGCTCCCACTGTGTGGTACTCCCTCAGTACTGACCCTCTGACAGTGCAGCACTACCTCAGGACTGACCCCTGATGTTGCAGCATTCCCTCAGCACTGACCCTCTGACAGTGCGGCACTCCCTCAGCACTGAACCCCGACAGTGCGGCTCTCCCTCAGCACTGACCCCCTGACGGTGCCGCACTCCCTCAGCACTGACCCTCTGCCGGTGCGGCGCTCCCTCAGCACTGACCCTCTGATGGTGCCGCACTCCCTCAGCACTGACCCTCTGACGGTGCAGTGCTCCCTCAGCACTGACCCCCTGACATTGCAGCACTCCCTCAGCACTGACACCTGACGTTGCAGCACTCCCTCAGCACTGACCCCCTGACATTGCAGCACTCCCTCAGCACTGACCCCCTGACGTTGCAGCACTCCCTCAGCACTGACCCTCTGACAGTAAGCGCTCCCTCAGCACTGACCCTCTGAC
>NC_057729.1:55172973-55177705 GCF_004010195.1 Chiloscyllium plagiosum
ACCCAGAGGGTTGTGAATCTGTGGAATTCCCTGCCCAGGGAAGTAGTTGAGGCTTCCTTGTTGAATGTTTTTAAGGTAAAAACAATTTTTTGAACAATAAAGGAATTAAGAGATACGGTGTGAGGGCGGGTAAGTGGACTGAGGCCATGATAAGGTCAGCTATGATCTTACTGAATGGTGGGCTAGGCTCGATGGGTTGGATGGCCTTCTCCAGCTCCTGGTTCATCAGTGTTCTTCTAAGAAATGTTTGGTGGGATAATGGCCAGTTGGGAATCTGGGCTAAAGGTCAGCAAGGGCTACTTTGACCAAAAGTTCTGTTTCTGTGCTGTATAATTGCATCACTCCATAGCTCCACCTTGGAGTCACTAGCAGTTTCAATTACAGTGCGGCGCTCCCTCAGCACTGACCCTCCGACAGTGCGGCGCTCCCTCAGCACTGACCCTCCGACAGTGCGGCGCTCCCTCAGTACTGGAATGGAGTGCTTGTGTTCCTGGAATGGGGCCTGTGTGTACAATCTTCTGATCCAAAGTTGTGATATAAAAATTTTTACTAGAAGAAAACCAGTGAGTCCTCTCTGGTCTTGTGAATAATAATTGTTTTTCCAGTAAGGTAATAACTGGAATAACTCAGTGTGTAATAACTCAGTGAACCTGGACTTCATCACATTCCTGTTGGGTGGCTTGCTGTGTACAAATTGACTCCTGTATTTCCTACGACGGTCACTGTACAAAGTATCGTCTTGAATTTAAAGTGATTGTGAAAGGTGTTAAGAATTCTTTCCTTTCCCCATTCCTATGGGACTCAAGTCAGTGTCATATACTGTATAATAATTGCAGAGGCATCCTCTAGCTAAAGGTGATGGTTACCCCCTATCATTGTCAGCAGTGTGAGGCTGGGCCTAGTGTGGGACAAAGCCCTAGTTAACTTGCCTCTGCTGGGTTTGCTGCAGATGAGGACATTGGGTTGTGCTGGTGGGGAATCTGTGGCCTCTGTTTCCTCCACTGTTCCAACAGCCTGCCCCGTGGCACGCAGTGTGTACATGTGAAACTAATAATCTCCAGGATGCCCCAGTGTATGAGACGTTTGACAACAGAGAGATGCTGAGAATCTGTTTGAAACAGCAGCAGTGGGGTCTGTTCATCATCCCCTCCTACTTACTGTTTGTTGTCCAGGTCCCTCTATGGTATTCGAGAAGACTGAGAGGCTTGCATTTTGATGGCTCTCTGTCAGGTTGTTGTTGTTCCACACCCTCCTTACTCAGTTTGACCGCTGTAGCTGCAAACGTATCAGCCATGATTGGATGGCAGAGCAGACAATGGGCTGAATGGCCTAATTTCTGCTCCTATGTATTATAGCCTTATGTTGCAATGAATGTGTCAGTCTCAGCATCAGTGGCAGATTGCGGGTGGTTATGGTGCTGAGTTACGGAAAATTTATCAATAACCACGGGGATGATATTGTAAACCTGTCAGGCAGCAGGATAGGGCTGCGTCCTGTACTTTAACTCGTGTCTCTATGCTGCTGATGATCAAATCAAACTCCTTACGTGTGTCAGAATTTATCCATTTACCACAGAAGATGTTCCTCGGGATTTCAGCTCAGGAAAAGAACCAGGATGAGATGGCAGAGACTTGAAGTGATCCGTAAAAGGAACATGGATGATCTGAGGAAAATAACTTCACACAGTTAGTGGGTCAGGTGTGGAATGCCCGGCCTGGAAATGTGGCAAAGGTTGGTTCAACTGAGGGTTTCAACAGGGACATTGGATGGTTATTTGGATAGAAATTCCACCCATCTCTTCCATTTGTGATGACCTTTAGGTTTTATGAGACCCTTTCTTTGCTGATGAGCATTTTCACTTTTTAATCACTCCATACATTCCCCAAACGTTCCCTGTGTTGAAGGACACATGGGTAGAGCAGTCAAGCTGTAACCAATGGAGACTGCCCTCTCAGTTTGCGAGACTTTACTAAAACAGCTCATCAGTACATTCAGGCTCCTACTCCTTGAATCTCTCTTGGAATGACTGAGAGTAGATAATTTGGTTTCAATGATAGGTCAATGACAGTGATATTAACCTTGACCCAGTCAGCATTTCTCAGCTCTCCCTTCCCGTACATTAAGAAAGCAATATTATACAGTCAGTTCTGCTTTAACGGGTCTTTCATTAATGCAAACTGTCTGTAACAAGTTTGGGTGAATAGGGAACGCTTTTTCTAAAATCCCAACCTTTAAAGTGTGTGTTGATGATTAGATACACTTTGTGTATTTATATTGCATGATTTTTATATAGCGCGGGATTACACAAGAACATAACAATTGCGTAATATCAGAACTATCTGTAGATGGTTGTCTTAAACTATATTCAATATTGCATCTGTGCTGTGTATGGAAAGGCCAGGAACACCTTTTCAGTCAAGGAACCTTTGTTTTTTTACATGCGTAGACAATGGGGTTGACATTGGTATGTGGAAAGCATTTCTGCTTTAAATTGAAAAAGGTTCAGCACTTGTATCTTAACAGGGGTGATGACAGTCAGGAGAAAGTGAGATGCTGGAGATCAGAGCTGAATGTGTGTCCCTGGAAAAGCGCACTTGCTGGGTTTTTCCAGAACCACACTCTCCGACCCTGATGACAGTAACTGCTGTGCTGCCTATAGGTGTGGGAAATGCTGTTCAGAGTCACAGCCAGCAATGATCAGATCACAAAGTGTTTTCTAATAGAAAAAGCTGATGGTATAACCAATGCTTAAGGAGGAACATTCCAGCATTTGATCCAGAACTTGAACTGTGTTTCAAAGGAAAAGCCACTGCCAAACTTGCTCAAAGTTGCCTGTCAAAAGGACAGTTGTGATGGTGTGAAATTTGACATTCTTAGTGTTTGGTCTGATGTGTCCAAGACAAAACATTCATGAGCATATCTGTCCCTCGTCACGAACAGTCTCGGCCTGTAATTGTTTGTCTCTCTCAGGATATGGTGTCCAAGGCAGAACGCCTATCCCTCATGCTCCACTGACGTTTCTCCATGAGGTAATCTTTCAGTAGCTAATGATATATTATGACTGAGGAATTCTGCTTTAGAGAATTGCTCTTTCTTGTATTTTCATTACTTTCCTCACTGTACAGCAGGAGAGTGTTGGAATACAGATACGTGTGGTTAACTGGCTCTGAGTTGATTGGCAGTTGGTGGAAACGTGTTCTGATCCATTAGCAGGCCTTCACTTGAGACTGGAATGTTCCTTACAGTGAAGCCTACAGCCTGCTGACACATCTCCTCCTAACCCCTCCTCTGCTGAATGTGTCACCTTAATGTTTCCCCGATATACCTTTCAGCCAGCCTGCTGTCTCATGGTGAAGTTCCGTGGCTGCTGAGATAGTCTGTGTCGATCCTGACCACCATCATCAAACAGAGCACACTCATTGGTCGATTCTGTCTGCAAGTCAATGAGGTTCCAGCCGACCTGCTCCAAGGGACTCTGTCCACTTCCATGCAAACAAACCAGACCATTCAGCCCCTTCAGCCTGCTCTACTATCCAGTAAGATTGAAGCTGATGTGATTAGACTCCCAGTTGCCCTCAATAACCTTTCACCCTCTTGCTTATCACAACTCTATCCAGCTCTACCATAAAGCTAAGGCTGGCAATGACTTCATGGCATTAGCAGGAGATAATTAATCCCGAGACCTAGGTAACATTCCAGGCTCCCTGGTTCACATCTTACCTTAGTAAGTGCTCAAATGTGAAATCATTGGGAGTGGGGGAAATCTGGAATTAAGGATCTAAAGAAAATACTGCTACACACAAAGGATGGGAGATATTTGGAATTCTTTTCCAATGGCAGTGGATGCTGGATCAGTTGTTAACAGAAATATATCTAGCTCCGGTTTAAAGTTAAGCATGTTTAAGGATCAGTACACCGATGGGATCCACTCTGCATTTTCTGCTAGGGTTTACTTCCTTAGGTTTTCAATCTTCCAAGCTACCCATGAGGCTGTAGGTCCCCATTCGGGGTATTTAACCCAGTGCCAGATTGTGCCAAACTGCAGGCAGATCCTCTTCTGGGCTTGTCTGAAATGTTAGCCGGGGATTGTGATTGAAACAAAAACTGGCAGTTAACAGTCAATCATCATTGACTGGTGCATTAACCATGGTAATGCCTTCACCGATCAGAGTGTACTTGCCAGCCAACCAGCCGTCTTCTCCATGCTGTATAAATGTTGGTGTTCCTCATGAATTGATATTCTTGCAAATTGTCCTAATGTGTATGAAATGAAAACCTTCATGGAAACACGTCTTTTGTCAGCAATGCCAATGTGTGCTTTGAGAGATTGTAATACAACCTAGAGATTGAGATCTTTACACCCTCAGATCACATGCCATGTTACAGTGGGGATATTGTGAATGTGTGTCTCAGAGATAACTCTCATCCCTAACCATGAGGCAGCCATCAACCTGTTGGACACACAAAGGATAATAACAGACCTAGAACAATAGAGGCCATTCATTCTATCCAGGTGCCAGCTCTTTGACAGAATGATCTAAATAAACCCCCAGATTCTGGATTAATGGTGCTGGAAGAGCAGAGCAGTTCAGGCAGCATCCGAGGAGCAGTAAAATCAACATTTCGGGCAAAAGCCCTTCATCAGGAATAAAGGTAGCGAGTCTGAAGCGTGGAGAGATAAGCTAGAGGAGGGTGGGGGTGGGGAGAAAGTAGCATAGAGTACAATGGGTGA
>NC_057729.1:55178129-55180390 GCF_004010195.1 Chiloscyllium plagiosum
GGAAATGTCAGCGGATGATTTGGTTTATGCAAAGGTTGGTAGGGTGGAAGGTGAGCACCAGGGGCGTTCTGTCCTTGTTACGGTTGGAGGGGTGGGGTCTGATGGTGGAGGTGTGGGATGTGGACGAGATGCATTGGAGGGCTTCTTTAACCACGTGGGAAGGGAAATTGCGGTCTCTAAAGAAGGAGGCCATCTGGTGTTCTGTGGTGGAACTGGTCCTCCTGGGAGCAGATACGGCGGAGGCGGAGGAATTGGGAATACCCCCAAACCCTACCCTATAGCACCATAAATTATCTCCCTCCAAATATTTATCTAATTATTTCCTTGAAATTCCATCTGAAACTGTTCCCACCATCCCTTCAGGCAGTGCATTCCAAAACACTGCACAATGGGGGAACGATTGGTTTGTCATGGCCCTTCTTTGCCAATTTCCTGAAACAGAAACTGGCAGTTAATAGTCAATCATCATTGTCTGGTGCATTAGCCATGGCAATCCGGTGACTGATCCTCCTGCCCTGGGAAATACTCACTTCTGACGGATTCCACCGCAACCATTTTCTTTGCAAAATAATGTGTCGGCTCATGGTAGCTCTATTCATGGCAGATTAACGTTCAAACCGAGGCCCATTCCTGATGAAGGGCTCATGCCTGAAACATTGATTTTCCTGCTCCTCGGATGCTGCCTGACCTGCTGTACTTCTCCAGCGCAACACTTCTCGACTCTGATCTCCAGCACCTGCAGTCCTCGCCCTTTCCTGGGCTCGAGAACGTGCAGCATCCATTCAGGTGGTTTCTGAGACGCCCCCTGGAGGTGTTGAAGGCGAGCGGGGTGGGGGGGGGTGTGGAGGATGATGTCTGCATCTTGCACTGGGACTGTCTATAGGCTGTGGCTCAGAGATTGGTAACAGATGCAATGCTAGCAAAGCATGTGACCTTTAACACATGCAGGTGATTCACAAGTATTCCCATTCCTGTAAATGTAACAGCGATATCAGAGTGCAAACAGGAGCCTGCCTTTTATAAATGCTGCTGCCTTGTTAAAATCTCCCCCTGTAGCCTTGTGATGGATAATCTAATATTTGATTGTGATGCACAATAACAAAGTCCTGATTAATTCAGAGCCTGAAAATTCTAAAGACAAGTCACCTTGACATGAGTTAAGAGCTAATATTGCAGTGTACTGAGCCACAGTTTCTAATGTGTAAAATTAAATATCTTCCAGTTTTGATCATCATTTCACCTTTGGCACCACCCTCAGTGAATTGTACATTTACTCTGCAATGTTTTTTAAAGACATGTGGTATGTTAGCTCTGTGTAATGTCTTGTAATTGCTGCCACATGGTCAGCTCTCTGACAGAAGATTTCATCTCAATAGATGACATTGTCCATAAGCTCTGTTCATCAGGTCGGTGCAGGAACACTGAGACTCTGACTTTTAATTTACAGCATTGCCTAGGAGTTACTAGATTGAGGTTGATTCTTGTTGTGAATCTGACAGCAGTTATTGGACAGTGACGAGGAACAGGAACAGAGGCTGATCCCTTTGTCCATGGCACAGAGCACAGATGAATGCAGGAATCGTCCTGCTCTATGCTCTAACACCTCGTGGATTGCTGTCTGCACACATGGGCCCCATTAACTGGTACAATTATGGTTTAACCACTACACCAGTGGTCAGATTAACTGGTTACCTGTAGCAGCAGTGACCAGAATATTGCAGATTGCTGACTATAAAAGCAAGGCTGCAGGAATTGTGGTTAGCTTCACATCAGCCTTGGCCAGTGCACAGGTCAGCACCCACTCGTTTCTCAGGGGTTAACAGGGTTTAAATGCAGAAAAGCTTTTACCCAGGATTAGACTGTATCCATACCCCAGAAACAGGCCATTCAGCCCAACCAGTCCATTCTAGTGTTCATACTCCACTTGAAATTCCACTCATCTTTCCTCACATAAATCTGTCATTGTAACCCTCAATTTCTCACTCTCTCAGGTACCTGACCAGATTCTGTTTATATACTCAAACCATTCTGTTGTGGTTATTACTTAACACAGACCACAGAAGGACTCAGGGATGTTGATTACCTTCATGTTTTATTTCAAACAATCTCTGTCCCGCTCTGTCTAATCTCTGTCCCGCTCTGTCTAATCTCTGTCCCGCTCTGTCTAATCTCTGTCCAGCTCTGTCTAATCTCTGTCCCGCTCTGTCTAATCTCTGTCCCGCTCTGTCTAATCTCTGTCTCGCTCTGTCTAATCTCTGTCC
>NC_057729.1:55180490-55181079 GCF_004010195.1 Chiloscyllium plagiosum
CTGTCCAGCCTGTCTAATCTCTGTCCCACTCTGTCTAATCTCTGCCCAACTCTGTCTAATCTCTGTCTCGCTCTGTCTAATCTCTGTCCAACTCTGTCTAATCGCTGTCCAGCTCTGTCTAATCTCTGTCCAGCTCTGTCTAATCTCTATCCCGCTCTATCTAATCTCTGCCCAACTCTGTCTAATCTCAGTCCAGCTCTGTCTAGCCACTGTCTCAATCTGTCTAATCTCTGTCCAATTCTCTCTAATCTCTGTCCAATTCTGTCTAATCTCTGTCCCGATCTATCTCATCTCTGTCCCAATCTGTCTAATCTCTGTCTCGCTCTGTCTAATCTCTGTCCCACTCCGTCTAATCTCTGTCCCACTCTGACTAATCTCTGTCCCACTCTGTCTAATCTCTATCCCACTCTGTCTAATCTCTGTCCAATTCTCTCTAATCTCTGTCCAATTCTGTCTAATCTCTGTCCCGATCTGTCTCATCTCTGTCCCGCTCTGTCTCAGCTCTGTCCCGCTCTGTCTAATCTCTGTCCCGATCTGTCTGATATCTGTTCCACTCTGTCTAATCTCTGTCCCAATCTGTCTCATCTCC
>NC_057729.1:55181579-55185003 GCF_004010195.1 Chiloscyllium plagiosum
AGTAAAAAAAAATAAATATTGTTTCCCCTTTATATTAGTATTTCTTGTGATTGGTCCTGATGATGAAAGGCTTAACTAAATGTGTCTTTTCCTGCAATACTCAATTTCTATGTTCCCATACATTAAAAATAATCTTTTTTTTTATTTGACAAACTGGTTTAGGATCTCAGACAATTGTCAAAACTCAGAGGTTTGTGCAAGCTGTAAACAGACATAGTGGGGAGATCGAGATTGGCAAATGATTAGCAGAGTCTAGATTAGAATGATGCTGGAAAAGCACAGCAGGTCAGGCAGCATCCGTGAAGCAGGAAAATCGATGTTTCAGGCAAAACATCCTGACCTGCTGTGCTTTTCCAGCGCCACTCTGATCCAGACTCTGGTTTCCAGCATCTGCAGTCCTCACTTTTGCCTAACTGATTAGCAGAGCCTTCCCAGATGTGACAACATTAGTCATTATGACTTTGTGTGAATTAAACTCATAGATTTCAGAACAACCTCTCCACACTCCGTAAAGAATCCAAGGATCTTACGTGAAATTTTCAACAAGGATTTCCAGGCAGCAGGTGGACAGGCTGATGGGAACTATTCAAAGCTGTTATATTTCATTCCAAAACAGAAATAATTGCCATCAGGCTTTTTTATTTATCTGAGCCTGATGAGTTAAGATAAGTTTTCAAAAAGTGGTTTCATTTAGCTCCTTGTAGCCCTGGCGATGGAATTATCCCCTCCCCTACTCTAATTTCCACTGCTCTATTTTTATAGGCTGCACTTTAATAGCTGATTAGCTAAAAACATCCAATGTCATGGTTACATGTAACATTAAAATATTTACCACTTTCTTCCCTCTGCATGTGTCCTGTCTTCATCCTGTGTTGGCAAACATTTATAATTCAATCAATGCCTCTAAAACAGATGATTTGGTCATTTATTTCAATGCTACGTATGGAATCTTGCTATAGTTGTTTGGCAGTATTGCTGAAAACAAAATTCATTTTGTTGAAACTTTTCATCTTGAACTCACCTGGGCAATTTACAAGAATACCACTAAAGGGGAAACCAACATTAATTTTTCCCTCTCCATTCCTGATATTTTTTTTTAAACTTTCATTTTTTTTAATTTAACCCCCACACTACCACCTAAATGCGGTAGTGCTTATTTTATCCCCAGCACCCATGGTGTGTGTGTGTGCAGGTGGGAGACACAGTGAGAGACACAAAGTGCACGAATCTTTATTCAATTTCCACCACCAGGAAGATAGGAAAACACCCGGGTGGCCAGTGACAAGCACTGCCCTTGAAACCAACATTAATATTGCATAAGAGGAGAGTGCTGATTGGTTGATGAGTGGATTCTGATTGATTGAGATGTTGTCATAGAGAATGCAGCAGTTAATGATGATTGGCAGTTAACTGCCAGGCCCTGTTTTAAATTTTAACGAGAAGGTTGATTCTGATTGTGTAAGGCAAGTGATTTATGAGAGATCAGAATTGGAGGAATGCAAATATCTTTGGCAATTGAGGGGCTGGAGATAAGGAAGAGAAATGCTAGGATTTGAAGAATTTTCAAATTGAGGTGTTGTCAGACTGGGAGCCGATATAGGTTAGTGAGCACAGGAGAGACGGGTGACTGGGTCTCTGAATGAAGTAAAACAAACCAACAGCAGTTTTGGTGAGTTCAAGTTTTCCAAAGGTTACAAGAGTGACCGAAGTGAGTTAGGCGGAGGGCACTTGGAATCACCCTGATGGACAGCTTAGGTCAGGACTGGATGGTCAGGAATGAGAAAGGATGCCAGTTAATGAAGAACTGACATTAGAGGTGAAGGCCTTGCAGCCTTGTCCTGGCCCAACAGAGCAGCATGGAAAAGTGCATGGAAGAGGGCATGGAAAAGTGAAATGGTGGAGGCTGGAAGACAGTTAGAAGAGAAACAAAATGATGTCAACAGCCTCAGTAAGGCAAAAATGTCCAAATAAACCAAAGTGAGTATACTTTAAATGTATGTCATTGGCTGTGAAATCCTTGGGACGATTTGAAGCAATGAAAGGTGCTACCTAAATGCACATTTTTACTTCTGTAAAGTAGGTTCTGATGTGATTAATGTCAAGGAGGCCCATCAAGACACAGTCAGGAAAGGGGGGTGTGGGTGGGAGTGCTGGAGGATTTGAGAAAAATGGAGCATACAAAGGTCATGTTCTGAAGTTGTGGAATTCAATACTGAGTCCTCGATAAGTGACTTGAACAGTCTTCCGCCTGGCTGAGCTCATTCCCACTCTGACCAACCTCTCCTTTAACTCCTCTCACTTTCTTTATGTCAGAGGGGTGGCCACGGCTACCTCTGTGGATTCCCGTTCTGCCTGTCTTTGTGGGGTACACGGAACATTCCTTGTCCCAGTCCTAGTCACAACTCGTTCTTCGTTACTTTGATGATGTCATCAGTGCTGTATCCTTCCATCACCTGGAATTGAAAATGTTAATCAGTTTTGCTTTCCATTTCCAACCATCACAAATAGCGGCATCTTTAGGAACATGGTTGGTCAAGCAGCTAGTGAGGGATACCCCTACTACAGGAATGATCCCGGTGGGAGTTCTGGGAGGGAGCTAGGATTGTGGAAAATGTGAAGTCGGTTTTCTGCTAGGATGATCTTCTATCTAAACTCTGCAGAGCACAGACCCAAACGATTTACTCTCCCAAATACCAGCGTGGCGGATTGATCAGTTAATGTGATTCCCACCCACTGCTGCTTCTGGAATGTCATTCATTTTGCAATACCAATTACATGCCTGACCCTCTCGATGAAATATTTTTATCTTCTCTCTTCATTAATTATGAAGCCATCTGATTAGATTCCAGCCCCACAAAAAGCAACAACATTTCAGTAACAGCTTTAGCTAAGAATAAAAAGCAGGATTGTCACAGTGATATTCATCAGGTAGAATTTGACACCAGGAGAACGATGGAGATGTAATAGACAATAGGTGCAGGAGTAGGCCATTCTGCCCTTCGACCCAGCACCACCGCTAAGAATAAAAAGCAGGATTGTCACAGTGATATTCATCAGGTAGAATTTGACACCAGGAGAACGATGGAGATGTAATAGACAATAGGTGCAGGAGTAGGCCATTCTGCCCTTCGACCCAGCACCACCATTCAATATGATCATGGCTGATCATCCTTAATCAGTATCCTGTTCCTGCCTTATCTCCATAACCCTTGATTCCACAATCCTTGAGAGCTCTATCCAACTCTTTCTTAAATGAATCCAGAGACTGGGCCTCCACTGCCCTCTGGGGCAGAGCATTCCACACAGCCACCACTCTCTGGGTGAACAAGTTTCTCCTCATCTCTGTCCTAAATGATCTACCCCGTATTTTTAAGCTGTGTCCTCTGATTCGGGACTCACCCATTAGCGGAAACATGTTTCCTGC
>NC_057729.1:55190107-55192862 GCF_004010195.1 Chiloscyllium plagiosum
CGACGTTTCGGGCAAAAGCCCTTCATCAGGAATAAAGGCAGAGAGCCTGAAGCGTGGAGAGATAAGCTAGAGGAGGGTGGGGGTGGGGAGAGAGTGGCATAGAGTACAATAGGTCAGTGGGGAAGGAGATGAAGGTGATAGGTCAGGGAGGAGAGGGTGCAGTGGATAGGTGGAAAAGGAGCTAGGCAGGTCAGACAAGTCCGGACAGATCAAGGGGACAGTGTGGAGCTGGAAATTTGAAAGTAGGATGAGGTGGGGGAAGGGGAAATGTGGTAGCTGTTGAAGTTCAGATTGTTGCCCTGGGGTTGAAGTGTTCCGAGGCGGAAGATGAGGCGTTCTTCCTCCAGGCGTCTGGTGGTGAGGGAGCGGCGGTGAAGGAGGCCCAGGACCTCCATGTCTTCGGCAGAGTGGGAGGGAGAGTTGAAATGTTGGGCAGTGGGGTTGGTGGGTGCAGGTGTCCCAGAGATGTTCGCCAACCTCTCCATTTTTATAGCCTCGTCACTTGGTTAGAGATGCTGTAGGTCTTCCTCACACTGATGGGGAAAATATTCTGCATGGGGCCAAAAGACATGGTCATTGCAAAAAGGCCCATGGCACTCTGGAACAAGCAGCCCGTCCCTGTGTCTGAATAAAAATGGCGGACAGTCTCCTGAAGTTTCGAAATGCACAGTGTGAGTTTCACCCTGCCTGCCATTTGTCACCTTGAAACGCAACCCTGCAACATCCTGCTCCACACCTGGTGGGGTACGGAGTTAAAATCAACCCCATACAAGAAACAAGATCCACCTGGAACCTCAACCAAGAATAAAATCAAAGTATTTCTCTCTCTCCACATCCCTATTGCCAGTTTCTTCTGAGGATAATAACAAACGTTGTGTACGGTTTGTAGGTGATAAACCCTCAGGACCTTGTCTATTGTAATTCTTCATCCTCAGCTTTATTGGCCATGTACTTTTGGAAAGAGTAACAGAAAATAGGAGGAAGGAATGGTAGGAAATGGATAGTCTATCCCTCTGTATTGCCCTCTCTATTTACCTCTCTCCCTCTCTATTTATCTCTCTCCCTGTCTCTTTATCTCTCTCTCCCACTCTACTTACCTCTCTCTCTCTACTTATCTCTCTCCCTATCTATTTATCTCTCTCTTCCTTTCTATCTTTCACTCTCCCTGTCTATTTATCTGTCTCTCTCTCTCTCTGAGTTTTATCAAACTCTGTGTTGGCCCCGAATCCGGTCACAGGATATCTACTGAGGTCTCATTTATGGAGATTCACAGCTGGGGATGATTTACATGGAACGGTGTTGCTCGATGCTGGAAGTTCATTGCGATATGTTGGCAGGAATGTGCTGTTGCATCATGCAGAGTGGCTGCAGTTCATTGTAAGTCTCTCACCAATCACAGCAGGTACATGGAATCAGGTTAGACCTTGCTGCTTGTGTGTGAACTCTGAGTGGGACCAGGCATCATCAGCCTGGCTTCTACCTGTCCTTTGCTTTCACAAACACACATTGAGGTTTATGTGATCAACCAGAGATATTCCTTTGAAACTTAATCGCAGCCTTCTATCTGAAAAGAGAGTTTAATACCTTAAATGCAAGGTTAAATCCTACAACCATCAAAGCATTAATAGGGATAGAAAGGATATTAAAAGAAACCCTCTGAATTATAAATCTTGTAACTGGCTTCACATTATTTAATCCTTCTGCTCCCGGGCAATCCATCAGTCCGGATAAGTTACACTGAATAGATAAAAAATATTTGCAAAAAAATGATATGAATGCACTTGAACTGCTGGCCGATTAGGAAAGACTTATTAAATAATCAAAAGGTGATAATTGGCCAACCATTCCTTTTCCTTCTGTAACTATCTGAGTGTCACTTCAGTCAGAGCTCCAATGGACTGAACCTTTGGTGCTGAAGGGTTTCGAGTGCTCCACAAAGACACAGTGTTCTCGATGACATAGAAAGCTCCTTCAGGCTGTGTCCCACCCACCCAACCACCCACCAGAGTAGCAATCAAGGACTTACCCACCACCCCACCTTCTCCATGGCTGCTCTGAAAAAGGTTTCCTAATCCAGGGCATAAGGGATACTTTTCTACTGTAGGATTAAAGGAACAGGAGACCATTCAGCCCCTCAAAACTGTTCCACCATTCAATCCAATCACGATCTGATCTGTGTCTCAACCCCAACCACCTGCCTTGGTTCCATAACAGTTCAGATCATGTCCTAAGTAAGAGTGATCAAGCTCAGTTTTTGGAATTTTCACCCTCGATTCAATAGCTTATTGAGGGAGGACATGTTCAATGGTCCACCCCCCCACCCCGCGTAGGAAAAGGTGCTTCCTGGCATCGCCCCTCAGTGACCTGGATGTAATCTGAAGGTTATGGCCCCTTGTCTTGGACTCCCCCTCCCACACCCACCCAACCACAGGAAGAGCTTTCTCCCCAAGATCTTTATAAACTTTATGGAACATGTTAAACACCGCGATTGGATTGTCTCTCTGCCTCCAGGACAGGGTCACAGGAACAACATGGGGGGTAGGAGGGGGAGGTGTCAGCTGTGGGTTACTGTCAGAAACATCAGCCTCAGTGCCTCACAATTTCATCACATTCATGAAAATGAAAAACACTTCAACAGCTCTCACCCTCTCCCCTATCCGTCATACCCCCGCATACACACACATGCACACACCTAAGCCTCATCCCCACAACCCCACCTTCTCACACACACACGCACACACCTAAACCTCACCTC
>NC_057729.1:55192934-55204382 GCF_004010195.1 Chiloscyllium plagiosum
CCAAACCTCATCCCAACACCTCTACCCCTTATACATGCACACCCACCCCTCACACCCCCACCATCACACACACACACCCCTCACACACACACACACACACACACACTGTGGAATGGGATGGAGGCTGGAGAACATGCCAATGGTGTTAGTGCCATCAGCCTCTTGCATTCCTAATTCCCATCCGGAATTACAGCTGGGGCGTATCATTCCCAAGGGCAGTTGGACTTTTGGCTCAGTTCTGAATGTGAATCTTGGATTCACTGATTGTTCACCCTCCATGCTTTTTCACAAAGTCTGTGTGAAAAAGTATTTTTCTCACATCACATTTACTTTTTTTTCAAATCCCTTTATATCTGTACCCTCTTGTTCTCTATCAGTTTACAGGAACAGTTTCTCCCTGGCACTCTGCCCAGACCACTTCATGATTTTGAAAATTGCGATCATGTTTCTTCCTCTCTAAGGAAAGCAGTCCCAACTTCGCAAATCTTCCTTCATCACTGAAGATTCTCGTCCCATGAACCATCCTTGTAGATCGCTTCTGCACTCTCTCTGCAATACGTTTACATCCTTCCTATAACGTGACTCCCTCAGTTTACCAACTGGGATCTAACTAGTGTCTTATAGAAATTCAGCATAACCTCCTTGCTTTACGCCTCCATTAATGAGAATGTGGCAGTGCCGGTGTTGGACTGTGATGGGCAAGGTCAGACATCACAGGACACCAAGTTATAGTCCAACAGGTTTATTTGAAAGGACTAACTTTCAGAGCTCTGCTTCATCTCACACACACATACACACCTTTTGAAGGGGCAGCACTCCGGAAGCTAGTGCTTCCAAATAAACCTGTTGGACTATAACCTGGTGTTGTGTGATTTTTAATTATTTCCTGTTCAGTTGCAGAGTTTCCCATCGTGATTTTGATCTGTTCTATCTGCCCCTCCCTGTTGTCCTCCTATCTCATTGAAGTTGGCTCTGCCTCTCACTAATGATTTGTAATGTCCTGGGCAAAAGGGGGAATGGAATGTATTAAAATTATTATTGTTTTCCCCTCTTAAATCCAAGATAGCAAGGTATTGTTCAATTTAGTCCCATCCTTCACTAAGGGAGGACAAAGGATATTCTCCAAAAACCTGCAATAAACCCAGAGCACAGACCTTTAAAGTGAGATTAAAGATGGCCTTATTAACAAAGCATTCGAAATGCAGGGGAAAGGCAGGCTATTCCAGCCAAACACACAAACATCCAGGAAATAAAGAAGAAAGAGAGAGGAAAGGAGATAGGCTTTCAGTTGAAGGTTTAGGTCAATCCAGAGATATTAAAGATCAGTTCACATGAGTTACAACCTCCTGGAGGCCAGTGCCCAAGAGAAGTCTCGGTGGGTCGAGCTGGGTACACAGATTATCCTTCCTACAGGCACTGTCAAAGTTTCTTTCCAGACAGTAATTTGGAGAGGGAGGTGGCGTTTCTGGGACAGACTGGCCCTCCTTCTGAAAATCCGACATCAGCTGACTCAGAATCCCCAGGTAGCATACTTTGGTAATTCAACAACCAGATAAAAACCGAAAGAACTGCGGATGTTGTAAATCAGGATCAAGAACAGAAGTTGCTGGAAAAGCTCAGCAGGTCTGGCAGCATCTGTAAAGAGAAATCAGAGTTAACCCTTCGCTTCTGATGACCCTTCCTCAGAACTGCACTCAGAAAGTCCTGAGGCAAGGTCACTGGACCTGAAACGTTAACGTTGATTTCTCTGCACAGATGCTGCCAGACCGGCTGAGCTTTTCCAGCAACTTCTGTTTTTAAACCTGGTTTCAGTCAATGACAAAGACAGGAGTTCAGGTGCTTTGGGTCAATCAGTGAGTGAATTCGAATGTTATTGAGCTAACAGTGAAGCCTTCTCTCTCTCTCTTTAGAGTTTCCAATGTCAAAACATTAAGCCATTTCAGCCCAATGGGTTTTGTTATATCCCTTTATTTAAAGCAGCTATCTCACCCTGCAAACACCTTTGTGTCAGCTTTAGCTACACAATGTAGGAGCTTCAGAAACTTTTGGAAATACATCGTCAGCACTGGCCATTTTCTGAGTACATGTCACCAAAGAACCAGGAACAGGAGTAGACCATTCAGCCCCTCAAGCCTGCTATACCAGAGTGGCATGGTGGCTCAGTGGTTAGCACTGCTGCCTCACAGCACCAGGGTCCCAGGTTCAATTCCATCCTCGAGCTACTGTCTGTGTGGAGTTTGCACGTTCTCCCCGTGTCTGCGTGGGTTTCCTCCGGGTGCTCCGGTTTCCTCCCACATTCCAAAGATGTGCAGGTCAGGTGAATTGGCCATGCTAAATTGCCCACAGTGTTTGGGGATTGCAGGTTAGGTGCATCAGTCAGGGGAAATGTAAAGTAATAGGGTAGGGGCAAGGGTCTGGGTGGGATACTCTTTGGGGGGTTGGTGTGGATTTGTTGGGCCAAATAGCCTGTTTCCACACCGTGGGGACTCTAACTAAGTCAACGATTGTTAAAGCAACAGAACGGAGACACAAAACCATGGAAGATAATATAACTTTCTTTGGGACTTCTCTTCATTCCTCTAGATTTTCCATTGTCCTTTTCCACCATCACTATAAACCTTTAGATTCACGTGATGAGGGGGTCAGTCGTTAGTCCAGCATTTACTGTCCATCCTTAATTACCCAGAGAGCCATTAGGGGTCTACCACATTGCTGTGGGTCTGGAGTCACATATAGGCCAGACCAGGTAAGGATGGCAGATTCCTTCCCTAAAGGACATTAGTACAAAACGACATTAATGTAAAACAATGAACTGTGAATGTCTAAGATCTGAAATGATGTGGAGGTGCCGGTATTGGACTGGGATGTACAAAGTTAAAAATCACACAACACCAGGTTACAATCCAGTAGGTTTATTTGGAAGCACTAGCTTTCGAAGCGCTGCCCCTTCATTAGGTGATTGTCACAACCACCTGATGGAGGAGCAGCGCTCCAAAAGCTAGTGCTTCCAAATAAATTTGTTGCGCAATAACCTGGTGCTGTGTGATTTTTAACTAGGATCTGAAAGTTTTTGATGGAATGATCATCATCTCCTTCATGCTGATGCTTTCCTCCTCAATGTCCTGTTTCCTTCTCTCCCTCTGAGCTGAGTAAGGGAGCCACAGGAAGAGAGAAATATCAACACTGACTGAGGTTCAGTATCTAGCTGCTGAAACAAATCATGCATCAAATCTGCACTGGGACATTGTGGGCTAATTTCCAACACCCCTGCACTATCATCCTCATGTTAGATTAGCTCTGAAAGCCACACAATAAAATAAAATATGATTCCTCTGCTAACCTTGTTTCTCTCCCATTGTTAGAGTGAGCAGGCAGTACCTAGTGCATCATTGTCACTTTCCCAGTCTCTAATACCATTGGGGAGGCTCAAGACTGAACTAACAATGGGCCATCCATCAATTCTCTGTACTCTGCAACAAGGCAAGAGCATTCTCAGTGTGAGCATAATATCCATGCCACTGTTAACTTTACCGGTGATGGACTCACCATTTAGATTTCCTCAGCAATGTAAAGGTTACGTTAAAGTTACGGAACAGAAACTGGCTATTCGGCCCATCGGTTTCATACTAGATTTCATGCTCCACGTGAACTTCCTCCCATTCCACTACATCAGTTTCTCCTTCTCTTGTTTTCTCATTCTTATTGTTGTCAGCCTTCTTCCTGAGATAGTTTTCTAACCAACCTGCTCAGAGTTGTTATAAGACAAATTTGAAGTAGGTGGGGTTTGAAGTCAGGCCTCCTGGCTCAGAGATACTATCACTAGATCTCCTGACCAATCTTCTTCCCTAAATTCACCTCTGTTATTTACCTCAGCTGTTCCTTGTTATTACTGAGTTCTACATTCTAACCACTCTCTGGGTGAAGTTTCTCCAAATTCAATTTGGATTTATTAGAGACTATTTTATTTTGGGCAGATCCTACTTTTGTTCTCACCTTGAAGATCACCAAATTTCTCTATTTGTCTAATCCCTTAAATAATTCTGAAGACTTGCATTAAGCTACTCCTTAGCCTTCCCACTTCTAAACAGAAAGAAAGTTTGCATTTCTATACTGTTGTTCATAATTGTAGGACACCTTGGAAGTGCTTTCTAACTAGAACATTTTATTCCCATTTGGGAACTTGGATTAAAATGTAGAGATAAACCAGATTTTAGTTTTTGGTTCTGTGAAGTGACTTGTTTTTTTGTACAAAGGTCAGAAAGTCATTTTTGAACAGTGAATTCAAATAGCATTTCCAAGAAAGCATGTGACTTAAGCTAAGAAACTAAATAAATCAGTTGGGGAGTTAATTAATGAAATGTATACAAAGTTTAACTTGTACACAATGTGGAAAGAGAGACCAGAAACCACAATTGGGTTTTAGTTGAGAACAGAGAGGTAGTTGAGTTTGTGTCAGTTCAAACTTTCAGGCCTGGGAAGAAGTCTTAAAACTGGTGTAGCAGTGTAATATTTTTTTTTAGATTACTTACAGTGTGGAAACAGGCCCTTCGGCCCAACATGTCCACACTGACCCGCAACCCACCCAGACCTATTCCCCTACATTTACCCCTTCACTTAACACTACAGGCAATTTAGCATGGCCAATTCACCTAACCTGCACATCTTTGGACTGTGGGAGGAAACCGGAGCACCCGGAGGAAACCCACGCAGACACGGGGAGAATGTGCAAACTCCACACAGTCAGTCGCCTGAGGCGGGAATTGAACCCAGGTCTCTGGCGCTGTGAGGCAGCAGGGCTAACCACTGAGCCACTGTGCCGCCTAGGTGGGACTTGCTCTTAAAATTCAGGAAAGAAATATCAATAAAGTGTCTCAGAGAGAAACAGTCATAGAATGATGACAGGTGGATGTATAGAACATTGCAGAAAAGAACTGCTTGAAAAATCATCAGTTAACAAAGAAAATAGAGATTTATGATCGGAGATTCACTTCACAGGGATTGAGTAACTGTTAAGGGTATTGCTGGGAAAAGGGTGGTAATTTCTCCCATTATTGGTAAACTTTTTCAAAATTGCCTTGATATCTACACAAGTTTGTTTCTCTCACTTTTTGTGTGATAAACTTGCTTTCTTTTATTTGAAGAACATTGACAGCCTCGTGTGATATGTTCAGTGAATGATCACCACATCAGCCAATTTGCAAAAATAAAGCTCAGGTCGAGTTTTACTCCGGGATCAGCTGGGACGATTGCGCAGCAAATGAAGTATATTCAATGTGGTACCACAACAACAATGGCAACTAATTCCTGCATGTCGAATCCCCCAGAACAGCAATAACTGACCAAATCATCTGTTTTGAGTGTTGATTAAAGTGTACATCTTGGTTAGGATGGAAATGTGTTGCTGGAAAAGCACAGCAGGTCAGGCAGCATCCAGGGAACAGGAGAATCGACGTTTTGGGCATAAGAAGGGCTTATGCCCGAAACGTCGATTCTCCTGTTCCCTGGATGCTGCCTGACCTGCTGCGCTTTTCCAGCAACACATTTCCAGCTCTGATCTCCAGCATCTGCAGACCTCACTTTCTCCATCTTGTTTAGGATGCCATGGAAGCTCCGCTGTCCACCTTAAAATAGTGCTGTGGCATTCTCTACAGCTAGCTGTGACAAACAGAACCTCAGTTAACCTGAAAGACAGTGCCTTTGACATTACGGCATTTTGTCAGTAAAGTGTGAATCCAGACCATGTGCTCGTGAAAGGGACTTGAACCGACTACCTCCACAGGCTGAGAAACAGATGTGATGTTGGTGAGCCATTTTCGAGAGAAGTCCTGTGAATTATTAAACAGTAAAATATCAATCTGAGGTGGAGTGATGCCTTGACATTTCTGGACTCCACCTGTCTTGGCAATGTATGTAAGATCAGAAAGTGAGGAAGGACATAGTCAGAGAGCATGTGCCAGTCTGGGAATTGGTGATAATCCACTGCCTTTAGAGCCTAAAAAACAGGTTGGAAAGGCTGGGACCTTTCTCACTGGAGCGTAGGAGGTTGAGGGGTGACCTTACTGAGATTTATAAAGTCATGACTGGCATGGATAAGGTGAATGACAAGGGTCTTTTCCCCAGGGTGGGGGAGTTCAAAACTAGGGGACACATTTTTAAGGTGAGAGGAGAAAGATTTATAAAGGACATGAAGGGTGACCTTTTTACACAGAGAGTGGTTCATGTGTGGAATGAACCGCCAGAGGAAGTGGTGGATGCAAGTACAGTGTTTAAAAGACATTTAGCTAAGTGCATGAGTAGAAAAGATTTAGACGGATATGGCCCAAGAACAGGCAGATGGGACTAGTTTAGGTTAGGAAGCTGCTCAACATGGACTGGTTGGACCTAATGGTCTGTTTCTGTGCTGAATGACTCTCTGATTGGGGATGCTGGGGTTACAAAGTGCCAGAGTTAGCACTAACATTGGAGCTTCACAGCAAAGAGAAGATGATTTTCTTTACTCAGCGAGTCGTGAGTTCATGGAATGCCCTGCCAGTAGCAGTGGTGGACTCTCCCTCTTTATGGGCATTTAAATGGGCATTGGATAGGCATATGGAGGATAGTGGGCTAGTGTAGGTTAGGTGGGCTTGGATCGGCGCAACATCGAGGGCCAAAGGGCCTGTACTGCGCTGTATTTTTCTATGTTCTATGTTCTATGATCAGGAATGATTCAATGAAACACCACAGAGGAACATCATCTAGATGTTGGCATCTGGTGAATAACTTCGAACATGGAATAAATTGGTCCGTCCGTTATGCCAAGAGTCACATAGGACCTGCAAATAGGCATCTGGTTTAAACCGCTGTTTAACAATGGAGGCAGCACCTGATCTCACAACACAATCAACTCCTGTCTGTAGACACCAGCCAAGTTCTGAATGGAATCAGAAACCTGTTGGCAAATTAATGGCAAGATTTCTTAGTGGATTAGAAAAATGACAGCAGGCTATTGACAGAGGTGAAAGTGTGTACAATACATGTGCCTCTGTAACTTCCATTAAATAGTCCACATCTTATCCAGTTGACATCTGATTCTATAGAGTGAGACAATCTGTGCTTTGATAATTTGTTTGAAGAACTGATATTACAAACTCATGTCATGCAATAGACCCTACACCAGCCACTAGCAACAGTGTAATATTATCACCATTAAACATTACCAACGGACCTCTCCCTGATTAACTGTAGCTAAATCTCAGGATCTTTAGCTCGTATAATTCCACAAACTGGGATGTATTTCATTGGAATTACCCTCCAGTCATTGTCATTTTTGTTCCTTATCGTGTTTTGGAATCTTTGATGATGAAATCCAAGAAAATTTAAATGAAATTTATTTTGTTATATTTTTGGAGTGATTTTGTTCAAAATGCAGCACTTTGTGATACAGAATACGTGTCATTTGAAACCTAACTTCTAGTGAGTTTGTTTGGAGGAGCTGGTGATTTTGAACCTGTAGTTTCCAAACTTTTCCACTAGGGGGGCATGAGGACGGTTTCCTCACTTCATGTCTAATTACGTCGCGTACTCGTTGATAGAAATTGCTTCTCTGTTTAGTCAATAGGTGATGAATTTAAAAGTTGCATTTATATAGCATCTTTCATGACCCCCAAGTGTGTCAACCCGTGAGAAAATGTGAGAAACTTGGGTCAGAAACAACTGTGCTTAACTTAAATAAAGGGAATTACAATGAATGTAGGATTGAGTTGGCTAAAGTGAACTGGGTGGATAGATTTGCAGGAATAACAGTAAGTAAGCAGTGGTAGACATTTAAAAAGTAATTCATGACTAAGTTAAGGAAATTATTGAGTTGAAATAAAAAACATCTAAGGAGGCCAAAGTCAGAGATAGCCCTGAAGACTGGGATAAATTCTGAACCCAGCAATGCTGAGAGGATGTTTCCCCTCCTGGGACAGTCTAAGGCCAGAGGACATAGTCTCAGAATAAAAGGGGCACCAATTTAAGACTGAGATGAGGAGGAGGAATTACTTCTCTCAGAGAATTGAGAGCCTTTAGAACTCCTTGCCAGAGAGCTGTGGGGGCAGAGTTTGTGTATGTTTAAGGCTAAGATAGCTTTTTGATCAGTTGGGGAATTGAGGGTTACAGGGAAAGGGCAGGAAAGTTGATGTAAGGAATATCTGATCAGCCATGACCCTATGGAATGGGGGAGTAGGCTTGAGGGGCCATATGGCCTCCTCTTCTCACATTCCTTGTTATTTAACACCCCCTCCCCCCCCAGTGAAATATGATCACTGCTCTATTATAGGAAACACAGCACCTCCATACACCATGCACTTCCATCTAGAAGGACAAAGGCAGAAGATACATAAGATCACTCACCATCCTGACTTGGAAATGCATTGCTGTTCCTTCAGAGTTGCTGGGTCAAAATCCTGGAATTGCCTCCCGAGGGGCATTTTGGGTCAATCTACATCATATGGACTGCAGTGGTTCAACAAGGCAGCTTAGCACCACCTTCTCAAGGGCAACTAGGGATGGGCAATAAATGCTGGCTCAGCCAGTGACACCATGTCCCATGAATGGATATTAGAATAAAAGATCCACATGCAGCAATGTGATAGTGCCATGTCACAGGCTTTGGGCCTAGTGTTGCCAACTTTCAAGGATTGACTTGTCAGTTCCAAGAATTAAAATTAATTTTCAGACATTGCTACAAGTGACAGCAAGAGAAACATTGAAGAGGCAATAAAGAAATTGTATTTTGAAAATAAAGTTTTGAGCACTTTGGTTAATAACAATAAAACCATCTGAGATGCACAGAACAAGTGTGTTATAAAACCATCTAGCTGATGTAATGAAAAATCGGTTTGCTTTCTGATGGATTCAGGATCTTGCTTGCTATAACTGTTGACAGATGGGGTAACCAATGGGAAGAGTGTGCAGAAGGGGCATTAGCGGTCATTTGATGACATCTCCAGAGAGGTGTCCAATCAGATGGTAGACCGTTTCCACATGGGTTAGGTCTGTCATCACAGAATGGCTACAGAACCAAAAAGCGCACAAGGGGAACAATCCTGGGGAGTTGGTGGCATTGCAGTAATATCATTTGATGAATAATCAAGGACCCAAGACTAATATTCAATATGGATCCAAATCACAACATAACAAGTAGTGAGATTTGAATTTAATGAAGATTGGAACTAAAATTGATGACCATGTAACCTCGATCAGTTGTCATAAAACAAATCCATCAGCTTCATGAATGCCCTTTGGGGAAGGAAATGTAAATGTGGTTGATGCTTAACTACCCTCTAAAAAGGGAGAATGAGGATCAGGGGCAATTAGGGATGGGCAACAAATGTTCCCCTTGTCAGAGGCATCCATATCCCATCGAAGAATAAAATTGTTATGGGCCAGGCCAGATCCCCCTCAAAATATTTCAAGAAAGTAGCCCAGACCCTAACTTTTCTAGTTGTTTTAGATTCCCTACAGTGTGGAAACAGGCCCTTCAGCCCAACCAGTCCACACTGACCCTCCGAAGAGTAACCCACCCAGACCCATTTCCCTCTTACTAATGCCCCTAACACTATGGGCAATTTAGTATGGCCAATTCACCTAACTTGCACATCTTTGGCTTCAGCAGGTGTAGAGCGGATATTCCAGGAGTGATGCAGCTGGCCCAATCACTCCATTTTAAACAAATCAGAATTTATTTGCAAGATTACCGAATGAAACACAAACAAAGAGAACAGAATATAGAACAACTTAATCTATCCAAAAACCCAACAGATTATCCCAACTTAATGATGCTGTTCCAAATTCTTTCAACAATCCCCATTAACACCTCTTGGCAAAAAAGGTAAAATCAAACATGGGGTCTTACAGGAGAGACGTCAGAGAGAGACTTGGCGGTGAGATTCAGCGTGGAACACCTTCTTCCAAGTAGCTGTTTCTCTGACCAGCAGTCTCAAAACTGACTAACTGCTTTCTCTGAACAGCCAGACTGCTAAAACCCAAATCAAACCAGAGAAAAACTGACCCGGGAGAACTGGCCACTGCCCTTTCAGTGTACAAGTGTGCTTTTTTTAAAACTTGAAAGCTTACCCAAGTAGCTCAACCCAGACATTTCGGAGCCTGTGTCTTTACGACCTCCTGAAAAAAAGCAAAGGATACATTGTAAAAGGAGCAGCGTCATCACAAAATCGAACCCTTGATCCTTTATGTCAGTGCTGATTTGCTGAAGGTGCACTCAACTGTCCCTGCATTTTGGGCACATTGTTCTTCTTTATTGATTGGCTCAGGGGGAACCTGTCCCCACTCTTAGACAATGAATTGCAGCCTATGACAGTGCAGGTATAAATGGGTCTGTTCTTTACTCCAAAGTTGTTAACAGAAGTTTGCTTGTTTGACATTTGACAAATGCATATTGTTGTAGTTACACCAATGCAGTTAAAATCCTTGGTTACCCTCCTGGCTCCTCCCCATCAAAGATTATTATAAAGGCTTGGTTTTCAATATATTTCTTCAATATATTTCAATATGTGGAGAAAAATTATTTCAAGCTGTGTGGAAACCTGGATTTTTTTTTCTAAGAACCACAAGAAGATCAATTTGGCCATTGTGACTTTTTAACGACAATGAATCATTTTTGAAAACACATGGTTTTAGCTAATTACATGTTTACACTCCAGAACCAGGGGTCCCAGTCTAAAGATACAGGACTGAGATAAGGTGAACCTTCTTCACCCAGAGAGCGGGGAGCCTTTGGAAATCTCTGCCACAGAAAGCGATTGAGGCAAAAACATTGAATGTTTCTGAGAAGGAGATAGATTTATTCTTATGGCCTCATGTACCAGGAGGCTATCTGAACATTCCATACCTTATCCTTTTTACCTTCAAGACCTAAAACTTATTGGCCAAAAGTGTTTTGTTTCCAAAGTAAATCTTTGTAGATTTATCTTGTTTTCTTGTTTTCCTTCACTGTGTGTGTGTATGAAAGTGAGTGTTATATCTGTGCATGTGAGAGTGAGTGAGTGTGTATATCTGTGCCGTGAATGTGTGTGTGTGTGTGAAAGTGAGTGTGTATATCTGTGCATGTGAGAGTGAGTGAGTGTGTATATCTGTGCCGTGAATGTGTGTGTGTGTGAAAGTGAGTGTGTATATCTGTGCATGTGAGAGTGAGTGAGTGTGTATATCTGTGCCGTGAATGTGTGTGTATGTGTGAAAGTGAGTGTGTATATCTGTGCATGTGAGAGCGAGTGAGTGTGTATATCTGTGCCGTGAATGTGTGTGTATGTGTGAAAGTGAGTGTGTATATCTGTGCATGTGAGAGCGAGTGAGTGTGTATATCTGTGCCGTGAATGTGTGTGTATGTGTGAAAGTGAGTGTGTATATCTGTGCATGTGAGAGCGAGTGAGTGTGTATATCTGTGCCGTGAATGTGTGTGTATGTGTG